>NW_027507764.1:44592264-44787264 GCF_037356315.1 Lithobates pipiens
GAAAACTTGAGGTCTCTAAAGACACAGGTGTCACTATAAGCACTGTGCATTGCTTGTGCTTCTAGAGACACAGGAATCGCTATAGAAACAGGATTTCTGGGGTCAGTGGAGACACTGAGGTCACTGAAAGCACAGGAGAACTCGGGTCAGTGTAGATAATGGGGTATAGAAAGGCACAGGAGTCGCTATAAGAATAGGAGTGTTAGGGTCACTGGAGACACTTGGGTAACCAAAAACACAGGAGTTACTTAAAGCATAGGAGCACTGGGGGCCTTGGGGATACTGGAGTCATTGAAGACACAGATGTCTATGAAAGCATAGGAGTGTTGGACACTGGAGACACTGGGGTCACTAAGGACACAGGAGTAACTGAGGTGCACTGGGGTTGCTGGAGTGCTCAGTGGCTACAGAGTCACTAAAGACACAGTAGTCACTAGAAACACGGGAACACTCTGCTTCGCTGAAGACACAGGAGTCACTATAAGAACAGGAGTGCTGGGGTCAGTGGAGACACAAGGGTCACCAGAGAAACAGGAGTCACTTGAAGCATAAGAGCTCTGAGTTTCTTGGAGACACTGGGGTCATGGAAGACACAGGAGACACCGGAAGCACAGGAACGCTGGATACAGGAGTCACTATAGTCACCGGAGATGCTGGGGTCATCACCAAGGATATAGGAGTAACTGGAGTGCACTGGGGTTGCTGGAGTGCTCAGTGGCTACAGAGTCACTAAAGACACAGTAGTCACTAGAAACACGGGAACACTCTGGGTCGCTGAAGACACGAGTCACTATAAGAACAGGAGTGCTGAGGTCAGTGGAGACACAAGGGTCAACAGAGAAACAAGAGTCACTTGAAGCATTAGAGCTCTGGGGTTCTTGGAGACACTGGGGTTATTGAAGACACAGGAGACACCGGAAGCACAGGAACGCTGGACACAGGAATCACTATAGTCACTTGAGATGCTGGGGTCATCACCAAGGACAAACGAGTAACTGGAGTGCACTGGGGTTGGTGGAGTGCACAGTCGCCAAACAGTGACTGAAGACACAGGGGCAATGAGGTCACTGGAGTGCACAGGAAACGCAGTGTATCTGGCGGCAGAAGAGTGCAAGGAACACTGGAGACACTGTGGTCACAGGAATGCATAGGGCCAGGTTCATCAAGTCTCAAATGCACAGAAATACAGGTAATGCTGGAGTGCACAGGGGGTGACTATTAGGCACAGGTCCATAATGCCTAAAAGTATGTTGGGTCCTGCCCAGTGGTTGATCGGTCAGTTGGTCACTCAGTCAAACCCCCCCAATGCTCAGTCGTCCCCCTACCACCCCCCGCACTTACCCCATCTAGGTCGCAGGCAGCTTCAGTTACTTCCTGCATCTTCTCCTCTCCGGTGGCGGCTTCATGATGGCTTCCTCATCAGCGGCTTCCCTCCTCCTTCCCTCAGGGGCCAATATGATCGCTTCTCCTCTTGGCCAAATCGGGTCTTAAGACCCGCTTTCTGATTGACCGGGAAGAGAATCAGGAAGACAGTAGAAAATATTAATTCACTATTGTTACACAATTGGGTAGGCTCAGGGCAAAGTTCACTGTGGCTCAAGGTCTAATCATGTCCTTTAAAAAAATAAAAAATACCCCTTGAAATCCATGTGTCCATCGCCCAGGATCAGGGGGCCCGGGTCATGAATTAGGGGGCCCGGTCAATGGATCAAGGCTGTGGTGCCCTGCGCCCCTTATGGACGGCCCATCACTGGTCCTGCCTAAAGTAGCTTGTATCTCTTTCAACTCTCAATGGCCATCACACATGTGTCACTCTCTTGTGGTTGGACCCTTTGATACTTATACATTTGGCATTATGTGAAGAAGCAGCACAAGGAGCCAATCATATTATGTGCTGATGAGCAATCATAGGACTGGAGCAATAACCGGAAAAGAAAAATGATTGTGTTATTTTGACTGGTCTATTCATTTTGATCTTATTTTTGGCTGTAGACTTTAAAGTACAGGGAGGGATTAATTCACCTGCAGTAAATGTTTGGTGAATGTCACATTCGTTGCTTAACAAATATGCTTCTAAATAAAATAAGTAAATTATATTACCCCCCCCCCCCCCTCAACCTAAAACATGTCTAAATGTAAAAAAAATGGGTAAGCAATATCATCACTATAGCTCAATATGAGAAATTGGCAGATTACCAAATTTGTTCTGGTGGCAAATTGGGCATCTCACCACAAATTCAACCCCACCTGAATCACCCCACTCATCACTATTGAGGTGTGAATACTGGCTGATTGGATTTCTGTACAGAGATATGGAGTGGGAGGGGTGAGGGCAAAAGTCTCAGCTGTGTGTGTAATTTGAGCTTCAGCTATTCAGCTGTCAAAAGGAGACTCAGGCTATATCAGAGACGGAGTAAAAAGTAAAAAAAAAAAAAAAAAAAAAAAAGAGATTAATGATATTTATACTGTACTCATTCATGAGCGCCTTCTCAAAGGTCTCTTTCATTTTGTTGTGTGTACAATGTGGATACTAGTAATTTAGAGGGTAATTTCCTGTTTGACTGCAGGTAAGCACAGATCTTCTGGGAAAGGCTCCAGATATATTTACTGCAGTCTATAGCGGAATATATGTCTTCATTTTCTTTCCTGTAATTAAGTGAAAGCGCTCAATTCTTTTTTTTTTGCATAGCATGAAACTGCTAACATGTTACTTACTACTTACAGTACTCAGTGATAATAACTGTTTTTAATATAAACATCAATACACTTTGTGCTGGGATCCATTTCACTTTTTTATATCATTTTTTATATATATATATATATTTTAATATATATTTATGTAACACACATATGGTAACTTATTTTATGTTATTATCGTATATAAAGGTAGATTATTAGTTTGTAGATTCCGAATTGTAATAAACTCTTCCTTTTAAATTTTTGATTTGTTAATAATTATCCATTAGTGTTCCATTAAAAAAAATATATATATATTATTAAGATAAAAAAGCTGAAATCAAATATTATTATTTTTAACAAAAGAAATGTGATCATCTTAGATAACACATCTGCTAACAGGTTATAACTTGTTTGGTAATAATAACTATTTTTAATGTAGACATCAGTGGATTTTGTGTTGGAATTCACTATATACTGTATATATATATATATATATATTTTTTTTTTTTAAATATCTCTCTCTCTCTCTCTCTCTCTCTCTCTCTCTCTCTCTCTCTATATATATATATATATATATTTTTTTTTAAATAAATAAAAAATATATATATATATCACACACTCTCTCTCTCTCTCTCTCTCTCTCTCTCTATATATATATATATATTTTTTTTTTCTATGGATAGATATCTATCTATATATATATATGTGAATTGTCACTTATATTAATCTTATATTAATCTTGCGTTATCATTGAACATAGAAGTACACTATATTGTTAAAAGTATTGGGACACCTACCTTTACACACACATGACCTTTAGTGGCATCTCAGTCAAAAGATGACCACACACTATACAATTTTCCTTTAGATTTTCCAAAACCATAAAATATGAGGTCAAACCTAAACACTTTCAATTTTTATGCAATCAGGCAGGCCCTCGCACTACATAGCTGAAGGTAAATCTAAAGAAATTTGTATAATGGATGACCAGTCTCAGTCCGTAGGGTTCAATATTGAGTTGGCCCACCGTTTGCAGCTATAACAGCTTCAACTCTTCTGGGAAGGCCGTCCACAAGGATTAGGAGTGTGTCTATGGGAATGTTTGACCAGTCTTAGTCCTTAGGGTTCAATATTGAGTTGGCCCACACTTTGCAGCTATAACCGATTCAACTCTTCTGGGAAGGCCATCCACAAGGTTTAGGAGTGTGTCTATGGGAATGTTTGACCATTCTTCCAGAAGCGCATTTGTGAGGTTAGGCACTGATGTTGGATGAGAAAGCCTGGCTCACAGTCTCCGCTCTAATTTATCCCAAGGGTGTTGTATTGGGTTAAAGTCAGGACTCTGTGCAGGCCAGTCAACTACCTGCACCCCAAACTCGCTCATCCATGTCTTCATGGACCTTGATTTGTGCACTGGTCCAAATCATTAGGTGGAGGGGGGATTATGGTGTGGGGTTGTTTTTCAGGGGTTGGCCCCTTAGTTCCAGTGAAGGGAACTCTTAAGGTGTCAGCATACCAAGACATTTTGGACAATTTCATGCTCCCAACTTTGTGGGAACAGTTTGGGGATGGCCCCTTCCTTTTCCAACATGACTGCACACAAGGTCCATAAAGATATGGATGAGCGAGTTTGGGGCGAAGGAACTTGACTGGCCTGCACAGAGTCCTGACCTCAACCCGATAAAACACCTTTGGGATGAATTAGAGTGGAAATTGCGAGCTGCTTTCACACATTGGTCAATTGGTGTGCCATTACTATTACCACGAGTGCGACACGTGCTTTGCGCGTTTAACGCCTGTTCACAAAACGCTCAGGTGTGACTGGGGCTTTAGTGTTTTATTAAAAATATATATATATTAAGATACAAAAAAAAAAAAACCTGAAATGAGTTGAAATGAGTGATTCTTATTTTTATTAAAAGGAATGTGATGGTCTGAGATGACAGATCTGGTGCAGGGGACGGAGGCAGAGCACAGCGAGGTTCTTCATTACATTTTGGCAGCGGGAAGTGGAAAGTGGAAGCGTCGAAGAACGATCGCCAGTGTAGTCTTCCCATCTCCCTCGCCGTAGTAATCCTTCTTCCGGAGGCTAAATTGTTATGAATGTGAAATGGAGTTCAGGTCTTCGGGGGAATAGTGGGTGTAAAAATGGAGACTGAGGAAGAGCCGGCAACAGGAGGAAATTTAGCGAGTCTGCTTTTCTCTTTTCCAGATAAATGATGTGTTTAAAAGGACATTATATAGGAAACGGTCGGTGAAGCGGCGTCCTGTGTGTTTTTCGATGGGGAGCCTGCAGGTGGAGAGGGCTAGTGCCACGTCAGAAGGATGAAGTTTGCAGGGAACTATAAAGCAACATTGTAGGCAAATAAAATAAAAAAGACACAAATTAATGTAGATTTTGTAATAATTAATACATGAATAAATATGTTTTTTTAATCCAAGTACCTGATAACAGCAGGGCTGGAATGTGAGTGGAAGAAGCAGCGCAAGGACCCAAACACTTAACAAGCTGAAAGAAGCGGAGAGCAGAGTGACCACCAAGAGATGAGATCATCACTGTGCTGCTTCTCCTTTCACTGCCCAGTTACATGCTGGGGGCGGGTCTAGATTGACATAAAATGATGCTAGCCAGACTTAGGACATCTAGTGGTAGAAGGCTAGTACTGCAGAGAAAATTTCTGGATGTAGGGCGCTGTCTCCTTGTAGTTCCTAGGCCGCCATGCTGATCTAATTACTTCAGTACTGTTTTACCCCGTAGACTTTAGAATACATTTGCAGATTTGGAGTTCTGACTACACTTTGACTTTTCTGATCCGCATGCTTGCTCTGGGTCAGTGTATTAAAGTGGTTGTAAACCTCACACATGAAATATGATCAAAGCATATCCCTCTATAGCAGTGTTTTTCAACCTCTTTTTAGGCAAAGCACCCTTTAGAAGCGCAAACACTCTCGGGGGACACCAGTCTGAGGGCTCATTCCCACCAGGAGGTGCATCTGAGCGCACGTGCTTTTTTGCGTCTTCCCCTTGCAGCACGACCCCCCAAATGCCCCCTCCTATTACAACCTTCTCCAAGGAAATCCCCTCTCAGCACAACCCCCCAACCGACTCTCCTAGCACAGCCCCCCCCAAATCCCCCTCCCAACACAAACCCCCCAATCCCTCTTCCAAGCACAAACCCAAACCCAAATCAACCCGCCCCCCAAAACCCCCCCTCCTAGCACAACCTCCTCCAATGAAATACCCCTCCCACAACACCTCTCCAAGTACAGCCTCTCACCCACCCAAATCTATCTCCCAACACAACCCCCCCTCCTAACACAACCCCCCAAACACCCCCTCCTAGCACAACCTTCTCCAGTGAAATCCCCCTCACCCAACACCCCTCCTAGCACAGCCCCTAACCCACCCAAATCCCCCTCTCAACACAACCCCTCATCCTAGCACACCCCCCACCCTTCTAGCACAACCCAACTCAAACCCCTTCCCAGCCCAACCCCCCCTTCCCCCCTATGACCAGCCACCCCATCCAAATCCCTCTCTCAGCACAAACCGCCAGAAATCCCCCCATCTAGTACAACCCCCCCATCCCCCTTCCCCCTTTTCTTGTTTTATTGTGTTACACGGGGGACAACCCTTCTTATAGACTAATCGCTTGATCGTTATAATAACATGATATGATGTGATTGTGTACATGTAGATTCAAGTGTGTTTTTGTTTTTTTATCGGGGAGAGGATTTGTGCTAGGTGGGGGACTTTTTTGTGGAGAAGATTTGTGCTAGGTGGGGTACTTTTTTTGTGGGTGGGATTTGTGCTAGATGGGGTACTTTTTTATGGGGGGGAGAGGATTTGTGCTAGGTGGGGGCCTTTTTTGTGGGGGGGGATTTGTGCTAGGTGGGAGACTTTTTTTGTGGGGGAGGGGTAGATTTGTGCTAGGTGGGGGCCTTTTTTGTGGGGGAGGGGAGGATTTGTGCTAGGTGGAACACTTTTTTGTGGGGGGGGGAGATTTGTGCTAGGTGGGAGACTTTTTGTGGGGAGGAGAAGATTTGTGCCAGGTGGGGGAGGATTTGTGCTAGGTGGGGGACTTTTTTTGTGGGGGGAGGATTTGTGCTAGGTGGGGGACTTTTTTATGGGGGGGAGAAGATTTGTGCTAGGTGGGGGACTTTTTTGTGGGGGGAGGATTTGTGCTAGGTGGGAGACTTTTTGTAGGGGGGAGAAGATTTGTGCTAGGTGGGGGCCTTTTTTGTGGGGGGGGGGATTTGTGCTAGGTGGGAGACTTTTTGTGGGGGGAGATTTGTGCTAGGTGGGGGACTTTTTTGTAGGGGTGAGAGGATTTATTCTAGGTGGGGGACTTTTTTGTGTTGGGGGAGAAGATTTGTGCTAGGTGGGGAACTCTTTTGTGGGGGGGGGTTTGTGCTAAGTGGGGGACTTTTTTGTGTGGGGGGGAGGATTTGTGCTAGGTGGGAGATTTTTTGTAGGAGGAGAAGATTTGTGATAGGTGGGGGACTTTTTTGTGAGGGGAGGATTTGTGCTAGGTGGGAGACTTTTTTGTGGGGGGAGAAGATATGTGCTAGGTGGGGGCCTTTTTTGTGGGGGGGGGGGGGATTTGTGCTAGGTGGGAGACTTTTTGTAGGGGGAGGATTTGTGCTAGGTGGGGGACTTTTTTCTGGGGGGGAGAAGATTTGTGCTAGGTGGGGGCCTTTTTTGTGGGGGGGGGGGATTTGTGCTAGGTGGGAGACTTTTTGTAGGGGGAGGATTTGTGCTAGGTGGGGGACTTTTTTCTGGGGGGGGAGAAGATTTGTGCTAGGTGGGGGACTTTTTTGTGGGGGGAGGATTTGTGCTAGGTGGGGGACTTTTTCGTGAGGGGGGGAAGATTTGTGCTAGGTGGGGGACTTTTTTGTGAGGGGGGGAAGATTTGTGTGGGGTGGGGGGGAATTTGTGCTGGGGGCATATGGGGAGAGAGATGATTTGAGTTGGGGTGATGGCGGGGGGGGGGGGCAAAGATTTGGGGCAGGAGGGGGATTTCAGCAAGGGGTGGATTTGTAGTAAGATTTCTGATGGTGTGTCAGTTTTTTTGTTTTGCACTTACAGAACAAATATGACAAAACACTTTCCCCCGCACATTCCCATATAGGTCAGCCCATTCATTTCAATGGACCACCCTAATCACAAGAAACATGGAAAAGAAGACATTTCAGGGTTAACTATCGCCTCCTCACCTGCAGCCAAACGCCCTCTGAAAAGCAATCCAATGGAGATGACTTTTCAGAGGGGCAGCAATCATAGGCGCACATCTGAACGAGCCCCTAATTCGGGGGATTTGTTGCTATCTGTCTTTTGCTGGAAAAACTCTCCAGGTCCAGCATTGGTTACATTTTAATGTTTTATCCTTTAAAAATCTTGTTCTCAAGTTGCAACATCACAATATTGAAGATTTGTTTGCAGCTGGGGGCAGATGACCAAGTTCCTGTCAGTCTGCGGATGTTTGCAATCCCCGGACACCCACCAAAAAAAGCCGCTGAATCCCCCCGGAGAGCCAGTGGGAAAGACAGACAGGAAAAGTACATTTCTCATCCCCCGGGGTGGCTGGGGGGGGGGGGGGGGAGGGGGTGGTTGAGGCTCCATTAATAAATTAGTCATGTGGCTACATAGGGATGTTCTACCTGCACTTATTATGTATGTCTACTCTATAGATCTATAGGCATCAGCCGGCCCAATCAGCTGCAGCCGTGGAATTTGTATTCAGGCAGAGTCATTAACCAAATATAGTCACGTGACCAGATTCGTTTAACCACTTCAACCCCGGAAGATTTGGCTGCTGAATGACCAGGCCATTTTTTTTTGCGATTCGGCACTGCGTCGCTTTAACTGACAATTGCGCGGTCTTGCGACGCTGTACCCAAACAAAATTGACGTCCTTTTTTTCCCCACAAATAGAGCTGGTATTCGATCACCTCTGCGTTTTTATTTTTTGCGCTATAAACAAAAAAAAAAGAGCGACAATTTTGAAAAAAAAAAAGCAATTTTTTTTTACTTTTTGCTATAATAAATATCCCCCAAAAATGGGGACCCCAAAGCATCCTTCCCTTGAGGGCATGTGGTCTGGTACGGTTCAGGAGGTGGGGCCCCCTTTTCCTGCAGACTGCCAGGTTGTGTGCTCAGATAAGGGTCTGGTATGGATTTTGAGGGGAGCCCACGTCAATTTTTTAAAAAATTTTGGCGCAGGGTTCCCCTTAATATCCATACTAGACCCAAAGGGCCTGGTAATGGACTGAGGGGGAGAAGAACCCATGGCGTTTTTTCAATGATTTTTATAAATATATTGCCGGGATCCGACAATACATTACGGCCGTGAGCCGTTGAATTAAATTTTTTCCTTTACAAATGTCATTTTGCTGTTCTCATTCCTAAAACTATGTACAGCTGCCATGTAAGCAGCCTTACACAGTGTGGGGAGTGTGGACTAAGCCCCCTGAGCCATGATTGGCCAAAGGCACCCTGCCTTTGGCCAATCATGGCTCTCACAGCAGAGCGCGCCATCATTTGCCAAAGCAGGTGCAGGTCAGGTGCATGGCCAATCAGCAGCCGTCAATGCACTGTGATCCCGCACTGCATTGACGGTCTCGCCGTTCATTATGGCGCGTTCCGCGGGCGCTCGAATTTCCCGCAAACGCCCCATAATGTTCGGTATTCGGCAAACACCCGATGATCGAGTCGAACTTAGGGCTCATCCCTACTCCCGATCATGTGACTGCCCTGACAACCAATTATATTAATTACAGAATTCGAGAGCCCGTCTCCCCTGTTGTTCAAAACCCCTTAGAGCGCTGTCGGGAGCCACCATCAAGGGGGTAAAGCCTAGATCTGGGCTCTGTGCCTCCCCTCACCTTAAGGCTTGATTCACACTAACGCGTTTTTTGATGTGTTTTGCAGAAATGCAGGGAATTTTTTTTTAACATGGGTTCCTATGGAACATGTTCACAGCAATGCATTTTTGTGCCGCTGCATTTTTGGAAAGGGACAGGGACTTTTTTTCATGCAAAATGCAGCGTTTTGCATGTATTAGAAGTCAATGGACCCGCATCAAAAACGTAAGTACCGCGTTTTTGCCGCGATTTGCGTTTTGCAGGGGGTTTTTATTTATTTTTATTTTTTTTAAATTCTCTATATATAGCTGGTTGCTAAGCAACCACAGTGTAAAAAAAAAGAAACACAAAACACGGCAAAATCGCGGTAAAATGCGACAAGCACCGCAAAAAGCACTGCAAAAATGCTCAAAAGCAACATGCATAGATGTGAATCGAGCCTAAGGCCCCTTTCACACTGGGGCGGTTTTCAGGGGCTACAGCGCTAAAAATAGTGCCTGTGTAGCGCCTGAAAAAACTGGCCCCTATCACTCCAGTGTGAAAGCTGGAGAGCTTTCACACTGGAGCAGTGCGCTAGCAGGACGGTGAAAAAAGTCCTGCTAGCCGCATCTTTGGAGCGGTGAAAGGAGCGGTGTATTCACTCCTAAACCGCTCCTACCCATTGAAATCAATGGGGCAGCGTGGCTATACCGCCGGCAAAGTGCCTTTTTTGGCCGCTAGCGGGGGTTAAAACAGCCCCGCTAGCGGCCGCAGACCGCCGCTAAAACGACGGTAAAGCGTCGCTAAAAATAGTGCCGCTTTACCGCCGACGCCGCTCCCACCCCAGTGTGAAAGGGGCCTAAGGCTGAGCTAAAGCCTGCTACACTCCGCTGCACTGATGTGAGCGGCTGGGTACCATGTGATTGCTGTGATTGGTCATTAGTTCTTTTTACTTTGCTAGTCCCTCCCCTTACCCTTACAGCAGGGGAAGGAGAAAGATCAGTACTTGTGAATGGGTCCAGAATGAATGGATCAACAGCCACAGCTTCTGATCCATTCATTCAGTTGATGTGACACAATGAGCTTTTCTTTTTTTTTTTTTTCCAGTGTTGCATGACAGAGTAATCGTCAGTCAAACTATAACAGTGCTGGAAATGGCTTAGTAATGAAGGGCATTATAGGCTGGTACACAAGTGGTTAAACATCACTGTTGCTTTAAATGTTTTTTCACCTATCTTTTTTTTTTTCTGCGAGAAAATGAAAAACACTGAGAATTAAAAGGAAACAATTTGGCACAAGAGCAGACTCAGGATTAGGGATGAGCCGAACACCCCCCTGTTCGGTTCGCACCAGAACCTGCGAACAGACCTAAACTTCGTGTGAACTTTAGAACCCTATTAAAGTCTATGGGACTCGAACGTTCACAATCTAAAGTGCTCATTTTAAAGGGTAATATGCAAGTTACTGTCCTAAAAAGTGTTTGGGGACCTGGGTCCTGCCCCAGGGGACATGTATCAATGCAAAAAAAAGTTTTAAAAACGGCCGTTTTTTCAGGAGCAGTGATTTTAATAATGATTGAAGTGAAACAATAAAAGTGTAATATTCCTTTAAATTTCGTAGCTGGGGGGGTATCTATAGTATGCTTGTGAAGGGGCGCATGTTTCTGGTGCTTAGAACTGTCCCTGCACAAAGTGTCATTTGTGCAGGAAAAAAAGTCTTAAAATCACTTGCGGCTAAATTGTCGGCTCCCCGTAATACAGAGAACACTCAATGAGTGTTCTCTGTATTAGCCGACAATTCATTCATTCATTGATAAAAAAAAAAAAAAGGGCGGGGGTTCCCCTAAATTCAATTTAGGCCCTTCAGGTCTGATATGGATATTAAGGGGAACCCCGTATCAAATAAAAAAAAATAATTGATGTGGGGGTCCCCCTAAAAATCCATACCAGACCCTTTATCCGAGCACGCAACCTGGCAGGCCGCAGGAAAAGAGGGGGGACGAGAGAGCGCCCCCTCCCTCCTGAACCGTACCAGGCCACATACCCTCAACATTGGGAGGATGCTTTGGGGGTCTGTGACCCCTCAAAGCACCTTGTCCCCATGTTGATGAGGACAAGGGCCTCATCCTCACAACCCTGACCGGTGGTTGTGAGGGTCTGCGGGCGGGGGGCTTATCAGAATCTGGAAGCCCCCTTTAACAAGGGGACCCCCAGATCCCGCCCCCCCCTGTTTGAAATGGTAAGGGGGTACAAAAGTACCCCTACCATTTCACAAAGAAAGTGTAAAAATGGTTAAATAAGACAAACACACTTTTGAAAAATTCCTTTATTAAAAATAAAAAAAATAAAAAAAAAGATTCCAGCGGTGCTAATCCACTCTTGCTATCCAGCGACGAATCTCCGGGGTCCAGCGATGGATGATCATATCCAGAGACGGGGGATCTCTCAGTCCAGCGCTGTCCATACATCCGTCTTCTGTCTCCACTGCGGAGACACTGCGGAGATCCCAGCGCTGACGTTTCTTATATTAGGAGGGCGGGGCCACCCGTCACCTGACCCCGCCCCTCTGACGCTGGTGAGGGAAGCCAGGGGTTCCCCAGTGACGTGGGGGTGACCCCACCCCCTCTGATGTAACGCAGGTTTCCGTTACATCAGAAGTGGAGACAGAAGACGGATGTATGGACAGCGCTGGACTGAGAGATCCCCCGTCGCTGGATATGATCATCCATCGCTGGACCCCGGAGATCCGTCGCTGGATAGCAAGAGTGGATTAGCACCGCTGGAATCTTTTTTTTTTTTTTTTCATTTTTAATAAAGGAATTTTTCAAAAGTGTGTTTGTCTTATTTAACCATTTTGACACTTTCTTTGTGAAATGGTAGGGGTACTTTTGTACCCCCTTACCATTTCAAACAGGGGGGGGGGCGGGATCTGGGGGACCCCTTGTTAAAGGGGGCTTCCAGATTCTGATAAGCCCCCCGCCCGCAGACCCTCACAACCAACGGCCAGGGTTGTGAGGATGAGGCCCTTGTCCTCATCAACATGGGGACAAGGTGCTTTGAGGGGTCACAGACCCCCAAAGCATCCTCCCAATGTTGAGGGTATGTGGCCTGGTACGGTTCAGGAGGGAGGGGGGGGCGCTCTCTCGTCCCCCCCTCTTTTCCTGCAGCCTGCCAGGTTGCGTGCTCGGATAAAGGGTCTGATATGGATTTTTAGGGGGACCCCCACGTCAATTTTTTTTTTAAATTTGATGCGGGGTTCCCCTTAATATCCATGTCAGACCTGAAGGGCCTGGTAATTGAATTTAGGGGAACCCCCACGCTTTTTTTTTAATCAATGAATGAATGAATTGTCGGCTAATACAGAGAACACTCATTGATTGTTCTCTGTATTACGGGGAGCCGACAATTTAGCCGCAAGTGATTTTAAAAGACTTTTTTTCCTGCACAAATGACACTTTGTGCAGGGACAGTTCTAAGCACGGGAAACATGCGCCCCTTCACAGGCATACTATAGATACCCCCCAGCTACGAAATTTAAAGGAATATTACACTTTTATTGTTTCATTTTAATCATTATTAAAATCACTGCTCCTGAAAAAACGGCCGTTTTTAAAACTTTTTTTTGCATTGATCCATATCCCCTGGGGCAGGACCCGGGTCCCCAAACACTTTTTAGGACAGTAACTTGCATATTACCCTTTAAAATTAGCACTTAAGATTTCTCCCATAGACTTGTACAGGGTGTTCCGGCTTTTCGAATTTGCTGCGAACAGCCCAAATTGTTCACTGTTTGCTGAACAGGCGAACAGGCAATGTTCGAGTCGAACATGAGTTCGACTCGAACTCGAAGCTCATCCCTACTCAGGAAAGTTAAAGCGATATTAAACCCAAAATCAAAAATGTAATATATCGCAGCTTACCAACCATTAGACATGGCTGCATTTGTTTTCTTTCTTTAGGTGTTTCCCCCTCTGTTTTCACCTGGTGATCTAACTGGTAAAACACCTCCTATTTTAGTGAGACACAACTCTGGAGGAATGAGAACAGGAGGCACAGCAGGCAGAAGCATTATCAGTCTGGGGAGGAGGGGATTGTTAGTACTAGTAGATTTAAATACACTAGCAGATTGAAGCCAAACTTCAGATCACACTCTATAATCAGTAACAGCTGTTTCTTGTCTCCCATTTGTGATAAAGGTCTCACATGAAAAATAAAAGCTGATCATTGGAAGCCCCCCTGTGGTGTTATGTGGTTTGTCTTATGCCTTGTACACACGGTCTGACATTCCGACCACAAAATCCGTCAGATTTTTTCTGACGGATTTTGTCCTAAACTGGTGTTGCATACACACGGTCGGACAAAGTTGGCAGAAAATCCGATCGCTCGGAACGTGATGACGTTCGTTCGTTACGACAGGACTACGTTGAGGCTAGTAGCCAATAGCTTTGGTCTCGTAATTTGATCTGAGCATGTGTGGCACTTTGTCTGATCGGAATTCTCTACAAACGATCGGAAAAAGTCCGATCTGATTTTTTTTGTGGGATAATTTTAGGTCCTGCTCTCAAATTTTTTCCGTCGCAATTTTCGACTGAAAAAGTCTGATAGAGCCCACACACGATCAGATTTTCCAGCGATATAATCCGATCGGACCTTTTTCATCAGAATTTCCGACCGTGTGTACAAGGCATTATTCATGTAAACGGATACAACAGGAATAGAGCTTGTGCTTTTGAAAAACAACAGACTTACAGGCTTGATCACCAGATGAAAAAAAGAAAAAGAAAAAAGAAAGGAGCCCTAAAAAAGAAAACAAATGCAGCCATCACATCTAAGAATTGGTAGGCTGCAATATAATAAATATTTGCTCTTGAGTTTAATACTGCTTTAAAAAAGGAGCTTCTGAAAACCTCAGAAGCCATTTAAAGCCATGGACTCCAAACCATGTCAGCAAAATTTCCAGATTTTTGATGAAATTTGGGGGAAAAAAACGGCATCATCCCGATCAGTGGAGGCTGGTGGAATTTTTTTTGGTGGGGGGGGGGGGGGGGGAGGGGCAAACAGTATGCCACCCCCCACCCTTCGGACAGTCGGTAGCACTTACCCCATCACCGGCGGCTTCCCCCTGCTCGGCAGAGGCGGCCTCCCGTTCTCCATCACCGACGGCTTCCCCCTGCTCGGCAGCGGCAGCCTCCCGTTCTCCATCACCGACGGCTTCCCCCTGCTCGGCAGCGGCAGCCTCCCGTTCTCCATCACCGGTGGCATCCCGTTCTCCGTGGCGGCAGCTGGCGTTTCCTCCCTCCTCCTCGGCAGCTACTCGGGAGTCTTTTCTTTTCGGGCCAATCGGAAAACGGGTCTCGCTCCCGCTTCTGATTGGCCGGGATTTAGGATCAGTGTTTCAACAGCGAATATTCATTCGCTGTTGTAACACACCCGGGTGGGCTCCGGTCGCATTCTATTGGGTCACCCACCCTATTTTGAAGCCTAGTAGAGCCTCTGGCTCTAATCAGGTGCTGCAGCGACCATAGATGGCTATGCATGAATCTATACATTATGCATATAGGGGGTGTCCTAGAGAGAGTGGGGGTGGCGCCCGGGTGCCCCTAATGGACGGGGCGCCACTGATCCTCATACTGTTGTTTTTAGTACCAGCGGTCGGCTCTCTTGTACAAGCAATCCTAGCGGCTACGTAGCCACTGAATTGCTTTTAGAAGCAACAGGAGGGGACGCCCCTCCCCCTCCTGCCACCTTCCGCGACCTTATAGACCCCAGATCTCTCCATAAAGAGTACCCGTCACATGCCTATTACTGTCACAAAGGAGTGTTTCTAGCACTAGACCTCCTCTGTACATCTAAAGTGGTAACCCATAAGGGCTTTTTAATGCGTCGCCTATGGATAGTAACATTTAAGTCGTTTGTCATCCGTTGCACAGGTGTGCGCAATTTTAAAGTGTGTCATGTTTGGTATCTATTTATTTGGCGTAACATCATTTATATTTTATGAAAAAAATTGGGTTATGCAGTGTGCTTTTTTAAAAAAAAAATTTTGCATTAACATTCAAATAAGTGTATTTTCTCCCCGCCAAAAAAATTGCATTTGAAAAACCGCTGCGCAAATACCGTGTGACATAAAAAAAATTGCACCGACACCCACCAATGTATTCTTCAGGGCCTCTGCTTTAAAAAAATATGTAGCATACACACAAAGCAGCACCGCTCTAGCTGTGAGAACCTTGGTTCATAATAGAAGCAATTAGATATGCAGCACTGATGGACATTGATAGGCGGCACTGATGGGCACTGGTAGGTGGCATTGATGGGTGGCACTGATATGTAGCACTGATGGGCATTGATAGACAGCACTGATGGGCACTCATGGGTGACACTGGTGGGCACTGATAGGCGACACTGATGCTGATAAACAATCAGCACAGACCCCCTGTCAGGAGAGCAGCCGTCAGTCGTCAGGAGGCACTGCTAGGCACTGATGAGCACTGATAAGTGGCACTGCTGGGCACTGATATGTGGCACTGATGGGCTTGGATCTGCGGCACTGATTGATGGCACTGGCAGGCTTTGAGGATGGGCACCGATTGGCAGCTGCCTGGGCACTGATTGGCATTTCCCTGGTGGTCTAGGGTGGCATACCTGGTGGTCCAGTGTGGTGGCCATCCCTGGTGGTCCTGGCGGCATTCTGGTGGTCCTGGGTTGGCATCCAAAGGGGGGCTGCACCGATAAACAATCAGCACAGACCCCCCTGTCAGGAGAGCAGCTTATTGGCTCTCCTCTACACGCGTCGATCAACGGCTCTTCCTGCTTGCATCATGATCCGCCGTGATTGGACATGGCTGATCACGTGGTAAAGAGCCTCCGTTAGAGGCTCTATACAGAGATTGGTATATCGGTGTCTCAGACTGACACACCGCACCACCGATAGCCACGATGCGTGCCCCCACGGGCACGCAAAAGCAGTCGTTCTGGGAGGCCATCATATGACGTCCACCCAGAACGAGAGCTATCATTTGGAGGTCGGGGGGGCGGGAAGCGGTGGAAGTATAAAAATATATTGCCAAACAGAGTTTCTTTAAAATGACCATATAGGTTCAAACAAAGCATATCACTTAAGTATCAAGTGTAACCACTTCTTAGCCCTTGTACACATGGTCGGACATTCCGATGGACAATGTCCGATCGGACCGTGTTGTCGGATAATCCAACAGTGTGTGGGCTCCATCGAACTGTTTCCATTGGAGTATCCGACGGACCAAGTTTTCCAGCTGGGCTATAAAATTTTCCGACAACATGATCCAATCGGACATACTCCGATCATGTGTAGAGAATGCCGATCGGACAAAGTGCCACGCATGCTCAGATCAAATTCCTAGACCAAAGCTATTGGCTACTAGCCTGGACGTAGTCCCTTCCTAATGAAATAATGTCATCACGTTAAGTACGATCGGATTTTCTGACAACTTTGTCTGACTGTGTGTATGCAACAGTTTCGGACAAAATCCGTCAGACAAAATCCGACGGATTTGGTTGTGGGCTAACTCTACATGTTTCGCTCAAAGAGCTTCCTTCACAGCCTTAGGCCGCGTACACACGGGCGGATTGTCTGCCCAACTAAGTTCGTCAGACAATCCGACAGACAGTCCGTTCAAAATTTGAATGAACGGACTTGACCACACACGATGAGCAGACAGTCCGCTGAAAACGTGCGTGATGACGTGTACAGCACGTACGACAGGACTAGGAAAACGACGTCCTATACACTGCAATGCAACCTTCGGCCGTGTAAATCCTTTCTGAGCATGCGCCATACTTAGTCCGTCCAACTTGCCTACACACGAGCGGACTGTCCGCTGAAACCAAGTTTGGACGGACAAAACCAAGTTTGAACGGACTGTCTTACGGAAATTCCGTAAGACTTTGTTCGTCAGACAGTCCGCTGAAAAAGTCCGCTGAAGCCCACACACGAGCGGATTGTCCGCTGAAACACGGTTCAGCGGACTAAGTTGGACAGACAATCCGCCCGTGTGTACGCGGCCTTAGAAATCACCAAACACCACTGTAGTTTTGCCATTGACACCAAACCATATCACCAAAATGGTAAAATTTTGCCAAAATTTCCTGATTTTTGCTGAAATTTGGGGGCTAATAAAAAAACTTTTAAAACATCCTTAGTTATGATATAATCCTAAAACCTCTAAGTTTATATCATTAAATATTTAGTTTTGCACACAGTAAATGAAGATACAGGCCGCCCGCCTTTTTAAAGAAAAAGTTCCCGTATTTTTGTGTAGGAGAATTGTTACATTACGGCACAAGCTCCTCCACATCATGACAACTTTTGTCCACGCCGTGTCCGGTGCCCCTGTTTTGGAAAATCCTCCGGATTCTAATTCTCTGCAGCTGTTAGTACAACTGACAACCTTCTCAAATGCCGCAAGACTCAGGGCTACCGTGCCTAACGAGATTGATAAACGACCTTGACGGCGACCTACATATGCGGCTCTTGTTAGGGAAGAATCCCTGACCCCCCCCCCCCCCGAGCCAAATCTTCTACCCTATTGAGTTGTGGATGGATGTTACTATTTTCTAGGAAGTGGTCCTCTGGTGAAAGATCGGCGGTGACCTTGCTGCTGGGACGGCCATAAATCTTCCTCTACTGAACCCTCTCTGGCAGCGGGGATTGGAGAGGAGACAACAGAAATCCGAACAGGACAGGATGTAATACTTTCTTATTTTGTATTTTTGGTAACGTGCGAGTGAGGACGGCCTGGGGGGACTCAGCAATAACATCGCAGCGGCCAAGAAGAAGCAGCGCAGCCCTGGTTCTCAGAAAACACTTCGAGTTTGTGCCGATGGTTCCATTCCGCAAAAGCAGAACCTCCTTTATTTCCTGCAGTTTTAAAGGACAAAAGCGATGGTCTTCATAGTTTTAGTAGTGCCTCAGGCAGCCAGCGTGCCCCCGATACATTGAAATCATGAATAATACATTTAAAGGTCGGCCTTTTGTGAACAAAGAAAGCTGTTTCCCGCTGTTCTGCCCCATGTAGGTCAGATGCAGGACCCATGCCCGCTAGTGCAGGCACAGGGGACCCCCGGAGAGGTGGAGATTAGGGATGGTCTCGGGCGTGTTTCGGATCGTACCCGCCAGGAAGCCGTCACTGCACACCGCCAATCGTAGGCAGGGAGGCATTTCCTGGCCCGAGCTGCACATACACACGCTGCCTATGATTGGCGGTGTGCAGTGACGGCTTCCTGGCGGGTATGATCCGAAACACGCCCGAGACCATCATTAGTGGAGATCTACCTGGACAACATGGAAAATATCAAAAATCACCAGGATGCAGGATGTTAGTATTAAAGGAGATAACCTTACAGGTTTGAAAAAAATGTCTGGAAGAGTGCAGGGGTCAGTAGTAACGCAGAGTGCAGGGGGTCAGTAGTAACGCAGAGTGCAGGGGTCAGTAGTAATGCAGAGTGCAGGGGTCAATAGTAACGCAGAGTGCAGGGGTCAGTAGTAACGCAGAGTGCAGGGGTCAGTAGTAGCTCAGAGTGCAGGGGTCTGTAGTAGCTCAGATTGCAGGGGCCTGTAGTAGCTCAGATTGCAGGGGCCTGTAGTAGCTCAGAGTGCAGGGGCCTGTAGTAGCTCAGAGTGCAGGGGCCTGTAGTAGCTCAGAGTGCAGGGGCCTGTAGTAGCTCAGAGTGCAGGGGGTCATTAGTAGCTCAGAGTGCAGGGGGTCATTAGTAGCTCAGAGTGCAGGGGGTCAGTAGTAGCTTAGAGTGCAGGGGGTCAGTAGTAGCGCAGAGTGCAGGGATCTGTAGTAGCGCAGAGTGCAGGGGTCTGTAGTAGCTCAGAGTGCAGGGGTCTGTAGTAGCGCAGAGTGCAGGGGGTCAGTAGTAGCTCAGAGTGCAGGGGTCTGTAGTAGCTCAGAGTGCAGGGGTCTGTAGTAGCTCAGAGTGCAGGGGTCTGTAGTAGTGCAGAGTGCAGGGGTCTGTAGTAGCTCAGAGTGCAGGGGTCTGTAGTAGCTCAGAGTGCAGGGGTCTGTAGTAGCTCAGAGTGCAGGGGTCTGTAGTAGCTCAGAGTGCAGGGGTCTGTAGTAGCTCAGAGTGCAGGGGTCTGTAGTAGCTCAGAGTGCAGGGGTCTGTAGTAGCTCAGAGTGCAGGGGTCTGTAGTAGCTCAGAGTGCAGGGGTCTGTAGTAGCGCAGAGTGCAGGGGGTCAGTAGTAGCTCAGAGTGCAGGGGTCAGTCGTAACACAGGGGGTCAGTAGTAATGCAGAGGGCAAGGGGTCAGTAGTAAGTCATTCAGGAGTGCAGAGGTCATAAGAATGTATCAAACAATTCAGGGGTCAGTAGTAATGCAGAGTTTAGGGTTCAATAATACGTCAGAGTTCAGAGGTTATGAGTAAAGTAGAATGAGGAGGTGTGGGGTAAGTGAAGCAGAATGCAGGGGTCAGGAGTAAGTATAACGGATTGTAGGGGTCAGTATTTATTAACACAGAGAGCAGGGGTCAGAAGTAATGCTGAATTCCGAGGGCAGTATACCTGGAGCCTGCTGATGTCACTACTACTTTACAGGGTAATATCTGTGTTTGCAAAGGTAGTTGGTACACAAAGTGGACTTAGATCCTCTGTGGCGATTGATGAATAAATTTCAATAAAAGTTTTCGTGCCTGGAGTTCACCTTTAACCACTTTCGGCCCGCTCCACGTACATTTACTGTGGCAAGGCGGCCCGGCTGCGCAAAATCACGTACCTGTATGTACCTGTGCGTGATTTTGCGCACGCGGTTTAAAGGGTGTGCATACGCTGCTGGTGCGCCAGGTCTGGCTACCGTGATGGCCGCCGCGACCCACCAATCGTTCACAGGAGAGACGGATCAGCTGTCTGCCTGTGTAAACAAGGCAAACGGCGGATCTGTCAGGAAGGGAAAGAGATCTTGTGATTCAGCTAAGCTAAATCATGGATCTCTCTTTTCCTTCAGTGTGACTCCGCCCCACACAGTTAGTAAGCACCTCCCTAGGGAACCTTTAACTCTTTGATTGCCCCTGGTGTTAACCCCTTTCCTGCCAGTGTCATGTATACAAGGACAGTGCATTTTTATAGCACTGATTACTGTATTGGTGTCATTCCCCAAAAAGTGTCATTCAGTGTCAGATTTGTCACGCCGTGTCGCAGTCCCGCTAAAAAAAAAACCAGATCGCCGCCATTACCAGTAAAAAATTTAAAAAAACAATAAAAATTCTTAAAGCGGGAGTCCACTGGGACTCCGCGTTTTTTTTTTTTTTTTTTAAAAGCCAGCAGCTATAAATACTGCAGCTGCTGACTTTTAAATAGTGACACTTACCTGTCCAGCGCGCCCGCGATGTCGGCACCCGAAGCCGATCGCTCGCTCGTCTGGCGGGTCCTGCCGCCGCCATCTTGGGTATGGGAATCAGGAAATGGAGCCTTTCGGCTTAATTTCCCGGTTCCCTACTGCGCATGCGCGAGCCGCGCGGCGCAATCCGGACGGTCCCCGCTGCCTCTGGGAGCTGTGTGTTTCCCAGCAGGCAGCGGGGCACTTGCTGAAGGGGGCGGGCGCTTGCGGAAAGGGGCGTAACGTACGCCCCTTTCCGCAGAGAGCTAGCCCGGAAGTGGGTGCAGTTACCTGGATTATCCAGGTAACTGCACCCCCCTCCCCCCTGAAAGGTGCCGATTGTGGCGCCGGAGGGGGGGGGGGGATTCCGATGAGCGGAGGTCCATTTTAGGGTGGACCTCCGCTTTAATCTATCACCTATTTTGTAGACGCTATAACTTTTGCGGAAACCAATCAATATACACATATTGGGATTTATTTTATTTATTTTTTAACCAAAAATATGTAGAAGAATATATATTGGCCTAAATTGATAAAGAAATTAGTTTTTTTTTTACATTTTTTTTTTTGGATATGTATTATAGCAGAAAGTAATAGCCAGTGACATTTATACAGTAATCTTGTGGCTATTTGTAGCTCTGATTTCTGTATAAATGTCACTGGTCCCAAAAAAGTGTCTAAAAGTGTCCGATCTTTCCGCTGCAATGTCGTAGCCCCGCTAAAAACCACAGATCACTGCCATTACTAGTAAAAAAAAAAAATAGTAAAAATGCCATAAATATACAGTATCCCCTATTTTGTAGGCGCTATAACGTTTGCATAAACCAATCAATATACACTTACTGCAATTTAAAAAAAAAGTGTCCGATCTGCCCGCCACAATGTCGCAGTCTTGCTAAAAATCACAGATCGCCGCCATTACTAGTAAAAAAAAAAAATGAATAATAAAAATGCCATCAATTTACAGTATCCTCTATTTTGTAGGCGATATAACTTTTGCACAGACCAATCAATATACACTTACTGTGATTTAAAAAAAAAGTGTGTGATCGGTCCGCCGCAATGTCGCAGTGCCGCTAAAAATTACAGATTGCCGCCATTGCTAGTAAAAAAAAATGTATAATAAAAATGCCATAAATATACTGTATCCCCCATTTTGTAGACGCTATAACGTTTGCACAAACCAATCAATATATAGTTACTGCAATTTTAACAAAAGTATGTAGAAGAATACATATTGGCCTAAACCGATGCAAACAATTTGTTTCAAATTTTTTTTTTAAATTTGGATATGTATTTTAGCAAAAAGTAAAGCATATTGTTTTTTTTTCCAAAATTGTTGCTCTTTTTTTGAATGAATAAATTAATTTTTTTATATATTTGGTTTTTTGGATATGTATTATAGCAGAAAATAAAAAAAATATATATTTTCTTTTTAAAATTGTCGCTCTTTTTTTTGAATGAATAAATTCGTTTTTTTGTTTTTTTTTATTTGTTTTTTTTGGATATGTATTATAGCAGAAAGTAAAAAAATATATATATATTTTTTAAATTGTCGCTCTTTATTTTGAATGAATAAATTATTTTTTTTCATTTTTTTTTTGGATATGTATTGTAGCAGAAAGTAAAAAAATATATATTTTCTTTTTAAAATTGTTGCTCTTTTTTTGAATGAATAAATTAGGTTTATTTTTTTTCATTTATTTTTTTTGGATATGTATTGTAGCAGAAGAAAGTAAAAAAAATATATATATTTTCTTTTTAAAATTGTTGCTCTTTTTGTGAATGAATAAATTCTTTTTTTCTTTCATTTGTTTTTTTTTGGATATATATTGTAGCAGAAAGTAAAAAAAAATATATTTTCTTTTTAAAATTGGCGCTCTTTTTTTTTTTAATGAATAAATTCGTTTTTTTTTTTCATTCGTTTTTTTTGGATATGTATTGTAGTAGAAAGTAAAAAAATATATATATTTTCTTTTTAAAATTGTTGCTGTTTTTTTTGAATGAATAAATTCGTTTTTTTTTTTTTTCATTTTTTTTTTTTTTGGATATGTATTGTAGCAGAAGAAAGTAAAAAAATATATATTTTCTTTTTAAAATTGTTGCTCTTTTTTTGAATGAATAAATTAGTTTTTTTTACATTTGTTTTTTTTTTGGATATGTATTGTAGCAGAAGAAAGTAAAAAAAAATATATTTTCTTTTTAAAATTGTTGCTCTTTTTGTGAATGAATAAATTCGTTTTTTCTTTCATTTGTTTTTTTTGGATATATATTGGTAGCAGAAAGTAAAAAAATATATATATATTTTTTTTAAAATTGTCGCTCTTTTTTTTTGAATGAATAAATTCGTTTTTTTTCTTTCATTTGTTTTTTTGGATATGTATTGTAGTAGAAAGTAAAAAAAAAAAATATATATTTCTTTTTAAAATTGTTGCTCTTTTTTTTGAATGAATAAATTTGTTTGTTTTTTTTTTTCATATGTTTTTTTTTGGATATGTATTGTAGCAGAAGAAAGTAAAAAAAATATATTTTCTTTTAAAAATTGTTGCTCTTTTTTGAATGAATAAATTAGTTTTTTCTTTCATTTGTTTTTTTTTTTTGGATATGTATTGTAGCAGAAGAAAGTAGAAAATATATTTCTTTTTAAAATTGGTTCTCTTTTTTGTGAATGAATAAATTCGTTTTTTTTTTTCTTTCATTTTTTGTTTTTTGGATATATATTGTAGCAGAAAGTAAAAAAATATATATTTTCTTTTTAAAATTTGTCGCTGTTTTTTTGAATTAATAAATTCTTTTTCTCTTTCATTTGTTTTTTTTGGATATGTATTGTAGTAGAGAGTAACAAAATATATATATATATTTTTTTAAATTGTTGCTCTTTTTTTTGAATGAATAAATTCGTTTTTTTTTTTTTCAATTTATTTTTTTTTTGGGATATGTATTGTAGCAGAAAGTAAAAAAAATATATATTTTTCTTTTTTAAATTTTCACTCTTTTTTTGAATGAATACATTTTTTTTTTTTCATTCGTTTTTTTTTTTTGGATATGTATTGTAGCAGAAGAAAAGTAAAAAATATATATTTTCTTTTAAAATTGTTGCTCTTTTTGTGAATGAATAAATTCCTTTTTTCTTTCATTTGTTTTTTCGGATATGTATTGTAGCAGAAGAAAGTAAAAAATAAAAAAATTCTTTTTAAAATTGTTGCTTTTTTTTTGTTTATAGAGCAAAAATAAAAACCGCAGAGGAGATTAAATACCACCAAAAGAAAGCTCTAATTTGTGTGGAAAAAAGGACATCAATTTTATTTGGGTGCAGCGTCGCATGACCGCACAGTTGTAATTTAAAGCGACGCAGTGCCGAATAGCAAAAAATGGCCTGGTCAGGAAGAAAGGGGGGGGGGTAAAATCTTCCGAAACTGAAGTGGTTAAGGACAAGCTTGTCCCAAAGTCGCACCAAAAAGGTGCCTCCTACCACCCGCGGTCTTTATACACGACTTCTATGGGCCGCGTTCTGCCGCTGCAGCAGACAAAGCGGCTCTATAATCCCACTTTTAAAACTGACTTCCAAGGAAAGCAGAGCCGGCTTCCTTCCACATCTAACGCGTCCTGCAAATAACGGCACTTTACTCGCGCCCAAATTTTTACCGCAGTATGCACGAATCATTACCTAAATAAACTTGTTTCACCAGCGCTGCAAAGTACTCATATTCACCTCATAACAAATATATTTTTATGCTCACTTGTTAACGGCTCCCAATTGAGCTAAATTAAACAGACGAACGCACGCGCTATTTCAAATTGGCGTTGCATAATTCTATAGACGCTCCCATAAATACGGGTCTAATGTAATTCACAATCAGAGGGGCCCTACATGAGCCTCCTATACAGGGGCCTGACTGTGCTCCTCTGTAAGTAACGCTTTGTTCGGGGGCGACGGGAGCCGAGGACAGAAAACTTACTATACACGGAAGAGCCGAGCACATTTAAAGTGGAACTTTCTTTTTAATTTAAAATGTATTTATTTTTTCCAAAAAGTGCCGAAGTTGTAGAAACTCTGTCCATTTTTATTGATTTCTATGTCTTTCGTTCCCCCCCCCCCCCCCCCATGGTGAGAAGAAGCAAGGGGAGATCCCTCCAAAACCGAGACAATCTGCATGGCTCCCAGCTGTCCCGGATTTTCAAGGTTTTCGATTTCGAGACTGTCTAGGGTTGCCAACCTGTCCAGGATTCACCCGGACAGTTCGGGTTTGGGATCATGCGTCCGGGTTTCAGACTGTCTTAAACCCGGACACATTATTTAGACTGGACTATGGCTTCCCAGGAGGTGTCTGGCTTCAGTTAGTTGTCTAAGCTGAGAGTGTCTGTTACACTCTTTCACACTGCCCAAAGCCAGCACTAACAACCCCCCCCCCCCCCCAAAATACCCCCTACCCCTCTGTGTCTGACCACACTATAATCCCCAGCACTATGCCTCAGAAAAGGAAAGTGGGGGCGGAGATTTAAAGTCCCGCAGCCTCAGATACATCTGGATGAGAAGTGCTGACTGCCAAGGGGTGAGTGAGCTCACCATCCATCCCTGTCTGTGACTGACGTCTCCCCCTTCTCTCTCCTGCCTCTGAGTGAGTACACCAAGGTAAATCAGGGTTCTCAGAGCACCCCTTTACATCTGAGTTCCCCTTTACACCAGAGGCCACAATGTTTCCCCCTTACATCAGTGTCCTCTCCGTACATCAGAGTTCTCAGTGTTCTTCCTTAAATCAGTGTTCCCAGAGCATCCCTTATGTTAGAGTCCCCAGAGTTCTCCCTTATATCAGAGTCTGCAGAGTCCCCCTTACAGTGTAAGGGAACTCTGCGAGTTCAAATGTAAAGGGGAACTCTGTGGACTTTGATGTAAAGGGGAACTGTGGACTCTGATGTAAAGGGGAACTCTGTGGACTCTGATGTAAAGGGAACTCTGTGGACTCTGATGTAAAGGGGAACTCTGTGGACTCTGATGTAAAGGGGAACTCTGTGGACTCTGATGTAAAGGGGAACTCTGTGGACACTGATGTAAAGGGGAACTCTGTGGACTCTGATGTAAAGAGGAACTCTGTGGACTCTGATGTAAAGGGGAACTCTGTGGACTCTGATGTAAAGGGGAACTCTGTGGACACTGATGTAAAGGGGAACTCTGTGGACTCTGATGTAAAGAGGAACTCTGTGGACTCTGATGTAAAGGGGAACTCTGTGGACTCTGATGTAAAGGGGAACTCTGTGGACTCTGATGTAAAGGGGAACTCTGTGGACTCTGATGTAAAGGGGAACTCTGTGGACACTGATGTAAAGGGGAACTCTGTGGACTCTGATGTAAAGAGGAACTCTGTGGACTCTGATGTAAAGGGGAACTCTGTGGACACTGATGTAAAGGGGAACTCTGTGGACTCTGATGTAAAGAGGAACTCTGTGGACTCTGATGTAAAGGGGAACTCTGTGGACTCTGATGTAAAGGGGAACTCTGTGGACTCTGATGTAAAGGGGAACTCTGTGGACACTGATGTAAAGGGGAACTCTGTGGACTCTGATGTAAAGAGGAACTCTGTGGACTCTGATGTAAAGGGGAACTCTGTGGACTCTGATGTAAAGAGGAACTCTGTGGACTCTAATGTAAAGGGGAACTCTGTGGACTCTGATATAAAGGGGGACTCTTGTTATTAACTTCATATGATTAGAAATTTTATTTAATAGCAATAGTGCTGCTGCAGCAGTGCTTTCCGGTGGTTTTAACCCTTTCGCTGCTGGTTTTTAACCCTTTCTCGGCTGCTAGTGGGAGGGGGTAAAAGCGTCCTGCTAGCGGCCGAATAGCAACGTTAAAATGACAGTAAAGCGGCGCTAAAACTAGTGCCGCTGATGCCCGGGTGTCGGCAGTGTGAAAGGGGTCTAAGGCTCCATGCACACTGAAGCTCATAAACGCCTGTTTTGGGGAATTTGGGCATTTTTTTTTTTTAACAGCCCATAAACTCCCCTCTATGTTATCCTATGTGTCCATGCACATACGTATTTGGATGTTTTTGGATGTTTATTAGCAGTGGAGTTTATGGGCTGTTTTCTGAATTAAATAAAATCAAGGAGTCGTTTTTCTCACCACAAAAAATGCCAAACGCTGATAAACGTTGATAAACGTTCTCATAAACGTGGCTCATCAGCAGTTTTTAAAGTTTTTGATCCATTGTAAAAGGAAAAAATAAATACACTAAAAAACGCTAATGAACACTATTGCAAAAACGTAAAAAAAAAAAGTTGAAAGACTCACTGCAAAGCTACTGGCATTTTTTATAACGTTATTTTAACGTCCAGTGTGCGTGGAGCCTTAGGCATCTAGAGGTGGTGAAGACGACTTGCTGAAGTTCAATCTGAGCATCAGAATGGGTTAGGCCTCATGCACACTGGACGTTAAAATAAAGTTATAAAAACGCCAGTAGTTTTTGCAGTGAGTTTTTCAACTTTTTAAAAAAAAATTTGCAATAGCGTTCTTTAGCGTTTATTAGCGTTTTTCTGTGTTAACATTTTAGCATTTTTTTTTTCAATAGCTCAAAAACATAAAAAAAACGCTGGTGAGACACATTTTTGAGCGTTTATCAACGTTTATCAGCGTAATGCCGTGTACACACGATCAAACAATCCGGTGGAAAAGTCCGGCGGACTCGAGTCCACCGGACAATCCCCCCGTGTGTGGACTCCGGCTGACTTTTTTTTACCCAAAAGTCCGGCGGACTAAGAAAGTAGTTTTGCACCAAAATATGTCAATACGGCCGCGTGTGTGCTAGTCCACCGTACTTTTGAAATGAACTGACTTTTACGCATCCTCTGGGACTGTGACATCATAATGGGCGGGGACATCACCCGGCAAGATCCCTATATAAGTCGCCTCACGCCACGTCCCTGTCATTGTGGCCAGAGACAGCGATGAGTCAACAGCTCTAGAAGAGAAGAACAGAAGGCGGCGACGACGAAGACAGCGGCGATAGAAGACTCTGACTATTGAACCCGACCTTTGACTCTGACTTTGACCTTCAGCCTGAGCCTGATCCTTGACCTTAACCATGACCCTAACTCTGGCCTTGGCCTAGATCAAACCCTGATCTAGCTATTTATTTTTATTCTTATGCCGCGTACACATGTACCAGCATCCTCTGGGACTGTGACATCATAATGGGCGGGGACATCATCCGGTGATGTCCCTATATAAGTCGCCGCACACCGCATGTCCTGTCATAGTGACCGGAGACAGCGATGAGGCAACACCTCCAGAAGAGGAGAAGAAGAGAAGAACAGAAGACGGCGGCAGCGGCGACAGAAGACCTGAAGAGGGGGACAAGACCCCTGAAGTCGGAAGAAGAAAGCCGGGTTCCTCTGCTAGTAAAAGAGCTAACAGAAGATAGTAGAGGAGTCCGGCGAGAAGACCCCCCAAGCCGGAAGAAGACCCCCGGAGCTGTGCAATAAACTATTTTTAACCCTTGTGTGTTGTGTTTTTTTTACATTTTTTTTCACAGGTGAATGGGTAGGGGTACATTGTACCCCATACTTATTCACATAGTGTGGGGGGCTGGGATCCAGGGCCCCCCTTATTAAAGAGGGCTCCCGGATTCCGATAAGCCCCCCGCCCGCAGACCCCGACAACCAACGGCCAGGGTTGTCGGGAAGAGGCCCTTGTCTTCATCAACATGGGAACAAGGTGCTTTGGGGTGGGGGGGCCGCGCCCCCCCATGTTGAGGGCATGCGGCCTGGTATGGCTCAGGAGGGGGGGGGGCGCTTGCTCGTCCCCACCACCTTTCCTGACCAGCCGGGTAGCGTGCTCAGATAAGGGTCTGATATGGACCTATGGGGGGACCCCCACGCCGTTTTTTCGGCGTAGAGCTTCCCCTTTAACTCCATACCAGGTGACGGGGCCAGCGACACCTCCTTCGCTAGTCCCGGCTACCTGGAGCCGCGCTCAAAATGAATGGACTTTCCTCCATGTGTGGGCAAGTCCGTTCATTTCAAAAGTACGGCGGATAGTCTGGCGGACTAATGGCGCGTACACATGACCGGACTTTTCGAGAGACTATGTCCGACGGACTTTCGACGGAGTTCTGACGGATTTTCCGAATGAACGGACTTGGCCACACACAATCACACCAAAGTCCGACGGATTCGAACGTGATGACGTTCGACCGGACTAGAATAAGGAAGTTCATAGCCAGTAGCCAATAGCTGTCCTCGCGTCGGTTTTTGTCCGTCGGACTAGCATACACACACGAGCGGATTTCTCGGTAGGAACTGGGTCCGGCGGAGTTCCGGTGGAAAAATTTGAAACATGTTCCATTTCTAAAGTCTGACGGATTTTTGCAAATCAAAAGTCTGCTGCAGCCCACACACGATCGAATGGTCTGCCGGAATCATTCCGTCAGACCTTTGATGTCGAAAAGTCCTGTCGTGTGTACGCGGCATTAGTCTGCCGCAAAAGTACTGTGTGTGGGCAGGTACGCTCTTTTGGACAGTCCGGCGGGTTTGTCCGCCAGATAGTCTGATCGTGTGTACGCGGCATTAGAGTGTTTTTTAAAGCTGAAAAAAATCAAAAATTTTACCTAATATTTTTGTTTAATCACTTGCTTACTGGGCATTTTTATCCCTCTCCTGCCCAGGCCAATTTTCTTGGTTTCAGCGATATCACTCTTTGAATGACAATTGCGCGGTCATGCTACACTGTACCAATAACACATTTTTATCATTTTTTTCACACAAATAGAGCTTTGAAAAAAAAAGTTTGAAAAAAAAAAAAATGTTGGAAAAAAAAAACAAGTTTAAAAAAAAAATTAAAATATGAAAAAAAAACTCCGAACTTTTTAAATAACGTTTTTCTTTGTTTTCGTTATAATATTTTCCAAATAAATAATCCTTCTTCATAAATTTACATCAAAATGCATTCTGCTAAATTCCGTTGGTGAAAATAACCCAAATCAGTGTATATTATTCAGTATTCAGTCTGTAGGAAAGTTATAGAATGCACAAACTATGTACACTGTATATCTGAAAATCGATCAATCCTGATGTACTGACAGCCGATCTCTTTTTCTGAGGCCCGAAAATGCACAGTAAAAAAAAAATACCCACAAATTACTTCTTTTTGGTGGATATTCAGTAAGAGGCATAGCAAATTTTTTGAAGTTGTAATTTTTTGTCCCAATCTTTGGAAAATTAAGAAATAAAAAAAATAAAGAAAAAAAATCTTTATTAAAATGAAATATGTTTTTAAAAAAAATATTATTTTTTTTATTTTTATTTTTTACATACTGTCACCAGTGAAGTACATGGTATGGCAATGATCAGGGACACTGACTGTTGACAGTATGTAAAAAAATAATTAAAAAAATAATATTTTTTTAAAAAACATATTTTATTTTATTAAAGATTTTTTTTCTAGCTGCGATGAGAGCAATACAGTGTTACCATAGTTACACTATACAACTCTGGGGAAGTGATCAGGATTTTTTATTTTTTTTTTTATACATTCAATTGCTTATATCAGTAAATTTCATTGGTATAAGCAACCATTTTTGCTGAATGAAACTGGTTCCTTCAGTGCCTTTCGTTGTGATAAGTGGTGATTTGTAAAAAAAGCTAATCACATGGTACAGATGGGCTGTGATTGGCCCTGTCTGTACCATGCGATCACTTTGACTAGTCTCAGCCAGCAACATAATTGTACACAATGGATGGCATGAAAGGAAGGAATCCCTTGTTTACAATTGTCATGTGATCTGCTATGATTGGTCACAGCGATCACACGGTACCGGCATGCAAGTCAGAACAAAGCGCAAACATGAAAGTGGCATGTGCACTTCAAGAGTGGAAGAACATCCCCGGAAGACGACGAGAGATCAGGAAGACCTTCAACAAGCTCAACCCCCCGAAAATGTGGAAAGCCATTCAGTAACTTGTGCATGATGATCGTCAGAGAACAATCACGCACACCACTTAAAACACCTTAAACGGCTCATTGCAGTATCGCCCTAAACTTCCCGAATCATGTCAACCACCGCTGTGACAGATTTGCCCAGTTTAGGGCAGATTTTCACATTTGCTCTTTGTGCTAACTCTGTCTGTGATTAAATAGCAGACGTAACACACGTGGTCAGAATAGCACCAGTTGCACAACTCCCGATGTACACAGGACAATATCTTTTGGCATACTGGCTTATGAAGGTCGGTGCTCCCTGTGACTGCGCGTGCAGCCTTGGGCTGCCATCTGTTGGCCGTGATATAAAACTAGTCTCAAAACTTTTTGATACCACCTCGTACATACAGTATCTCACAAAAGTAAGTACCAGTTTGCCACTGGAGTCCTCTTCCACTCCTCCATGACGACATCACAGAGCTGGTGGATGTTGGAGACCTTGCGCTCCTCCACCTTCCATTTGAGGATGTCCCACAGATGCTCAATAGGGTTTAGGTCTGGAGACATGCATGGCCAGTCCATCACCTTTACCCTCAGCTTATTTAGCAAGGCAGTGGTCATCTTGGAGGTGTGTTTGCGGTCGTTATCATGTTGGAATACTGCCCTGCGGCCCAGTCTCTGAAGGGAGGGGATCATGCTCTGCTTCAGTATGTCACAGTACATGTTGGCATTCATGGTTCCCTCAATGATCTGTAGCTCCCCAGTGCTAGCAGCACTCATGCAGCCCCAGACCATGACACCCCCACCACCATGCTTGACTGTAGGCAAGACACACTTGTCTTTGTACTCCTCACCTGGTTGCTGTCACACACGCTTGACACCATCTGAACCAAATAAGTTTATCTTGGTCTCATCAGACCACGGGACATGGTTCCAGTAATCAATGTCCTTAGTCTGCTTGTCTTCAGCAAGCTGTTTGCAGGCTTTCTTGTGCATCGTCTAGAAGAGGCTTCCTTCTGGGACGACAGCCATGCAGACCAATTTGATGCAGTGTGCGGCGTATGGTCTGAGCACTGACAGGCTGACCCCCCCACCCCTTCAACCTCTGCAGAAATGCTTGCAGCACTCATACGTCTATTTCCCAAAGACAACCTCTGGATATGACACTGAGCATGTGCACTCAACTTCTTTGGTCGACCATGGCAAGGCCTGTTCTGAGTGGAACCTGGCCTGGTCTTGGATACCGTGCTGCAGATCAGTTTCAGGGTCTTGGCAATCCTCTTATAGCCTAGGCCATCTTTATGTAGAGCAACAATTTTTTTTTTCAGATTCTCAGTGAGTTCTCTGCCATGAGGTGCCATGTTGAACTTTCAGTGACCAGTATGAGAGAGTGAGAGCGATAACACCAAATTTAACACACCTGCTCCCCATTCACACCTGAGACCTTGTAACACTAATGAGTCACATGACACCGGGGAGGGAAAAAGGGTCCAATTTGGATATTTTCACTTAGGGGTGTACTCACTTTTGTTGCCAGTGGTTTAGACATTAATGGCTGTGTGTTGAGTTATTTTGAGGGGACAGTAAATTTACACTGTTATTCAAGCTGTACACTCACTACTTTACATTGTAGCAAAGTGTCATTTCTTCAGTGTTGTCACATGAAAAGATAGAATAAAATATTTACAGAAATGTGAGGGGTGTACTCACTTTTGTGAGATACTGTAGTTTAGTTGGTTCAAGCTAGACCAAGGTAACTATGTAAAAAAATGCCATAGCTGGATTTTTCTTTGAGTTTGGGTCACATTATCTGACTACGTTGGTTCGAGGAACCTCTCCAACATTCATTACGACCAGTAGAGCCATAATTGGAGGTAATAATCAACTTATTTGTTGAAGGCCCTGAGTTAATAATTCAACACCAGTACTTCACGAACAGTTGCCCAGTGAGCGATTAGTAATGGATTCCGTAGAAATGATACTAAATGCCAATCCATTCTCATAATAGGCAGTAATTAGCTAATTACAGAACATTTGAAAATCAGCACCTTGGCCAGCTCCTCGCAAGACTAGTCCAAGAAAACTTTCTATAGTGTTCAATATTTGAATTGTTTTTATGCCGTATGTTCGTGTTTGTGTGTTAGAGCGTTTTATTGATAGTCAAGTGAACAACTCACTGGAGATCTAGAAGGAGAAGTCGGAGACTGTGAACGTTCCAGTGAAGTTGTTGATGGTGTGTGAAGAATTCTCACAGCAGGAGTTGAGTTATCTCATAATTAGATTTACAAAGTTGGCTCTGTGTAGTAAAACAGTGAAAAGCATCACTGCAAGACTTAGTTCATTCGCACTAGTAAAACGAAAGCTCTGCTCCAATATATAAGTATCGTGAAAACACCCACCAAAAATTTAGGACTTTAAATGTACGCTTGAGGAAACCCCTAACAAGAAATCACTGACGTAAATATCCATAACTAAATATGAACAAAAAAAAAAAAAAAACAGCGAATGAGCTGTAAACACACTTGAGATACTTGCCATAGTGACCAAATCTTATATACACACAAGTGTATATAATGTGCAAGTGTGTATATAGCGCTGCACTAATTAAAAAAATAAATCAAATGATAAAAAAAAACTTATAAATAAAAGAAACAAAAGAAATTGTGCTAAATAGTGAAGAAAATCTGCACCATGACCATTATTCAATTTATTAAAGCTTAAAAGCTCCGGAAGACGTCAGCTCGGACGAAACACGTAGGTTAGAGCACGTGTTGACGTCATCGTGCCAACCAGAAATAGGTTTCGGGAAGTTAGCATTTGCCGGCCGAAATTTGATTTTTGCTGTGCAGTTGCCATGATTTTATCCGTACGGGAAATTTTATGCTTTAAAGTGGTTGTAAAGTCATTTTGGGGACTTTTACCTACAGGAAAGCCTATAATAAGGCTTACCTGTAGGTAAAAAAAAATATCTCCTAAACCTTTACGGTTTAGGAAATATTCCCCTCGCAATGCGCCGCTGACTGCAGCAGCGCATGCGCACAGGGTATTCCCGGCTGGAAGCCCGGCAGACGCCGGACCCTGCCAGGAAGTAATCTCCCGCGCGCATGTGCAAGAGTGACGATATCGCCGCCGACGATATCGCCGCCGATACTCACAGCGCCGGAACCACGATACCTGGAAGAAACGCTGAGGGAACATGTCAGCTCCCTCGGCGTGGATCGGGACAGATGTGCATGCACGGGAGTGACGATATCGTGGCTCCGGCCACTCACAGCGGGACAGATGCGCGCGGTGCATACTAGCTCATTATGCCTTTTCCTTTGCAGGTGGCCAAAAAAAAAAAAAAAACACAACAGCGGGTTTACAACCGCTTTAATAAATGGAATATCTCGGATTTTACACAATGTGGAACCTCTGGTCTCCTGTTTTTTCTCTGGGCATATATGAATTTGGGAAGTGGAGATTGAGGACAAGTTGGTGGCTCCTTCACTTGTAGCCTATTGGTGATTCTGTTGAAGGAACTTTGGAAGTTTTACCTGCTGTAGACCATTTTCATTATACGCTACCCTTGACTTCTCTATAACATGAGAATCATGGTTTTTCCAGAAAAACTCTGAGCTCACGCTGGAGCATGGAACAGCTCAAAGAAGGAGTCCGGCTCGTCTCCATTCACCGTTTACGGGTCCGATTTCAGCCTGAATGTTGGGCTGAATTCGGACCTGAAACGGACCAAAAGATGCACTGGGCGATTCGCACCGGAGCCGCCGTGGAGATGTGTGAACCGACTCCATAGAGAGTCGGTCACAATCTCCTACTATGCGAATTGGATACAGGGAACCCCCCTTTAGGACAATATTTTTTAATGATCATTTATATATTTTTTTTATCATTTGACCCTTTCGTGACCATGCCGTTTTTTACTATTTGGCACTGTGCTAATTGAACTAGCCATTGCGCAGTCATGCAATGCTGCACCCAAACAACATTTTTATCAGGTTTTTCCTCACAAACAAAGCTTTCTTTTGGTGGTATTTGATCAGCACCACGTTTTAAATTTGTTTGCAATATAAACGAAATAAGACCGAACATTGAAAAAAAATGTAAAACTTTATTTTTTTTACTTTCTGCTTTAAAAGATATCCTTTACAGAAATCAAAAAATTTAATTTCTTCATAAATTTTTGCCATAATGTATTTTTTTACATATTTTTGGTAAAAAAAAATAAAAAATCCCAGTAAGTGTTTATTGATTGGTTTGCATGAAAGGCATAGCATCTACAAGCTATGGTATACAGCGGGTTAAATAAGTAATATTAAAATACATAAAGATGGCCTAGGCTATAAGGAGATTGCCAAGACCCTGAAACTGAGCTGCAACACGGTGGCCAAGACCATACAGCGGTTTAACAGGACAGGTTCCACTCAGAACAGACCTCGCCATGGTCGACCAAAGAAGTTGAGTGCACGTGCTCAGCGTCATATCCAGAGGTTGTGTTTGGGAAATAGATGTATGAGTACTGCCAGCATTGCTGCAGAGGTTGAAGGGGTGGGGGGGGGGGGGGTGGGGGGGTCAGCCTGTCAGTGCTCAGACCATACGCCACACACTGCATCAAATTGGTCTGCATGGCTGTTGTCCCAGAAGGAAGTCTCTTCTAAGGATGATGCACAAGAAAGCCCACAAACAGTTTGCTGAAGACAAGCAGACTAAGGACATGGATTACTGGGACCATGTTCTGTGGTCTGATGAGACCAAGATAAATTTATTTGGTTCAGATGGTGTCAAGTGTGTGTGGTGGCAACCAGGTGAGGAGTACAAAGACAAGTGTGTCTTGCCTACAGTCAAGCATGGTGGTGGGAGTGTCATGGTCTGGGACTGCACTGGGGAGCTCCAGTTCATTGAGGGAACCAAGAATGCCAACATGTACTGTGACATACTGAAGCAGAGCATGATCCCCTCTCTTCAGAGACTGGGCCGCAGGGCAGTATTTCAACATGATAACGACCCCAAACACACCTCCAAGATGACCACTGCCTTGCTAAAGAGGCTGAGGGTAAAGGTGATGGACTGGCCAAGCATGTCTCCAGACCTAAACCCTATTGAGCATCTGTGGGGCATCCTCAAATGGAAGGTGGAGGAGCGCAAGGTCTCCAACATCCACCAGCTCTGTGATGTCATCATGGAGGAGGGGAAGAGGACTCCAGTGGCTACCTGTGAAGCTCTGGTGACCTCCATGCCCAAGAGGGTTAAGGCAGTGCTGGAAAATAATGGTGACCACACAAAATATTGAAACTTTGGGCCCAATTTGGACATTTTTACTTAGGGGTGTACTCACTTTTGCTGCCAGAGGTTTACACATTAATGGCCGTGTGTTGAGTTATTTTGAGGGGACATCAAATTTACACTGTTATACAAGCTGTACACTCACTACTTTACATTGTAGCAAAGTGTCATTTCTTCAGTGTTGTCACATGAAAAGATAGAATAAAATATTTACAGAAATGTGAGGGGTGTACTCACTTTTGTGAGATACTGTAGTTAAGTTGGTTCAAGCTAGACCAAGGTAACTATGTAAAAAAATGACATAGCTGGATTTTTCTTTGAGTTTGGGTCACATTATCTGACTACGTTGGTTCGAGGAACCTCTCCAACATTCATTACGACCAGTAGAGCCATAATTGGAGGTAATAATCGACTTATCTGTACACTCACTACTTTACATTGTAGACAAGTTGTAAGGCTGGCCGCAGGCCAGCCTGTATTTGTAGGAGGAGCCTGAGAGGGCTATTTAAACCTCCTCCTCTGTCAGGGCCAGTGTCGGTGGGGGGGAGCATGTGTTTGCAGAGCGGCGGTCGGCTCCCTCCCTGGGTCCACTAGCTTGTGGTGGCCGCCCTGCTGTCACCCCCCCTCTCCTTTTTGTTCAACCATGTTCCAGCGGGGAGGGGGGTGGCGGCCGTCGGCGGTTTGTTTCTCCCGGCGTTCTGGTGTGGGGTGGGGGACAGTTCATCCGTCCGTCCGTCCTACTTCCTCCCTTCACCACCCACAGCTCTGGCTGGCGTGCCGCCCGCCCCCTTCTCCTGGTGCTCATGCTGGGGGGAGAGGGGGGGCGTCCTTCCGTTATTCGCCTCGCATTGGGGGGGGGGGGTTGTTCAACTACTCCCCTTGCATGTGGCTCCACGAGGGAGCCGCCCGCCTGGGGATCGCCCGCCAGCTCCGCTCTCCAGGCATCATTCCACTAGGGAGCCGTGGGTCTCGGTTATGTGTCTCCCGGTGAAGGGAGGTGGAGGTAGTCGGCCTCCCCCTCTCCCCTCGCAGGTACGGAGCACCCGCCGTTTCTCCTCGTGGGGGGAGGGGGAGATAATCGGCCGCGCCGCCTCCCCCCCCCCCCCCCCTTACATATGCCGCGTTCCGCCGTTTCTCCTGGCGGGGGGGAGGGGGAGGTAATCGGCCGCGCCGGCTCCCCCTCCCCCCCCCGCATTATGCTGTGCGCCCGCTGGTTGTCCTGGCGGGGGGGGGGTAAACGGCCGCTCCGCCGCCCCCCCCCCCACATGCAGTACACGGCATATTTTCGGCAGTCCTTCACTCTCCTCTCCCTCAGCTCTCCAGCAGGCAGTCCGCACGGTGTTCCTGCCAGGGGGGAGGGGATTGGCCGTTCTTCGCCACATCCTCCCCTCCCTCAGCTCTCCTGCGTGCAGTCCGCCCCTCCCCCCCCCCCGGTTTCCCACCGGGGGAGGGGGGTGGGCGGTTGTCCTCCGCCTTCCGATCTCCCCTCGGCTCCGGGTGGCCAGTGTGCAGCCGCCCGGCGCTCATGGGGGGGGGGGTGTTTCCATCTTCCGTTAACTGTAACCTTGCAGTGTAATTGGATTCAGAGTAATTAGGGATTTCTGTAGCAAATGGGACAGCAGCCAGTTGTTGTAGACACAGTTACAAGAGGAAGCCCATTGTCAGGTCTTCAACAAGTGCTGCGATAAAACGGTTTTATTTGGGTCATTCATTTGAATAGTGCTAACAAATTTTAGCACTTTTTGGAAGCCTCCCCCCCCCCCCCCCCTCTGAGCTCCACGTGGTGGGCCTCCTGAGCTCCACGTCTTGGGTCTCTCCCCCCCCCTCTGAGCTCCACGTGGTGGGCCTCCTGAGCTCCACGTCTTGGGTCTCCCCCCCCTCTGAGCTCCTCGTGGTGGGCCTCCTGAGCTCCACGTCTTGGGTCTCCCCCCCCCCCCCCCCCGAGCTCCTCGTGGTGGGCCTCCTGAGCTCCACGTGTTGGGTCTCCCCTTCCCCCCCTCTGAGCTCCACGTGGTGGGCCTCCTGAGCTCCACATCTTGGGTCTCCCCCCTCCCCCCCCTGAGCTCCTCATGGTGGGCCTCCTGAGCTCCACGTGTTGGGTCTCCCCCTCCCCCCCCCCTCTGAGCTCCACGGGGTGGGCCTCCTGAGCTTCCTCCTCCTCACCCGCCTGAGCTCCACGTGGCGGGTCTCCTCACCCGCCTGAGCTCCACGTGGCGGGTCTCCTCACCCGCCTGAGCTCCACGTGGCGGGTCTCCTCACCCGCCTGAGCTCCACGTGGCGGGTCTCCCCACCCGCCTGAGCTTCATGTGGCGGGTCTTCCCCCCGCCTTAGCTCCACGTGTCATTTCTGTCTCAGCGTTTCTGTCTCAGGGTTTCTGTGCGGCTTTTCCGTCACAGCGTTCTGCGCCTTTCCATTACAGCGTTTCTGCGCTGCGTTTCCGTCACAGCGTTTCTGCGCTGCGTTTCCGTCACAGCGTTTCTGCGCTGCGTTTCCGTCACAGCGTTCTGCGCTGTGTTTCCGTCACAGCGTTTCTGCGCTGCGTTTCCGTCACAGCGTTCCTGCGCTGCGTTTCCGTCACAGCGTTCCTGCGCTGCGTTTCCGTCACAGCGTTCCTGCGCTGCGTTTCCGTCACAGCGTTTCTGCGCTGCGTTTCCGTCACAGCGTTTCTGCGCTGCGTTTCCGTCACAGCGTTTCTGCGCTGCATTTCCGTCACAGCGTTTCTGCGCTGCATTTCCGTCACAGCGTTCTGCGCAGCATCTCCTGTCAGTGGTCTGTCCGGCATTATTGTCATAGCGTTCCTGCCTGGATGCCTGATAGCTTTCTGCCCCGGGATTTCTGTCGTAGCTTTCTGCCCCGGGATTTCTGTCGTAGCTTTCTGCCCCGGGATTTCTGTCATAGCTTTCTGCCCCGGGATTTCTGCCGTAGCTTTCTGCCCCGGGATTTCTGCCGTAGCATTCTGCCCTTGGACTTCTGTCTGCCCCTGGACTGCTGTGGCGTTCTGAACCAGGATTTCTGTCATGGCGTTCTAAACCAGGATTTCTGTCATGGCGTTCTAAACCAGGATTTCTGTCATGGCGTTCTGAATCAGGATTTCTGTCATGGTGTTCTGAACCAGGATTTCTGTCATGGCGTTCTGAACCAGGATTTCTGTCTTTGCATTCAGTCTCAGCGTGTTTTGGCCTTTGCATTTCTGGCCAGGATTCCGCTGTTGCGTCGCTGTCTCAGTTTTTCTGTTATAGCATTTCTGGCCCAGGTTTTCTGGCTTTTCATCTATGCCTCAGCGTTTCAGTCTTGGTTGTTGCTGTCATTGCGTTTTGCCTCTGTTTCTGTCACTATGTTTCTCCTTCAGCATGGAGTTTCAGTGTTTTCTGTCATGGTGTTTTTTTTTTTTTTCATCATGGCATGTTGCGTTTTCTGTCTCAGCGTTTTCTGTCTCAGCGTTTTCTGTCTCAGCGTTTTCTGTCTCAGCGTTTTCTGTCTCAGCGTTTTCTGTCTCAGCGTTTTTCTGTTTTGTGTTGCTGCCAGCGTGCCTGTCTTGGTATTTCAGACTTGGTGTTCAGTCTCAGAGTTTCTCAAAGGGGCATTGTCCACTCATGGCATACTCTGGTAGTCGTTCGTCCTTGTTGATTGTCATGTCTCATTGTGTCTGTGTCATGTTTGTACCTGGGTCAGGTAGCTAGGGCTCACACGTTCGGATCTGTCACGTCTACAGATCCATACGGGCTGAGGTTTTCGTTTGTTAATTGATTGTTGTCCTCAATCTTCTCGCCCGTATACCATACGTCATACGTTGCATGTTCATTCACCACATCTATACGACTACCCACCACGGTCCGTGGGTACACTAGCCCTGAGTTTTTCAGTTAATTACCTGCCTCTGCTCTGCAGGTTACTCGGGCTCACTTACCACTTTACATGTTGGGTGGGGGGGGGTCCGTGCGGCAGGTTCTTTTCACGCACAGTGGTCTTGACTTTCTGCTCATGTTTCATTCTTAGTAAGGCAGGGGGTATTGTTGTTCTCATTGTCTGGTTGTCTGTCATTTCTCTAGTATTGTGTTTCAGGTTGGGCCGTCTTGGCATTCATACCGATATCATCCATGCTTGCTATCACTTCCTTCAGCCCGGCCGTTGTTAGGGGCTAGTGGATTGGTGCTGATGTCATTTCACCACGGGGCTCACCCTTGGGTCAGAAGCAGAAAAAAAAAAAAAAATGTTTTCCTTCAGTTGATGTCCTGTTGTGTTGAAGCCCTGGTTACTGCCCAGGGATGTATAGTCTCTCTCAGGGTGTTTGTTAAGCCACGTCCACGTGACGGTCCTTGGGGGGTAGGTTGGGCAGATGTCACAATCGTTTGGATGCCACTCTTGGCTCTGATCTTGTTTGAACTTATTGCCTGGCGTCCCACTTAGGGACATCAGTCCAGTCGTTTTTTCCGATCCCCAGCTTGTTCCAAATAGGGGGTGCTTGGGTATGTCAGTTGCATGCCATGGGGACTGTTTTCCTGAGAGGGGGTTTGGCCCTCCTTGGTTCAGGATTCTGTCCCAGCTGTGGGGTTCAGGCTGTAGCATGACCCGATCATATCCGGTGGGACCTGGGTCCTGCGCCCGGTATGGTTTTTCCAGGTTGACGGTATTATTGCCATGGGCATGGGCCTTGTCCGCTTACTCCGTCACATCCATCAGGTTTCTAGCTTTTAGCACTCCTGTTAGTGGTCTTTTGCCACTCACCCTCTTGGGGGGGGGTATGTCTTTGGGCTATTTCACTGGTTTCATTGGGGTATTTTGCGATCTTTTGCAGGGGGTTCCTCGGGCCAGACTTTGTTCCTTTCCCCTCTCGCATCCTCTCATTTCACAAGCAGTTCATTCTCGGGTCTGGGTGTCGCGGGCATCCGGCTCTATTCAATCTTTCAGGGGATGTTCAGTTGGGTTTAGGGTTGTGTCACAGGTTCGATAGGGGGTTCCGTCTCATCGCCAAGTCAGGAGTCGTTGTGATCTTTTGCCATGGCAAACACTTTCCAGTTACTTGCTGGATACGTTCTGCTGCCGTCCGGGAGCACACCTTTATCCTTGATGGTTCATTACCTTCCCTTCTTCACCTAAATTTTGTGTCTTTTTGCCCTCTTCTCAGGCATACTGACCAGCTAGGCCAAGGCACACCTCAGGCCTTGGTTCTTAGGAGTATCGCATTTCCCGCTTGAAGACTCTGACTACAAGTTGTAAGGCTGGCCGCAGGCCAGCCTGTATTTGTAGGAGGAGCCTGAGAGGGCTATTTAAACCTCCTCCTCTGTCAGGGCCAGTGTCGGTAGGTTTTCTGGGTTCCCACCCACCCGTTCCCCACTTTCATACATTCTCATAGTATTTGTTCTTATTCTTACATTCAGGGTATGCCCTCTTCTCAGGCATACTGACCAGCTAGGCCAAGGCACACCTCAGGCCTTGGTTCTTAGGAGTATCGCATTTCCCGCTTGAAGACTCTGACTACAAGTGTAATTTCTTCAGTGTTGTCACATGAAAAGATAGAATAAAATATTTACAAAAATGTGAGGGGTGTACTCACTTTTGTCAGATACTGTATATTTCCGAGGCTAGGTTCACATTATTTCAAATTGGATGCGGATTCAACACATCCGATTTGCAATAACAGGAGATTTTGACCACCTCTCTATGGAGCCACTTCACATATCTCCGCTGCGGCTCCGTTGCGAATTTGCACAGGAGCCCCGTGCGTCTGTTGGTCCGTTTTAGGTTTGAATTCAGCCAAACATTCCAGCTGGAATATGTATATAAGGTACTCCCGCAATACTATGGGATAGTAAGGTATAAATATAGGGTGCTGCAGACACCGTATGAGTCAAACAGTCCTCAAAATAAAATGTGTGAAAAAATGATGGGGTTGCGCTCCTAATATACTGAGATTAGTTAATCTTGTGACAACAAATTGCTATATGTGAAAAGATGAATATATATCTACGTCACTGTCACGTGACTTCAACGGGGATCACGTGACAGTGACGTAAAGCAATATTTTATTTCTATTTATTATGGATCGAGGCATTAATTAACCACTTGCTTACTGGGCACTTAAACCCCCCTCCTGCCCAGACCAATTTTCAGCTTTCAGCGCTGATGCAATTTGAATGACAATTGCGTGGGCATACAACACTGTACCCAAATTAAATTTTTATCATTTTTTTCCCACAAATAGAGCTTTCTTTTGGTGGTATTTAATTACAGCTGGGGGTTTTATTTTTTGCTAAACAAACAAAAAAAATGCAAAATAAAAAATCATGTTTAATAGTTTGTTATAAAATTTTGCAAACAGGTAATTTTTCTCCTTCATTGAAATGCGCTGATGAGGCGCTGCTGGTGGGCACTGATAGGCTGCACTGGTGGGCACTGATAGGCTGCACTGGTGGGCACTGATAGGCTGCACTGGTGGGCACTGATAGGTACAGTTAAGGCGGCACTAATAGGCACAGATAAGATGGCACCGATAGGCACAGATAAGGCAGTACCGATGGGCACAGATAAGGCAGCACTGATGGGCAAAGATGGGCACAGATAAGATGGCACTGATGGGTGGCACGGATGGGCACTGATAGGTACCACTGATAGATGGGACTGATGGGCACTGATAGGTGGCACTGATAGGTGGCTCTAATAGGTGGCACTGCTGGGCACTGATGGGCGTCACTGATGGACACTGATCGGCACTGGTAGATGACACTGATGGGCACGGATATGTGGCACTAAGGTGCAGCACTGTTGTTGAGGAAGATTGTGGGCACTGATAGGAGGCACTGTGGGCACTGATGGGTGGCACTGTGGGCACTGATGGGTGACACTATGGGCACTAATTGGTGGCACTTTTTCCATACTTTAGGTGGCACTGGCAGGGGGCAGGTGGGCACTGATGCGCTGGCCCCAGCTCGCCGTGATTGGGACTGAAGTCCCTCTCACGGGCGCCGGTGATCAGCTTTTTTTTTTTTTTTTTAGGAAAAATAGCCGATTACCGGATCTGTTGTGATCTCATTGACTGACAGCTGATCACGTGGTAAGGGGTCGGGATCGACCCCTTGCTCCGATCTGTGATCAGGCAAGTCTCATAGACTCGATGATCACAGAGCGCGCCCCGCAGGCGGCTCGTGCAAAGCAGGTCCGCGCTGTAGCCGTCATTTGGCTATAGCACGGATCTCAAGCGGTTAATCACTATAGTCACCTTAGTTTTTGATATCGTTTGTGTGCATTCACAGCTGCATGTAAATTTGTATTAGCACGTCAGCACTTTATACACTTTATATTGCTCATGAATTTTTATGCAGTATATGTTTTTTACATATTCATTTGATATTTTGATTGCCACATAGGAGGTACGGTGATAGATATATATATTTATCTTTTCACATATAGAAATTTGTTGTCACAAGATTAACTAATCTCAGTATATTATATGAGTGCAACCCCATAATTTTTTCACTAATTCCAGCTGGAATCGTACCTGAAACAGTGAACGGGACCCCCTGCTGTGAGCCGCATGCAAAGATAGTGTGAACCCAGCCTAAGAATCCATTCACACAGGGGCAACACGACTTGCAGCGCAACCTTGGGAGGCAACTTGGACACGACTTGAGTATGAATCACAGCGCGACTTGGGGCAACTTCAACATGACTTGGGGCGACTTACAACGCGACTTCAAGTCGCCCCCAGGCCAGGCGACTTTGGCTGTGGCCAATCACAGAATTATCAGCTCTCGAGAGGGAACTCCGCGCCAAATTTTAAATAAAAAGACGGCATGGGGTCCCCTCTAAGAGCATTCCAGGCCCTTAGGTCTGGTATGGATTTTAAGCGGATCCCCCTACGCCGAAAAAATCCATACCAGACCCTTATCCGAGGTCTGGTAAAGTGGGTGGGGACAAGTGTACGCCCCCCCCCCCCTCTCCTGAACCGTACCAGGCCTCATGCCCTCAACATGGACAAGGGCCTCTTCCTGACAACCCTGGCCGTTGGTTGTCGGGGTCTGCGGGCGGGGGGCTTATAGGAATCCGGGAGTCCCCTTTAAGAAGGGGGCCCCCAGATCCCGAACCCCACCCTATGTGAATGAGTATGGGGTACATCGTACCCCTACCCATTCACCTGAGGGAAAAAAAGTGTCAATAAAAAAACACACTAGACAGGTTTTTAAAGTAATTTATTAGGCAGCTCCGGGGGTCTCTTCTGACTTTTCCGCTCTCTTCGGGCCTCTTCTCCCGGTGTCCAGTTCTTCTCCAGGTCTCTGGTTCTTCTCCCGGTGTCCCGTTCTTCTACCGGACTTCCACTATCTTCTGTTCTTTTGCCGCTCTTTTGCTAGCGGTGTTCCGGTCTTCTCCATCCTCTTGATCCCTCTTCTTCCGATGTGGACATGACGCTCTCTCCTGCTGTAATGCCGTGTGCGAGTTGTGCAACGACTTATATAGGCATGGGGCGTGGTCCCCGGGTGATGTCACCCGGTGACCCCGCCCCATATGACGTCACAGTCCTGGGGCATGCTGGGACTGGGACGTTAGAACACATTACCTGTCCAGGGACCCCACGATGTCGGCACCCCAAGCTGTTTCGTCAATCGGCTTTGGGTGCAGGCGTCGGCATTGTAAGTAAGGGAAACTGGCTGTGAAGCCTTCAGGCTCCACAGCTGGTTACCTACTGCGAATGCGTGAGTAGATCTGCGATTTCTGAATGGTCACGCTATCTTCTGGTATCTGTGTGTCTTCCAGAAGGCAGCGGGGGGAAGGAGGAGGGACCAGAAATGCTCGTAGATCGTCGCGGCAATCTCGTGTCGTGTAGATCTCCCAGAAGCTGAAGCGGGAACCTGTCCCCCCCATGTGGCAGTAAAGGGGGAGAGGGTGCGAACAAGCAGAGCTTCCCCTTTTTTGGGTGGAGCTCCACTTTAATCCATTTAACCGCTCCAATACCGGGCACTTTCACCCCCCTCCTGCCCAGGCCACTTTTTAGCTTTCAGCGCTGTCACACTTTGAATGATGATTGCACAGTCATACAACACTGTACTCAAACTGTATGTATGTTTTTGTTTTTTTGTTTTTATAAAAGTTTTTCTTAGTTGCTTTTAAAGAATTTTTGTAAATAAGTAATTTTTCTCCTTCACTGATGAGACAGGACTGATGAGGAGGCACTGATTGGCAGCACTGATGGGCACCGATAGGCGGCACTGATGGGCACTTATAGGCGGCACTGATGGGCATTAATGAGGAGGAACTGATTGGCAGCACTAATGGGCACTGATAGGCGGCACTGATGGGCACTGATGAGGAGGCACTGATTGGCAGCACTGATTGACAGCACTGACGGGCACTGATAGGCGGCACTAATGAGGAGGCACTGATTAGCAGCACCAATGTGCACCAATTGGCCACACTGATGGGCACTGATAGGCAGCACTGACGGGCACTGATGGGCGGCACTTGTGGGCAATGATAGATATAGATATAAATCTCTCTCTCTCTATATATATATATTTCTACAGTGGTGTGAAAAAGTGTTTGCCCCCTTCCTCATTTCCTGTTCCTTTGCATGTTTGTCACACTTAAGTGTTTCGGAACATCAAACCAATTTAAACAATAGTCAAGGACAACACAAGTAAACACAAAATGCAATTTGTAAATGAAGGTGTTTATTATTAAAGGTGAAAAAAAATCCAAACCATCATGGCCCTGTGTGAAAAAGTGATTGCCCCCTTGTTAAAACATACTATAACTATGGTTGTCCACACCTGAGTTCAATTTCTCTAGCCACACCCAGGCCTGATTATTGCCACACCTGTTCACAATCAAGGCATCACTTAAATAGGAGCTGCTTGACACAGTAAGGTCCACCAGAAGATCCTTAAAAGCTACACATCATGCCGAGACCCAAAGAAATTCAGGAACAATTGAGAAAGAAAGTAATTGAGATCTATCAGTCTGGAAAGGGTTATAAAGCCATTTCCAAAGCTTTGGGAATCCAGCGAACCACAGTGAGAGCCATTTTCCACAAATGGCGAAGACATGGAACAGTGGTGAACCTTCCCAGGAGTGGCCGGCCGCCCAAAATTACCCCAAGAGCGCAGCGACGACTCATCCAAGAGGTCACAAAAGACCCCACAACAACGTCCAAGGAACTGCAGGCCTCACTTGCCTCAGTTAAGGTCAGCGTTCATGCCTCCACCATCAGGAAAAGACTGGGCAAAAATGGCCTGCATGGCAGAGTTCCAAGGAGAAAACCACTGCTGAGCAAAAAGAACATCAAAGCTCGTCTCAATTTCTCCACAACACATCTTGATGATCCCCAAGACTTTTGGGACAACATTCTGTGGACCGATGAGACAAAAGTGGAACTCTTTGGAAGGTGTGTGTCCAAGTATATCTGGCGTAGAAGGAACACTGCATTTCATAAAAAGAACATTATACCAACAGTAAAATATGGTGGTGGTAGTGTGATGGTCTGGGGCTGTTTTGCTGCTTCAGGACCTGGAAGACTTGCCGTGATAAAAGGAACTATGAATTCTGCTGTCTACCAAGAGATCCTGAAGGAGAATGTCCGACCATCTGTTCGTGTACTCAAGCTGAAACGAACTTGGGTTCTGCAGCAGGACAATGATCCTAAACATACCAGCAAGTCCACCACCGAATGGCTGAAGAAAAACAAAATGAAGACTTTGGAGTGGCCTAGCCAAAGTCCTGACCTGAATCCTATTGAGATGTTGTGGTATGACCTTAAAAAGGCCGTTCATGCTCGAAAACCCTCTAATGTAACTGAATTAGGACAATTCTGCAAAGATGAGTGGGCCAAAATTCCTCCAGGACGCTGTAAAAGCCTCATTGCACGTTATCGCAAACGCTTGGTTGCAGTTGTTGCTGCTAAGGGTGGCCCAACCAGTTATTAGGTTTAGGGGGCAATCACTTTTTCACACAGGGCCATGATGGTTTGGATTTTTTTTCACCTTTAATAATAAACACCTTCATTTACAAATTGCATTTTGTGTTTACTTGTGTTGTCCTTGACTATTGTTTAAATTGGTTTGATGTTCCGAAACACTTAAGTGTGACAAACATGCAAAGGAACAGGAAATGAGGAAGGGGGCAAACACTTTTTCACACCACTGTATCTATTTATCTATCTATCTATCTATCTATCTATCTATCTATCTATAGATAGATATATAGATATATAGATATAGATATATAGATATATAGAAATAGATATATAGATATAGATATATAATGTTTGGGGGTTCTAGGTAATCTAACAAAAAATACTGATTTAATCTTTTAAACGAAAAGTTTGAGAAAAGGCGTGGTCTTCATTGATCAATGCGACTCAAGTCACAGCGACAATGTTACATCACAAAAGTCGCAAAGCAATCACAAGATAATTGAATGCAAGTCACAAGGAAGTCGCAAAGAAATCGCAAGCAAGTCTTACTTACCTTTACATGTTCTACAGCGGCCCCCTCCCTGCCATCTTGGGCCCCCACCCACGGTGGCCTAACCCCTGGGGGGGTCTCGGTCCCAAGTGCGACCCTTGCAACCTCTAAAAGAGGCCTGACTCTGTATGCGATGCAGCTATATAGCACAGCAGGATCCCAGAACTACGACTGTTCATTTTTTGGCACGTCTCGTAGTTCCTACATGTGGGTTACATCTGTCTATTTAGTTGTTTGGCGGAATTCGCCTTTTTACCTGCTGCTTTCCCTTCAATAGAAAGGCATCCGTCTTTACCGGGATTACTATATCACAGCGCTCGTCAGCAGTCTGTCACACATACAGCATCATCTCCTAGACCTGAAATAAATCTCTTCTTCTTTTTTTTTTTTGGGATGTCTTTCCAGGGATATTTTTGACTTGCGTGCTTTTACCGCCGCTCCGTCGCAGAGTTCATGCAGTGAGTGTGGATGTATTTCAATATTGACAGTGTAACGTGATCTGCTGTTAGCAAGCTCTGCAGAAAAGTCGGTGCAGTCAGTGAGTGCCAGCAAAGTCCTGCGGGAGATTTTCTAAATAAAAATTTGTGATCCGAAATGCCGGCGCGGGATACTAGACAGCCATATTGCGTATCCTGGTACTGGCCGTATTTTCAGGGAAATGTCTTATTTTTCCACAACCCATTTCCATTAAGGTTGGGCTCCAGGCAGATGTTATAGATCATTATTTAATCCACTTATTTAGTCCTTTAAAAAGTAATTAAAGTGGATCTTTCATCCTTTTTTTTTTTTTTTTTTTCTTAAATGTTAAAGCAGAAAACCAGTTAAAAATTAAATAACAATGAATAGTCCATTAACCACTTCAACTCTGGAAGATTTACCCCCTCCATGACCAGGTCATTTTTTGCGTTACTTTACCACTAGAGCCCCGGAAGCATTTGCCCTCTTAATGACCAGGCCATTTTTTGCAACACCATTTTTAATTGCGACTTTGTACCCAAACAAAACTGATGTCCTTTTTTTCCCACAAATTGAGCTTTCTTTTGGTGGTATTTAATCACCTCTGCGGTTTTTAATTTTTTGTGCTATAAACAAGAAAAGAGTGACAATTTAAAGTGGTTGTAAACCCTTACAAACCACTTTGACCTACAGGTAAACCTCGATTAAGGCTTACCTGTAGGTCCAAGAAATATCTCCTAAACCTATACGGTTTAGGAGATATTTACCTGAAGGCAGCCACCGCTGTCTATGGCGCATGCGCCGTAGACAGCAACGCGCAGGCGCACTGGGTAAGTCGCAGATCGCGGCGATATGCCGCGAGTGTCGGCTCCCGTGCGCATGCGCGGGAGTGACGTCATCGCTGCTCTGGCGAATCACAGCGCCGGAGCAGCGAGACCCACCAAGAAGATGGACGCTCGGAACTACAGGGGACAGCGGGGACTTCGCTGGCTCCTGTGTCAGACAAGTGACACATAATGGACTACTATGTGATGCATAGTAGTCCATTATGCTTTACCTTTGCAGGGAATCAAAGAGGAAGTAAACTCATCAGGGTTTACTTCCTCTTTAAACAAATAACAAAAAAAAAACATTTTTTTTTACTTTCTGCTATAATACATATACCCCCCCCCCCCCCCCAAAAAAAAAAGAAAAAAAATGTATTCCTCAGTTTAGGCCGATATGTATTCTTCTACATATTATTGGTTAAAAGAAAAATCGCAATAGGCGTATATTGATTGGTCTGAGTGTCTACAAACTATGGGATAGATTTAGGTACTTTTTTATTGTTATTTTTTTATTGTTTTTACTGGTAACGGCAGCGTTCTGCGATTTTTAGCGTGAGACTGCAACATTACGGCATTCAAATCTGATCCAGTGTCATTTGGGGACTAGTGGCATTATTACATTGATCAGTGCTATAAAAATCGAATTTCTTGATACATTTAGGCCAATATGTATTCTGCTACATATTTTTGGTAAAAAAATAAAAAAAATTCCACTAAGTGTATATTGATTTGTTTGTGCAAAAGTTATTTCGCCTATAAACTATGATATATATACTTCTTTTTTTTTTTTTTTTTTACTAGTAATGGTGGTGATCAGCGGCTTATAGCAGGGCAGTAATATTACGGTGGACATTCTGAAATTTTTTGGGGACCAATGCCACTATTACAATCATCTGTGCTAAATATATACACTGTCACTGTACTAATGACACTGGCTGGGAAGGGGTTAATCATCTAGGGGGATCAAAGGGCTAAATGTGTGCCTAGCCTGTGTTTTGGTGTACTGTAGGAGGTGCTTTTAATAAGGGAAGTGATTGATTTTATTCCCTGCTTTGCAGGGAATGAAAATCTATTACTTCCCCGCTGACAGGGCAGGGCTCTATCCTGTGTAAATTCATGACGATCGCCGGGTCGCTGATCGATATCTGCTGTTTAACCACTTTAAGACCGAGCCTCTTTTTTAGATGTGGTGTTTACAAGTTAAAAACATTTTTTTTGCTGGAAAATTACTTAGAACCCCCAAAGATTATACATTTTTTTTTCTAACATCCTAGAGAATAAAATGGCGGTCGTTGCAATACTTTCTCTCACACCGTATTTGCGCAGCGGTCTTACAAGCGTACTTTTTTTGAAAAAAAACACTTTTTTTGAATTAAAAAATAAGACAACAGTAAAGTTAGCCCAATTTTGATTTATATTGGGAAAGATAATGTTACGCTGAGTTAATTGATACCCAACATGTCCCGCTTCAAAATTGCGCCCGCTCGTGGAATGGCGACAAACCTTTACCCTTAAAAATCTCCATAGGTGACATTTAAAAAATTCTACCGGTTGTATGTTTTGCGCTACAGAGGAGATCTAGTGCCGCGTACACACGGTCGAACTGTTTGACGTACTTAGTCCGTCATACAATCCGACGGACAATCCGTCGTACTTTCCACTGAACGGACTTGACCACACACGGATACCCAAACAGTCCGATGAAAGCTTGCGCGATGACGTGTACAGCACGTACGACGGGACTAGAAATAGGAAGTCCAAGACACAGCAAAGCCCTGTAAATCCTTTCTGGGCATGCGTCATTCTTAGTCCTTCGAACTAGCCTACTGACGAGCGGATTGTCCGCTGAAACCAAAGTACGACGGACAGATTTTTGGAAAAACCGAAAATCTTAGCACTCCGGACTGCGCGCTGAAAAAGTCCGCTGAAGCCCACACACGAGCGGACTGTCCGCTGAAATGTGTTTCAACGGACTAAGTACGTCAAACAGTTCGACCGTGTGTACGCGGCATAGGGCTTGAATTATTGTTCACACGCGCTCCGATCGCGGAGATGCCTCACATGTGTGGTTTGAACACCATTTTCATATGCGGGCTCTACTTACATATGCGTTCGCTTCTGCACGCGAGCTCGGCGGGACGAGGAGTGTTTAAAATATATATTTTTTCTGATTGATTTTACCTTTTAATTTTTATTTTTACTCTGTTTAAAAAAAAATAAAAAAAAATCTGTCCCTTGTAATAGAAAAAAAACATGACAGGACCTCTTAAAGCGGTTTTGCACCTTTAAAAAAAAATATTAAAAGCCAGCAACTACAAATATTGCAGCTGCTGACTTTTAATAAATGGACACTCACCTGTCCCAGGGTCCAGCGATGTCGGCGGCAGATGATGAGCGATCGCTCGTCTCTCTGCTGCCCCCGCCGCCATCCTCTGTCAGGGAATCGGGAAGTGAAGCGTTGCGGCTTCACTGCCCGGTTCCCTACTGCGCATGCGCGAGTCACGCTGCGCGTCTCTGCTGGTCCCCGCTGTGTCCTGGGAGCTGTGTGTTTCCCAGAACACAATGGGGGGGCATCTGCGGCGGTCTGTCCCGGAAGTGGGTGCAGATACCTGGATTATCCAGGTAACTGCACCCCCCCTCCCCCCTGAAAGGTGCCGATTGTGGCACCGGAGGGGGGGAGGGATCACATGAGCGGAACCTCCACTTTAGGGTGGAGAACCACTTTAAATATGAGATCTGGGGTCAAATATGAGATCTGAGGGTCAAAAAGATCTCAGATCTCATATTTACACTAAAATGCAAAAAAAAATAATAAAAAAATAAAAAAAATAAAATGCCCCTTTAAGGGCTATGGGCGGAAGTGACGTTATGACGTCACTTCCGCCCTGCAGTTTCATGGAGACGGGTAGGGGGCCATCTTCTCCTCACTCATCTCCATGTCAGCCCAGGGGATAGACACGATCGCTGCCGCCGCTGCCAACGGCTCCGGTAAGCGGTGGAGGGCCCCTCTCCCACCATAGATAAAAGTGATCTTGCGGCGAATCTGCCACAGAGGCCACTTTTATCTTGTACCAGATGGCCGGCCCAACAGGGGGACACCGGGGTTATGGCAGCTAGCTGCTGCCATAACAATGATATCCGTCCCCAAAGTAGGGACGTACATCGGCGTGTGGCGGCCCGGAAGCAGTTAATCACAGCACGACCGGGTTTAACGGCGGCGCGCGCACGTACGTACACACCCCCTACCCGGAAGTGTCAGATCACTTACCTAGTACATAATCTGGCTGAGCCTCCTTATATCTGTGTTATACGGTTGGCAAACGGTTAAAAGAAAAAACCGACAGTACTGTGCAAAAGGTTTAGGCCAGTTTGTAAAAAATTGCTGTAAATTAAGAACGCTTTCAGATATAGAAGTGTTAATAGTTTATTTTTATCAATTAACAAAATGGAAAGTAAATGAACAGAAAATAAATCCAAATAAAATCAATATTTGGCGTGACCTCCCCTCTTCCCTTTAAACCAGCATCAGTTCTTCTAGGTAGACTTGCACACAGGTTCTGAAGGAACTCGGCAGGTAGGTTGTTTCCAAACATCTTGGAGAACTAAGCACAGATCTTCTGTGGATGTCCCCTGCCTCAAATCCTTCTGTCTCTTCATATTATCCCAGACAGACTCCATGATGGTGAGATCAGGGCTCTGTGGGGGCCAAACCATCACTTACAGGGCTCCTTGTTCTTCTTTACACTGAAGATAGCTCTTAACCGCTTGCCGACCAGCTGCCGCAGTTTCACTGCGGCAAGTTGGCTCGGCTGGGCAAATCGACATTACCTTACGTCGCTTTTCCTTTTGGACACTAAGGGGAGAGGAGACAGATCGTGTGTGTTCCTACTATGTACGAACACCGATCTATCTCTCCTCCTAGACAGTCCTCTCCCCCCACAGTTAGAAACACACCTAGGGAACACAGTTAACCCCTTGATCGCCCCTTAGTATTAACCCTTTCCCTGCCAGTGACATTTACACAGTAATCAGTGCATTTTTATAGCACTGATCATTGTATAATTGTCAGTGGTTTCAAAAATGTGTCAAAAGTGTCCGATGTGTCCGCCATAATGTTGCAGTCCCGATAAAAAAATCGCAGATCGCCGCCATTACTAGTAAAAAAATAATAATGATTAAAATGTCATACATCTATCCCCTATTTTGTAGACGCTATAACTTTTGCGCAAATTAATATAAGCTTATTGCGATTTTTTTTTGTACCAAAAATATATAGAAGAATATATATTGGCCTAAAATAAGGAAAAAAATTGTTTTTTGATAAAAAAAATGTGGGATATTTATTATAGCAAAAAGTAAAAGATATTGTGTTTTTTTCAAAATTGTCGCTTTTCTTTTGTTTATATCGCAAAAGATAAATTGCCACTTCACAAACATGGGCAGGGGAGGAGGCCTTAAAGAGCCCCCCCATGTTGAGTGCATGTGGCGTGGCCTGGTATAGTTCAGGAAAAGGGTGCTCGCTCGACACCCCCTCCCCCTATTACCTGACCTGTTGGGCTGCGTGCTTGGATAAGGGTCTGACATGTATTTTGGGGGGGGGGGGGCACAGTGTTTTTTTTTTGTTTTTGTTTTTTGGCGTGGGGTTTCCCGACCTGAAGGTCCTGGTATATATTGGGGGGACCCCACAATGTATTTTTTTCATCGTTTTTAACTGTCAGCTTTTTTTTTTTTAGATTCAGCTGTCAGCGGCTTCCTGGCTCGCTCCTTAGCAAACAGCTCAATGCGGTACATTACCGCTAAATCAAACAAATACCACATTTGGTATTTAATGCAAAATTCTTAATGAATTGAACACTTGCACAATTGTTACCGCATTTAACTCTTGAACTCGTGAATTGACCCCAGTGTCCCAATGTCCCTCTTTCCTCCTCATTTGTCTGTCATTTTGGTCTGATCTATATATATAAAATGCACTATTTATCTTTTAAAAAGTGTTTCCCAGCGCTAAACCTTTCCTCCAATTTCTAAATTGCTACATTTGTACATGTCAAAAATCAGTATAAAGGAATAGTAGTGGTAAACAAAAGCCCTTGTGGGTTTAACTAATCTTTTTTCTTGTATAATTCTCCTTTAACCACTTACAGACCAGACCATTTTGCTGGTCAAAGACCAGACCACTTTTTGCGATTCGGCACTGCGTCGCTTTAACTGACAATTGTACGGTCGTGCGATGTGGCTCCCAAACAAAATTGACGTCCTTTTTTTTCCCACAAATAGAGCTTTCTTTTGGTGGTATTTGATCACCCCTGCGGTTTTTATTTTTTGCGCCATAAACAAAAATAGAGCGACAATTTTGAAAAAAACACATTATTTTTTACTTTTTGTTATAATAAATATTCCCCAAAAATATATAAAAAAACATTTTTTCCCCTCAGTTTAGGCCGATATCTATTCTTCTACATATTTTTGGTAAAAAAAATCACAATAAGCGATTATTGATTGGTTTGCGCAAAAGTTATAGCGTTTACAAAATAGGGGATAGTTTTATGGCATTTTTATTAATAATTTTTTTTTACTAATAATGGCGGCGATCAGCGATTTTTATTGTGACTGCGACATTGTGGCGGACACATCGGACATTTTTGACACATTTTTGGGATCATTGTCATTTATACCGCAATCACTGCTATATAAATGCAGTGATTCCTGTGTAAATGACACTGGCAGTGAAGGGGTTAACCAGTGGGTGGCAGTGTAGGGGTTAAGTGTTCCTAGGGGCGTGTTACTAACTGTGGGGGGGCTGGGCTTTCATTTAGTGAACACTGATCTCTGCTCCAATCACATGGAACAGAGATCAGCGCCACTAGTTGCTAGGCAGAATGGAGAAATGCTGTTTACAACGGCATTTCTTCATTCAGCCGCCCTGTGAGACGATCGCAGGTATGCCCGTGGCGATCGAGTCCCTGGGTCCCACGACTGGACTCACGGGGGTCCCGACCAGCATGGGAGCGCGCCACCAGCCGATGGCAGGGCGGCCAATTTAAAGGGACGTACAGGTACGCCCATTTGCCTGCCCGCGCCATTCTGCCGACGTACATCGGCGTGCGCTGGTCAGGAACTGGTTAAGAGGTGTGGCTGGGGGTGTGTCCTATGCATACATACTGTTGCTAATAGGCATCCCTGGTTCCCATCTCAAAATGTTGGGAGGTTTGGGATGAAATGATGTTGGGGCCAATCACACACCTCCCTCCACTAGATAGTTGGTGGTAGATCTAAAGGTGATTCTACAATCAGTTTGAAGGGTGAGCTTTACAGAACCCAGGGCATACTTCTCCTCCTGTTTTCAGTACTACAGCTCCAGCCACATTGCTGTTATCTGATCGCTCAGCTCCTGCACACTCTGCCAAATGAACAATCTCTGGCTGTTTATTTAGTGAGAACGGTATTCACTGATTACATTGGAAAAACATACACCCATGGTGGGTGATCGTGATCTGCTGGAAGGAGAGAGGGCAGATGCAGGGTGTGCATTAATGAGGTCAGCTGGTGAACTCCTTCTTCCTGTGTCATGTCCTAAGGTCTGTTCAGGAAGAAAAGGTCCTTCAAGCCAAGCGTATGCTAATATGAGGCCCCATTGGACTGTTTTTTTGGGGGACGGCCCCTTCCTGTTCCAACATGACTACACACCAGGGCACAAAGCAAGTTCTATAAAGACATGGATGAGCGAGTTAGGGGTGGAGGAACTTGACTGGCCCACACAGAGTCCTGACCTCAACTCGATAGAAAACCTCTGGGATGAATTTGAGTGGAGACTGCGAGCCAGGCCTTCTCGTCCAACATCAGTGCTTGACCTCACAAATGTGCCCCTGGAAGAATGGTCAAACATTCCTATAGACACACTCCTAAACCTTGTGTACAGCCTTCCCAGAAGAGCTGAAGCTGTAATAGCTGTAAAGGGTGGGTCAACTAGGGTTGCCACCTTTTCTTCAAGCCAAACCCGAACACTTTGGCTGTGCACGGCAAAATGTTATTTTTAAGGGGGAACGCTGTGGACTCTGGTGTAAAGGGGAACTCTATACGGGTGGTTCTGCTCAACAAATCTCCCACATACATCAGAGCCCACAGGGCACTCCTTACATCTGAGTCCCCCTTACATTAGCGTACTCACTTGCTCAGAGTCAGGCGAGAGAAGGAGGGAGGGGGAAGACTTCAGTCACAGAGATTGAATGGTGAGCTCAATCACCCGAGGATGGAGGCTCAGACATCAACACCTTTCATCCATGATGTATCTGCCGGTTGCTGAGCTTAAAACTTCCAGCCCACACATCTCTTTCCTGGTGGCACAGAACGTCAGGGATTGGAGTGTGGGTGGGCAGACACAGGGGTAGGGGCGGGAGGAGGAGGAGCAGATCAAGCCCTATTTCCTTTCCTGTCCGTGTATGGCGATGGGGCACATGTGCACACCTATGCACTCGGTGGTTGTGGTACTTGGTTACTTGGGGAGCCACGGTCCACTCTGAATCATGTGTCTGGGTTTCAGATGTTCTGAAACCCGGACACATGATTCAAAACCCAGACTGTCCAGGTAAATCCCGGACAGGTGTTAACCCTAGGCCAACTCAATATTGAACCGTACGGACAGGGGCATTGCTAGGTGGAAAAAAGACCAGGGGCTTCAGCCTGAAGTCCAAGGCCGGCATGGGGGGTAGTGACACGTTGTCTTTTGGCTGGGCGGTGGGGTTGTGTGGCGGGGGGGGGGGGGTAAGCTCACTTGCTGGTTGCTGCCTGGCTTACCAGTGCCCATCAATGCTGACCTCTAAACTCACCTGCCTGACACACTGACCATTACACTGTCCTACCTACCTGACATGCCTGACATATACTGACCTACCTACCTGACATACACTGACCTACCTGTCATACATACAGTGACCTACCTACCTGACATGCACTGACCTACCTATGTGACATACATACACTGACCTACCTGAAATACATACACTGACCTACCTGTCATACATACACTGACCTACCTACCTGACATACACAGACCTACCTGACATACATGCACTGACCTATCTACCTGACATACACTGACCTACATGACATATATACACTGACGTTAGTGACATGCATACACTGACCTACCTGACCAGGAGACAGACTTCAGGCGTTCCGCAACAGCTCAGCTCAGCCATGGCGTGCCGTGTGCAGTGCGCCCATCATCATCACAGCAGGCAGCCAGAGGAAGAGAGGAGAGCCGCCCGTCTGAGCGGGACTGGGGATCTCACATCGATGTGGTGCGGCAGCCGCATTGTAATTCCCGCCTTCTGGAGCCTGCAGAGCCTATGATGGACGTCACACGTCCCGCGGTCCCAGCATTGGACGTCCATCATAGGTGCTGCAGGCTCCAGAAGGCGGGAATTACAATGCGGCTGCCGCACCACATCGATGTGAAATTCAGAAGGAGGGACCTGCTATGTCACTCGGCCGCACTCGGGATCAGATTGGTCCCCGCTCGCCAGCTGCGCTCAAAGCTCACAATCGAATGGTGCATGCGCGAGACCCGGGGCTTTTCAGGGATCCATTCGGGGGTTCCAGCCCCCCGCCCCCCCCCCACCACGCCACTGCCTACGGACTAAGACTGGGATGCCATTAAAGTTCATGTGCGTGTAAAGGCAGGCGTCCCAATACTTTCGGTAATATAGTGTATCTTCCTACCTATTAACTAATGCTAGCAGCATAATGATAAAAAATAGTTTAAGATGATCGAGAGAGTTTAGTTCTGCTTTAAGGGAATTACAAATCTTTTGCCAAGTAAAACAAATTATTTATATTAAAAAAAAAAGGTGTATTTCTTTTTGTCTGGAATTCAGCATCCTATTTTCTCTCCAAGTTTCCTTGCTGTGATTGTCATAAAAATCCTCCAGCCTCTCAAGACTCAGCTCCATACTGGCCCGACCTTTGCTGACCGTCCAGACCTGTCACTGTGGATGGGAGGGTCACGACACGGAGCCCCCATCATGCGTCAGGAAACCGCCAGGTGTGCGTAGACTGAGCCTCAGAGACCGGCTGTGCCATACCTGGTGAGCGAGGAGTATAGAACGCAAAAAAATCAGTCACTCATCTGGCTTGCCTCCAGTAAGCCGAGAAGATTCTTGTGCTGCCTCATGGCCCAGAATAAGAAGAGGGGAGTTATAAAGGTGAGAACAGTCCAGATCATGATGTACAACATTACTGGGAGCCTGCTCGGCGATGACACTCGTGGTGCTTTTGCATTTTAATATGAGCAGCTGCTAAGAAATACTTCTTTTGATTAGATGAAGGATGAACAAACTCTGGACAGCCGCACTCCGGATCAGATGAAAAGTAAAAAGTGCCTTTTATTTCTTCAAACTAAAAAAAACCTCACATCACACAGATAACAGCAACAAAGGGAGAAAAAGAAGAACAAAATTGCTGACGCGTTTAACGCTAAACCTAGCGCTTACTCAGCCGGAGTGCGGCTGTCCAGAGTTTGTTCATCCTTCATCTATTTGGTTTGTGCAATCAGCCTGCACCTGGGACCCTTACCTGCTTGGAGAACGAGCAATCTCTTGGTGAACTAACCTGGAGCGGTGGTTTCCCATTTTTCTTGTCAATTTTCTGGATTTCATTGCATACTTCTTTTGATTAACCGCTTAGCGACCGCCCACCATCGATATACTGCGGCAGGGCAGCCGCTCTGCACCAGATCCCATACCTGGTGCATGATCTGACACTTCTGGGTCTTGGGCATGCACAGGCGCCGCTGGGCGAACCCGCTTCCGCTATGATTAGAAACAGCAGGGGAGCCAATCAACGGGTCCGGCGGCTGCCGATCATTCAAGAGAAAGCCAGAATGGCTGTCGGCCTATGTAAACCAGGCTGATCGCCATTCTGTAAGAGGGGATATGTGCTGATCCTGTGTTCCTGCTAAGAATCTTGGATCCTTACATAGTTACATAGTTAGTCAGGTTGAAAAAAGACACAAGTCCATCCAGTTCAACCACAAAAAATAAATAAAAAATAATATCATACAATCCTATATACACAATTCTATACCCACAATTGATCCAGAGGAAGGCAAAAAACCCCAGCAGAGCATGATCCAATTTGCTAAAGCAGGGGAAAAAAATCCTTCCTGATCCCCGAGAGGCAATCTGATTTTCACCAAATCAACTTTACCTATAAATGTCAGTACCCAGTTATATTCTGTACACTTAGGAAATAATCCTTACATTCCCAGTGTCATTAGTACAGTGACAGTGCCTATTTCTTTTTTTAGCACTGCTCACTGTATTGGTGTCGCTGGTTCCGACAAAGTGTCAAAAGTGTCAGTTAGGTGTCTGATTTGTCTGCCACAATGTCACAGTCCCGCTATAAGTCACTGATTGCCGCTATTACTAGTAAAAAATAAAAATTTGAAAATAAAGAAATAAAAATGTACCATAGTTGGTAGGGGCTATAATATTTGTCCAAGCCAGTTATTGGCATTTATTTTACCAAAAATGTATATCAGAATACATATTGGCCTAAACTGATAAAGAAATTAGATTGTTTACATTTTTTGATTGGGAATGTTTTACAGCAGAAAGTAAAAAATATATATTTTTTTTTTTTCACAATTGTCTGTCTTTTCTTTTTTTTATATAGTGCAAAAAATAAAAATGGCCTAGGTGATCAAATACCACCAATAGAAAGCTCTGCATGAGTGAAAAAAGGAGACATCAATTTTATTTGGGTACAGCATTGCACGCCCACGCAGTTGTCAGCTAAAGTAACACAGTGCCAAAAAATGGCCTGGTCATGAAGGAGAGTAAACATTCCGGGGCTGAAGTGGTTAATCTGCTTATATTTTACCATTCCTGGTTCCAGGCCAGGACTGGGACAAAAAATAGACCCGGGCATTTTGGACTGAGCAACCCATGACATGTTAAACGGCCCTTCTCCGCTCTCCACACTGACGGATCCCCTGGGAGAGGGGAGAGGGGAGGGGGATAGCCGGAAGAGTTGCAGGGGAGGGAGGGGGGTGAAGGGGACTGGGAAAGAGCATGAAGGGGGGGTGGAGAGCACATGAAGGAACCTTGAGAACATGGGGTGGGGCGAGAGCACAGGGGAGAGGCAGTGAACACAGGGAGGAAGAAGAGAGTACAGGGGGGCCGGAAAGCACAGGAGGTGGAGAGGTTGGAGAGCACAAGGGGAAGCAAAAACACAGGGTTGGGTGGAGAGCACAGGGAGGGCAGGAGAGCACAGGGAGGGTGGAGAGTACAAGGGGGAGGCAGCAAAGAGCACAGATAGGGCAGGAGAGCACAGGAGTTGGGCAGAGAGCACAGGGGGAGGCAGACAACACTGGGGGAGGCGGACAACACTGGGGGAAGCGGACAACACTGGGGGAGGCGGACAACACTGGGGAGGGCTGGAGAGCACTGGGGGGGTGAAGAGCACAGGGAGGGGAGGCGGCCAACAGTGGGGGGGCTGGAGGGCACTGGGGGGAGATGGACAACACTTGGGGGGCTGGAGTGCACTGGGGGAGAGCATGGCTGGGGGATGTGGAGAGCACAAGTGGGCAGCAGAGATTGTGGGTGATGTGGAGAGCACAGGGGGGCAGCAGAGAGCATGGGGGAGGTGGAGAGCATTGTGCGAGTGTGGAGAGTACAGGGGGGCAGCAGAGAGCATGGGGGAAGGTGGAGAGCATGGGGAATGCTGAGAGCCAGGGGGGAGGTGGAGAGCACAGGGGGCAGCAGAGGGCACAGGGGGCAGCGGAGAGCATGGGGGGAGGTGGAGAGCACGGGGAGGCTGAGAGCCAGGAGGAGAGGGAGAGCGCAGGGGGAGAGGGAGCACACAGGGGGCAGCTGAGAGCATGAGGGGAGGTGGAGAGCACAGGGGGACAGCGAAAAGCATGGGGGGAGGGGAAGAGCACAGGGGGTAGCGGAGAGTATGGGGGGATGTGGAGAGCACAGGGGGGCACCGGAGAGCATGGGGGGAAGTGGAGAGCACAGGGGGGGCAACGGAGAGCATGGGGGGATATTGAGAGCACAGGGGGGCAGCAGAGAGTATGCAGGGGATGTGGAGAGCACCGGAGAGCATGGGGGATGTGGAGAGCACAGGGGGGCAGCGGAGAGCATGGGGGGATGTGGTGAGCACATGGGGCAGCAGAAATCATGGGGGGAGCTGGAGAGCACAGGGGGGCAGCAGAGAGTATGGGGGATGTGGTGAGCACATGAGGCATCGGAGAGCATGGGGGAGGTGGAGAGCACAGGGGGCACGGAGAGCATGGGGGGATGTGGAGAGCACAGGGAGGCAGCAGAGAGTATGGGGGGGATGTGGTGAGCACATGGGGCAGTGGAGAGCATCGGGGGAGGTAGAGAGCACGGGGGACAAAGAGTATGGTGGAGAGCATGTGGAGGCTGAGAGCCGAGAGCCAAGGGGAGGTGGAGAGCACGAGGGGGCAAATATGAGGGGTGTAGCAGAGAGCACAGGAGGGGCAACAGAAATAAGCAGGATAGGAGGAGCAGTGGGGGTGGCTGCATATAGAAGAATCATTTTCTCCATCTTCCTCCTGCAGTCTTTGAATGCCTGCTCCTCCTCTCCCTCTTGCAGGCATTCAAAGACTGCAGGAGGAAGATGGAAAAAATGATTCTTCTATATGCAGCCGCCCCCCACTGCTCCTCCTATCCAGGTTACAGGGGGGGGGGGGCTGCACTCACGTTCTCCATGATCTGGCTCCAAGGTGTCTGCAGCAGGTCTCCTCTAGCTCCTCCCCCTTCATGGTCACGCCCCCGGCACAGACGGCTTCACTATACACTATATTCACTATAGCTCCGATGGCTGAGCTGAACTATCAGCCGGGCGGCCGCGGAGAGGCCGGGTGAGTGGCGCGGGCTCAAAGAGCAGCCCAGCTGCCTCGGGTCCAAGCAAGGACTTGTGGCCCTGGGGCCCACCGGGCAAGTGCCCGGTTTGCCCTATGGCCAGTCCGGGCCTGCCTGGTTCCCCCTCCCACCTCATCAACATGCTAATGAAATTTTTAAATACAACTTTCTTGTAAAGTGCTAGATGATGCTGGATGTCCTCCAGCAAGGAAATGAGGTGGGGCTCTAATTGATGTGCTGCAGCTTCTAATGCACATTGTGAGAAGCTCACAGTGTGCAGTGAAATCAGAGTAAGCAATTTCTGTCAGGAGAGGAGTCGGTACAACTGTGCAAGACTGGAGGGAAGACCGGAGTTAAGCTTTAAATGTTTTCCCATGGGGGAAATAGCTTTTTTTATCAGTTATATTTAATAATAACAGTTAGCAGCTGTTATAATTATGTTGCAGTATTATTTATAGCAGCAATAAATACCAAGATGAGAGACAGGATTTTAAAGAAGCCAACACAAATTAATATAAAAATATCCAATGTTTTTATTATAAGCATTTAAAAACAGAAAATTCATATAAAACCATCATAGGACATCTATACATCTACAATACAGATGCAGTAGCTTCAGATCACATATCACATATTTCACCAATCTATGGCTTCTTCAGGAGGCTTTAGAAATACAGTTGCAAAAAGTATGTGAACCCTTTTGGAATGATATGGATTCTGCACAAATTGGTCATAAAATGTGATCTGATCTTCATCTAAGTCACAACAATAGACAATCACAGTCTGCTTAAACTAATAACACACAAACAATTAAAGCGGTAGTAAACCCGCAATTTTTTATTTTTTTTTTAAACCTGCAAAGCAAAAGGCATAATGAGCTAGTATGCACCGCATACTAGCTCATTATGAAATACTTAGAACGAGGCCCCGACATCTGGCCCGATCCACGCCGAGGGAGCTGACATGCTCCCTCGGCGTTTCTTCCGGGTATCGCGGCTCCGGCGCTGTGAGTGGCCGAAGCCACGATATCGTCACTCCCGCGCATGCGCGCGGGAGATTTCATTCCGGCCGGCCGGCCACTGCCGGATTTTCAGGCCGAGTATCCCCTTGTGCGCATGCGCCACTGCAGTCAGCGGCGCATAACGAGGGGAATATCTCCTAAACCGTACAGGTTTAGGAGATATTTTTTTTACCTACAGGTAAACCTTAATATAGGCTTTCCTGTAGGTAAAAGTTAAAAATTCGAGTATACAACCACTTTAAATGTTACCATGTTTTTATTGAACACACCATGTAAACATTCACAGTGCAGGTGGAAAAAGTATGTGAACCCTTGGATTTAATAACTGGTTGAACCTCCTTTGGCAGCAATAACTTCAACCAAACTTTCCTGTAGTTGCAGATCAGACGTGCATAACGGTCAGGAGTAATTCTTGACCATTCCTCTTTACAGAACTGTTTCACTTCAGCAATATTCTTGGGATGTCTGGTGTGAATCGCTTTCTTGAGGTCATGCCACAGCATCTCAATCAGGTTGAGGTCAGGACTCTGACTGGGCCACTCCAGAAGGCGTATTTTCTTCTGTTTAAGCCATTCTGTTGTTGATTTACTTCTATGCTTTGGGTCGTTGTCCTGTTGCAACACCCGTCTTCTGTTGAGCTTCAGCTGGTGGACATATGGCCTTAAGTTCTCCTGCAAAATGTCTTGATAAACTTGGGAATTCATTTTTCCTTCCATGATAGCAATCTGTCCAGGCCCTGACGCAGCAAAGCAGCACCAAACCATAAAGTCCCCACCACCATACTTCACAGTTGGGATGAGGTTTTGATGTTGGTGTGCTGTACCTCTTCTTCTCCACACAGTGTTGTGTGTTTCTTCCAAACAACTCAACTTTGGTTTCATCTGTCCACAGACTATTTTGCCAGTACTGCTGTGGAATATCTATGTGCTCTTGTGCAAACTAAACGTGCAGCAATGGGTTTTTTTTGGACAGCAGTGGCTTCCTCTGTGGTATCCTCCCATGAAATCCATTCTTGTTTAGTGTTTTTCGTATCGTAGATTTGCTAACAGGGATGTTAGCATATGCCAGAGACTTTTGTAAGTCTTTTTTTTTTTTTTTTTAAATATGTTTATTAAGAGTTTCATAACAAACAACACTTATAACAACAGTGCTCACAGTATACAAGAGTCGTGTAATGACACAGAAATATACAACGCAACATAATATTTCAGCATTTCACAGTAAAAAGGGTGCTCCACTGGCGGCCCCAATTCCCTCGGCCAGTATAAACGATCCCCTGTCTGGTTCCATAAGAGAACAGGACAGCTCCTAAGGACGCGAAGGGGGGAGGCACTCTAGGATTCTTCTTCACCTCATTGAGCAGTCTGCGCTGTGCTCTTGCAGTCATCTTTATAGACAATTTGTCTTACCATGGACTGATGAACTGCAAGGCTTTTGGAGATAATTTTATAACCCTTTCCAGATTTATGCAAGTCACCAATTCTTAATCGTAGGTCTTCTGAGGGCTCTTTTGTGTGAGGCATCATTCACATCAGGCAACGCTTCTTGTGAAAAGCAAACCCAGAACTGGTGTGTGTTTTTTGCAAGGCAGCTGTAACCAACACCTCCAATCTCATCTCATTGATTGGACTCCAGTTGGCTGACACCTCACTCCAATTAGCTCTTGGAGATCTCATTAGTCTAGGGGTTCACATACTTTTTCCACCTGCACTGTGAATGTTTACATGGTGTGTTCAATAAAAACATGGTAACATTTAATTCTTTGTGTGTTATTAGTTTAAGCAGACTGTGATTGTCTATTGTTGTGACTTAGATGAAGATCAGATCACATCTTATGACCAATTTGTGCAGAAATCCATATCATTCCAAAAAGGGTTCACATACTTTTTTTTGCAACTGTATAATGCATACATAATCACTAGGATTAGAAAGCAAAACATTAGTCAATGAAGCAGCTTGTATAACAGTGTACATTTGCTGTCCCCTCAAAATAACTCAACACACCGCCATTAATGTCTTATTAATTAGCCATTTTCCCTCCCCGGTGTCCTGTGACTCGTTAGTGTTACAAGGTCTCAGGTGTGAATGGGGAGCAGGTGTGTTAAATTTGGTGTTATCGCTCTCATTCTTTCATACTGGTCACTGGGAATCCAACATGGCACCTCATGGCAAAGAACTCTCTGAGGATCTGAAAAAAAGAATAGTAGCTCTGCATAAAGATGGCCTAGGCTATAAGAATATTGCCAAGACCCTGAAACTGAGCTGCAGCACGGTGGCCAAGACCATACAGCGGTTTAACAGGACAGGTTCCACTCAGAACAGACCTCGTCATGGTCAACCAAAGTTGAGTGCTCAGCGTCATATCCAGAGGTTGTCTTTGGGAAATAGACGTATGAGTGCTGCCAGCATTGCTGCAGAGGTTGTCTTTGGGAAATAGACGTATGAGTGCTGCCAGCATTGCTGCAGAGGTTGAAGGGGTGGGGAGGTCAGCCTGTCAGTGCTCAGACCATACTCCGCCCACTGCATCAAATTGGTCTGCATGGCTGTCATCCCAGAAGGAAGCCTCTTCTAAAGATGATGTACAAGAAAGCCCACAAACAGATGCTGAAGACAAGCAGACTAAAGACATGGATTACTGGAACCATGTCCTGTGTTCTGATGAGACCAAGATAAACTTATTTGGTTCAGATGGTGTCAAGCATGTTTGGCAGCAACCAAGTGAGGAGTACAAAGACAAGTGTGTCTTATCTACAGTCAAGCATGGTGGTGGGAGTGTCATGGTCTGGGACTGCATGAGTGCTGCCAGCACTGGGGAGCTACAGATCACTGAGGGAACCATGAATGCCAACATGTACTGTGGCATACTGAAGCAGAGCATGATCCCCTCCCTTCAGAGACTGGGCCGCAGGGCAGTATTCCAAGATGATAACGACCCCAAACACACCTCCAAGATGACCACTGCCTTGCTAAAGAAGCTGAGGCTAAAGGTGATGGACTGGCCAAGCATGTCTCCAGACCTAAACCCTATTGAGTATCTGTGGGGCATCCTCAAATGGAAGGTGGAGGAGCGCAAGGTCTCTAACATCCACCAGCTCCGTGATGTCATCATGGAGGAGGGGAAGAGGACTCCAGTGACAACCTGTGAAGCTCTGGTGATCTCCATGCCCAAGAGGGTTAAGGCATTGCTGGAAAATAATGGTGGCCACACAAAATATTCACACTTTGGGCCCAATTTGGACATTTTCACTTAGGGGTGTACTCACTTTTGTTGCCAGCAGTTTAGACATTAATGGCTGTGTGTTGAGTTATTTTGAGGGGGCAGCAAATTTACATTGTTATACAAGCTGTACACTCACTACTTTACATTGTAGCAAAGTGTCATTTCTTCAGTGTTGTCACATGAAAACATAGAATAAAATATTTACTAAAATGTGAGGGGTGTGCTCGCTTTTGTGAGATATATACACACACACACACATACATACACATATAGGATTGCGGGTCGAGGAGGCGCTGTCCCTCCTGGGGTCACATGACCACACAGCTCAGATCCCTCTCGAGCAGCAGTCTGTCATCTGTAATTCAGATGGAATGCTCTGGGGCAGATGAAGAAAGTCGTAAAACGATCCCACCTGCTGCCTTTCGTGTTTTTTTTCACGCTGAAAAATGATATGAAAGCTGAAATAATACCCCGGCGTTTGCAATGTTCCCGATTCCTTACAAAGGTTTAATTACTCCTCGTTATAATGTTATTGTGAATAGTGCGAGTGTTGAAGTGGATCTGTCACACGACTTGGCAAATCACACTGAGCTCACGGTAAAAAAAAAAAAGACACATAAGCAGAAATAATTTACAGGAAAATCAAATTTCAAAATGAACAGAAGATCTGTATATATAGGCAGAAATGGCTTATCTCTGCAGGGAGGGGGTAGGGCACAAACACTTTAATTTTTTTTATAGCTCTTAACACCCACAAAGAATATAAATCAATTTTTTTGTGCACCAAATGCCTTTTCAAATCCAGATATTACCTTCACAAAGTAGCATGGACACCATTGCTGTGCTGAACATATCCTGTGCAGAGAGCAGAGCTGTGGGAGGGACTCAGCAGGCTCCGCCCACCACATGCTGCCCGTAAAAAACGACAGGAGGGGCGGAGACTAGACCAGTCCCCCTGCACAAGGAAAGAGAGCAGCAGTGAGCGGTCTTTATTATAGGATGCTCCTGCACATTCTTACACTATATTACTGCTCAGATCTAGAAGAAATACACAAAGCACGCCAAGATTTTTAAAAGTCCAATGTTTAGTTACGTATAGGGTTAGTTGCAGGAACCACTAAGTGGAGCAGAAGACACAGGAGATCTGCAGCCAATGGAAACCTTAGTTTTAGAAGAAACTTCAGCTGGGGGTTTCTGTTCATCAGAGCGTTTGGTTAAAGCAAGGGATAGGCAACCGTGAAGAGGTGGAGGACTACCGAAACAACGTGGACTAGATCAAAGATCACCAGGGCGCAGTGCTTCTTTTTAAGGGGATAACCTATCAAGGCATCATTAAAACTTGGGGAAGGTTTAAAGAGTTTGAGGGTCACCAGACTTTAGGGGTCAGCAGTAGGTTTAGCAGAGTTTAGCAGAGTTTAGAGGTCAGTACTAAGAATCCATGAGTTTAGGGTTAGTAGTAGGTATTGGGGAATTTAGGGATTAATAGTAAGTAACACAGAGTGCAGGGCTCAGTGGTAAGTAATGCACAGTGCTGGGGTCAGGAGTATGTAATACAAAGCTTAGAGGTCAATAGTAAGTAATGCAGTATGCTGGGATCAGGAGTATGTAATACACAGCTTAGAGGTCAATAGTAAGTAATGCAATATGCTGGGATCAGGAGTATGTAATACAAAGCTTAAGGTCAATAGTAAGTAATGCAGTATGCTGAGATCAGGACGGAGTATGTAATACAGAGCTTAGAGGTAAATAGTAAGCAATGCAGGATGCAGAGGTCAGGAATAAGTAACACAGAGCTTAGAGGTCATTAGTAAGTAATGAAGGATGCTGTGGTCAGGAGTATCTAATACAGAGCTTACAAGTCAATACTAAATAATACAGGATGCTGGGGTCAGGAGTATATAATACAGAGCTTACAAGTTAATAGTAAATAATACAGGATGCTGGGGTCAGGAGTATATAATACAGAGCTTACAAGTCAATAGTAAGTAATGCAGGATGCTGAGGTCAGGATTATATAATACAGAGCTTACAAGTCAATAGTAAGTAATGTAGGATGCTGAGGTCAGGAGTATATAATACAGAGCTTACAGGTCAGCAGTAAGTAATGCATGATGCAGGGGTCAGGAATATGTAATACAGAGCTTACATGTCATGCATGATGCAGGAGTCAGGAATATGTAATACAGAGCTTACAAGTCAATAGTAAGTAAGGCAGGATGCTGGGGCCATGACTAAGTAATACAGAATTAAGAGGTCAATAGTAAGTAATGCAGGATGCAGGGGTTGGGAATATGTAACACAGAACTTAGAGGTCAATAGTAAATAATGCAGAATGCTAAGCTCAGGAATATGTACTACAGAGCTTAGAGATCAATAGTAAGTAATGCAGGATGCTGGGGTCAGGAGTATGTACTACAGAGCTTAGACGTCAATGGTAAGTAATGCAGGATGCAGGGGTCAGGCATACATAACACAGAGCTTACAGATCATTAGTAAGTAGTGCAGAGTGCAGGGGTCAGGAGTAAATAATGCAGAGCATAGAGGTTATAAGTAACAAACTATGCCGAGTGCAGGAGTTAGTAGTAAGGAACACCCGAATGCAGGAGGCAGTAGAGAGTTTGTGTTAGAAGTATGTAATGCAGAATGCAGGGGTCAGAAGTAAGCACTATGCCTGACAGTATGCAGGAGTCAGTAGTGAGGAAAGCAGAGCTCAGAGGACAGTAGTATGTAATGAAAGTGCAGAGGTCAGTAGTAAATGACACAGAGGTCAGCAGTTTGAAGTATGAACTGCAAAGTGCAGAGTCAGGAGTGAGTAATGCAGAGTGCCCCACCAACTTTGTCCTTTAAAGCGGAGGTCCACCCTAAAGTGGACCTTCCGCTCATTGGAATCCTCCCCCCCTCCGGCGCCACAATTGGCACCTTTCAGGGGGGAGGGGGGTGCAGGTACCTGTACAGTACAGGTATCTGCACCCACTTCCGGGATAGCTCTACGCCCCTTTCCGAAAGTCCCCCGCTGCCTGCTGGGAAACACACAGATCCCAGAGGCAGCGGGTCCATCCTTATTGCGCAGCGCGACTCGCGCATGCGCAGTAGGAAACCGGGAAATGAAGCCGAAAGGCTCCACTTCCTGATTCCCATACCCAAGATGGCGGCGGCAGAACCCGAGAGACGATCGAGAGATCGGCTTCGGGTGCCGACATCGCGGGCGCACTGGACAGGTAAGTGTCACTATTTTAAAAGTCAGCAGCTGCAGTATTTGTAGCTGCTGGCTTTTAAAAAAAAAAAACGCTTTAACCCCCCTCCACAATCATCATGTGGACCAGGAGTGAGAGTAAGCGAGTATAAGGTGGGTATAAGAGCAAGTGAGTAGAAGGGAGTGCTGAGGAGGGGAATATAACTATACAAAAGTAAGTGATCCTTTAGACATTATTCCCTTTTCTCTATGGAAAGGGGAAGGATCTGTGTTTTTCACACAAACACTATCCAGCCTGTTCTTCGTGTCCAGTGGATGTTTCCAGCTGTTATAAAACACTAGTTATTACTCCCTGGGGGTAATCATCTCGACCAGCCATTGCAGGTGATGCACTAATCGGTTCTTACATTCATCCACAGCTGAATAACAAAAGAAACGAATTACACTTTTGCAGTACATGGGTGGTCCATTGTGCTTTAATACCGATGCCAAAGTATTTTGCTTAGCCATGCATTTTACTTGTTGTGCTGGGAAGGTCTTCACACATGCTAAAAATACAATGGAAATAGTTCCCAATCCAGAAGTAGCCATGGACAATTTTCCTTTATTTTTTGATCGGTGTGTTTGTTTTAATTCACGGGACAACGTTTTAAATAAACAAGAATTGTAGTCTAATTAATTGTATGCTCCAGTTAAAATTTGAGATAAAAACCTTGGCATGCATACAAGGAGCACTTCAGATGGTTAGTAGGGTAGCTGTGTAGGGGGTAGGCTGAGCAGGTAGGGAGATGGGTTACTGTAGTTAGAGGGAGTGATAAAGGCTCTCATAAAAAGAAGCCCAGTCTTGTCTTAGAGCACTCAAACAAACCAGGTAGGGTGAAGATATAGGGGGTAGCAATCCAGAAATGGAAGCTCTAGATCAGTGGTTCTCAGCCAACAGGCGATGGCCCACCGCCGGGCTGTGGCCTCCCCTCTCCTGGGCCTCCAGCAAGTTGTAGACCCCTTAACCCACCACAGTGCCTCCCAGCTTCCAAAGTGCCCCCCCCCAAACTCCCACAGTGGCCCACAGTGCCACCTAAGCACCCTCAACCTCCACAGCCTTCCCCAACCTCCCACAGTGCCTGCCAGCCTGCTGCAGAGCCTCCAACTCTCCATAGTGCCTCAACCACCAACAGTGTCCCACAGTGCTCCTAAGATCCTATGGTGCTCCCCTCCAGAAACCTCACCCCCTACAGGGCCGCCAAGTCTACCACAGAATCCCCTAACCCAATCCACAATCTCCATCCCTCCTGCAATGACCCCCCCATAACCGTCCAGAGCCTTCCAGCATTGCAATACACAGTATGTTTTACATTCCCATACTTGTATTGTGTGAGTATAAACTTTATTCTTTACCGGGGTGGACTGACCATTTGGGCACTCGGGCACTGCCCGAGGGCCCCATGCCACCAAGGGGCCCCATCAGGGTTGCCAGCCTCATTAAAACCAGGGACAGTATGTAAAAATCTGTGTTTTTAAAAAAAAAATCCCAAGATTATAGCTCTCCAGTACCTTTTCAGTATATGTGCATTCTGTGTGTGTATTTTGTGTGTCTGTGTGTGTATACTGTATGTGTGTGTGTATACAGTATGGCCCCATAATCTATTGCCTGGGGGCCCCATAATCTCCTATTGCCTGGGGGCCCCATAATCTCCTATTGCCCGGGGGCCCCATAATCTCCTATTGCCCGGGGGCCCAATAATATTCTCCTATTTCCTGGGGGCCCCATAATCTCCTATTGCCCGGGGGCCCCATGAGTTTTCTGTCCGCCCCTGTTCTTTACTGTTGGGGAATAAAAGGGTTTGGGGGAATTTAGCAGGCCCTGGTCTCAAAAAGCTTGAGAACCACTGCTCTGTAAAATACCACTCAACCTAAATGTTGGAAGACAAGCCCACCTAGTAGGGTTGAGGAAAGGTAATGACAGAAGTGATGCCTAGAAGTAATCCCTAGTAATGGCTATAAGGCCAGGTGGCATTAATAGGGTTTTCTATCCTCCAGGGAACTGACAGAATGATTTGTCACCAGGATTGCCTTGTCTGAATGATAACTGTCCACCACATGCCAGACAGAACATTGGGCTGGGCATGGCTTCATTGTCTTATTCCATGTGGAGCCAATGACAGAATACATGGTAGATAGAAGATCCTTTAGAACCGATATAGAGAACTAGACTGTAGGATGGAAGAACTAAGCATTGAGTCTCTATTGTCTTTCTTGCATGGCTAAACCACAGGCAATATTCCAAAAAATATGACCTTCGAGGTCCTTCCTTTCAGTGACTTATGTTGGCCAACTTTTGGCCAATTGTGTTGGTCAATTGTAAGAGATCGGGATGTGGGAAAATTAAAGTGGTTTAAAGCAAAGACATTTTTTTAACCTTAATGCATTTCCTGCATCAAGGTAAAACATGTTCCAGCAGTTGTATAGCTCCCTCACTTGCCCATATACTTATCAGAGTCCCATCTTGATCTAACGCTGTGCCTGACTGCAGCAAAGCTGACTGGCCTGTGTTCACAGGAGAGGCTCCTGCTGTTGTCAATAAAATCCTGCAAATAGGGAGTGGGGGCAGGGCAGAGCTAGGCTGTGTGTGTCTATAGACGCAAACAGTCTGGCTCAGGAGCAAGCCCACAAGTGTGCCTCCATAGTAAGCGGCTTGCTATGGGGGCACACACAAAAGAGGAAGAGTGGAGAGTGCCATTGGGGACTCCAGAAGAGGTTAGGGGGTCACTCTGTGCAATACCATTGTGCAGAGCAGGTAAGTATAACATGTTTATTGTTTTAATTTAAATAAAATGTATCCTCTACAACCGTTTTAAGTGCACAATTCACAACTGTTTTGTTGTGTAGCCCTCTTTTGGGGGTTATGACAAATGACCTTCTTCAAACAGGATATTGCAATAAAACCTGCAGGTAACTAGGAGAACCAGAACCTTAGCTAAGTGGAAGAATGGGTTTGATAATAAAATTGGTAATGTATACACCCAAGACAGGGCCTCTGTGAACAGAGGGCATTCCCCTCCTGGGAGATTCGCCAGTAATATAATCAAAGTAATTGGGAGCACAGGAACTACTGAAACCAGAATAACATTAACCATAAGTATATAGATGCACACCAGTATGGAAATGTATGTTGCAGCAAAGTCTAGTTGCAGGGACAATGTGGTGTTCAACTTGGTGTCAGAAACCTAAAGAAAATATCATCAGGGATAAGGAGACCCTCCAGTTGTTGCCCAACCAGCCTGGAATGCAGCTACTCAAACGCAGAAACAGTAGTTTGACACTGGAACTCAGTCTGCCTATCTATTATGCGTCTTATGTCCTGTACACAAGGTTGAACATTCCAACGACAAAATCCGTCTGATTTTTTCTGACGAATTTTGGCCCAAACTTGTCTTGCATACACACGGTCACATAAAGATGTCGGAAAATCCGATCGTTCAGAACGCGGTAACGTACAACACGTACGACGGGACTATAAAGAGGGCAGTAGCCAATAGCCTTTGTCTCGTAATTTATTCTGAGCATGCATGGCACTTTGTCCGTCGGAATTGTTTACACACGATCGGAATTTAAACGATCGGATTTTGTTGTCGGAAAATTTTAGATCCAGCTCTCAAACTTTGTGTGTCGGAAATTCCCACGGAAAAAGTGCGATGGAGCCCACACACGATCGGATTTTCCGACAACATGATCCGATCGCACATTTTCCGCCGGAAAGTCCGATCGTATGTACAGGGCATTAGTAACTCCCTAGTAGTTTTTAATCTGTCATGCAACCGGACCTCTAACTACCAGAAGTGGTCATGGAATGCCTAACCTCAGGGCCGTCTTTAATATAGATTGGACCCTGGGCAAAATTTTTCTTGGGCCCCCCCCCCCCCCCCCCCCATGCAATTTCCCTCTCCACCTACTCTGAGACATACAATAAATAGCAGCTAGACTTAAAATCAGTTTTCTGTATCAGATCAGGCAACAATTGTGATTGGTTGCCAGAAGTTACAGCATATCATTGCTGCTTACTGACTGGTTGCTAGAGGTTACAGCACACATTACGGCTCACTGATTAGTTGCTAGAGGTTACCGTACATCATCTCCTCACTGCAGGGGAGCATGATATACATAGGAATGCCACCTTTATTTACATATCAATGCCGTCAGCCGCAGCTATTTACTTAGTATTGTTGCCGCTATTTACATATGAATGCCAGTCATTTACATGTAAATACGGGGTCTGCAGGTGAGTCATCTGCACACAACAATAGGGCAGAGCTGGGCAGCATTAGTACCAGCACTTCACACTGAGATATTGGGACACAGCACAGGAATAAAACTTCAACAAGGGAATTTAAACCCAGATAGTTGGCAAGTATGAGGCAGCTGTTTTGGGCCCCACAACAATCACAGAGCCCAGGGCAGCGGCACCTTTTGCCCTACCCTAAATACGGCCCTGCCTAACCTGGCTCTAGTCTATGCTGGGTATTGAGCCCTGAGCTGCAAAATCCTAGACCAGAAGGGAGAGGTTAAGTAGAATAATGGGAGATACATATAAACTTTATTGCAATAAACAGGTTCACCTACCAATATACTGGAAGGTGACCACTACACATGTACAGTGGCACAGACCTAGCTACTGTATCTGGCACTGTGCATGTGAGATAATAACAATAGGACAGAGACATGCCTGTCACAAGGATGCAGATACACACTCGAAAAGCCATGGGCAGCTGCAGTTGAACTATTGGAACATAGAAGTACTTGCTTAATAGTCTCTGCTTCTGGTCTGGGAGATAATTAGGCAGCTTACTATGGGGCAGGGGCGTACTAAGTGGGGGGGGCGGGCCGCCCCGGGTGCCACACACTGGGGGGGTGTCAGGCCAGTGCCCCCCCTCCGCAACTGAAGTGTCAGACAGCGCCATGCCTCGGGTTCGCAGCCCACACAGAGAGAGCCCGAGGCACTGGCAGTGGGCGGCATTGCAGGGGGGGGTGCGAGCAGCACCCGAGTGGAGTGACATCTGCCGGCTCAGTGATCCGGCACAATAATCCCCTTCTCTCTGTGGTCGCGTCACGCTGTTCTGATCAGTCTCGGGCAGCGGCTGTCACTTACAGCCGAGCAGAGTGAAGCCTCCTCCCCCTCCTCCATGCACAGCACTGTGTAGACAAGGAGGGGGAGGAGGCTTCACTCTGCTTGGCTGTGAGTGACAGCCGCTGCCCGAGACTGATCAGAACGGCGTGACGTGAGTCACGTGACCACAGAGAGAAGGGGATTATTGCGCCGGGTCCCGGATCACTGAGCCGACAGGTGACACTCCACTCGGGTGCTGGTCGCACCCCCCCTGCAATGCTGCTGCCTTGGGCTCGAGGTACACTATGGGTCCTTAGGGGAGGCTGTGCACTGTAGGGGGGTTCTTTACTGTGGTGGGTCCTGCACTGTAGGGGGGTCTGCACTGTAGGGGGGGTCCTGCACTGTAGGGGGGTCCTGCACTGTAGGGGGTCTGCACTGTAGAAGGGGTCCTGCACTGTAGAAGGGGTCCTGCACTGTAGAAGGGGTCCTGCACTGTAGGGGGGTCCTGCACTGTAGAAGGGGTCCTGCACTGTAGGGGGGTCCTGCACTGTAGGGGGTCCTGCACTGTAGGGGGGTCCTGCACTGTAGGGGGTCCTGCACTGTAGGGGGTCTGCACTGTAGAAGGGGTCCTGCACTGTAGGGGGGTCCTGCACTGTAGAAGGGGTCCTGCACTGTAGGGGGGTCCTGCACTGTAGAAGGGGTCCTGCACTGTAGAAGGGGTCCTGCACTGTAGGGGGGTCCTGCACTGTAGGGGGGTCTGCACTGTAGGGGGGTCCTGCACTGTAGGGGGGTCCTGCACTGTAGAAGGGGTCCTGCACTGTAGGGGGGGGTCTGTACTGTAGGGGAAGATTCGGCACTGTAGGGGGTCTGTACTGTAGGTGAAGATTCTGTACTGTAGGGGAGTCTGTACTGTAGGGGGGTCTGCGCTGTAGGGGGAGGGGTCTGTACTGTAGGAGGGTCTGCACTGTAGGGGGGGGTCTGTGCTATAGGGTGGAGGGGTCTGTACTGTAGGAGGGTCTGCACTGTAGGGGAGGATTCTGTACTGTAGGGGGTCTACACTGTAGATGGGGGTCTGTATGGTAGGGAGAGGGGTCTGCACTGTAGGGGATCTGTGTAACATGCAGAGGGTCCAGAGCTGTGAGGGGCTGTGTAATGTAAAGGGGTCCAGAGGTACAAGGGCTGTGTAATGTAAAGGGGTCCAGAGGTTCAGGGTGCTGTGTAATGTAAAGGGATCCATAGGTACGAGGGCTGTGTAATGTAAAGGGGTCAGGAGGTTCAGGGTGCTATGTTATGTAAAGGGGTCCAGAGGTACAAGAGCTGTGTAATGTAAAGGGGTCCAGAGGTGCAGGCTGCTGTGTAATGTAAAGAGGTCCTTAGGTGCAAGGTCCTGTCTAATGTAAAGGGGTCCAGAGGTGCAGGGTGCTGTGTAATGTAAAGAGGTCCTTAGGCGCAAGGTCCTGTGTAATGTAAAGGGGTCCAGAGGTGCAGGGCGCGGTGTAATGTAAAGGGGTCAGGAGGTTCAGGGTGCTATGTTATGTAAAGGGGTCCAGAGGTACAAGAGCTGTGTAATGTAAAGGGGTCCAGAGGTGCAGGGTGCTGTGTAATGTAAAGAGGTCCTTAGGCGCAAGGTCCTGTGTAATGTAAAGGGGTCCAGAGGTGCAGGGCGCTGTGTAATGTAAAGGGGTCAGGAGGTTCAGGGTGCTATGTTATGTAAAGGGGTCCAGAGGTACAAGAGCTATGTAATGTAAAGGGGTCCAGAGGTGCAGGCTGCTGTGTAATGTAAAGTGGTCCAGAGGTGCAGGCTACTGTGTAATGTAAAGAGGTCCTTAGGTGCAAGGTCCTGTGCAATGTAAAGGGGTCCAGAGGTACAGGGTGCTGTGTAATGTAAAGGGGTCCAGAGGTGCAGGGCACTATGTTATGTAAAGGGGTCCAGAGGTACAAGAGCTGTGTAATGTAAAGGGGTCCAGAGGTGCAGGCTGCTGTGTAATGTAAATGGGTCCAGAGGTGCAGGCTGCTGTGTAATGTAAAGGGGTCCAGAGGTGTAGGCTGCTGTGTAATGTAAAGAGGTCCTTAGGTGCAAGGTCCTGTGTAATGTAAAGGGGTCCAGAGGTGCAGGGTGCTGTGTAATTTAAAGGGGTCCAGAGGTGCAGTTGTGGAGAGGGGGGGTACACAGTAGTGACAAAAAGATATTGAAGGATGCAGAGGTATGCAGGGGACACAGTGGGTGTTTTTACATTTTATGGTGGGGGGGGTGCCAGATATAGGATCCGCCCCGGGTGCCAAATGCTCTAGGTACGCCCCTGCTATGGGGGCCCTAGGAAGGGAGGAGGAACCAAGAGCACATGCGGAGAAGAGGACCCCAGATAAGGAGGTTCGGGGCTGTTATGTGAAAAACCATTGCACAGAGCATGTAAATATAACATGTTTGTAATTTAAAAAAAAAGGAACCTTTAAAATCACTTTAAGAATGGAACTCCCTCCCACTTTGTAGAGCTTTCCCCTTACTTCCTGTTGCATCTCTGAAACAGGAAATGAAAGGAAATCTCTTTGAGACACAGGCAAAAAAATTTACTAGCACTTCCCTTCTTTACTTAACATGTAAAAACATATATATTAGCTATGCTTAGGCTTCCAAACACCCTATCACCTCTTTTCCGTTGTATAGTTTGGTAAGAAATTACAAGTGCATATCAATATTACATTAGCTATGTTGGTATTTGACATGGCCTGTTAAAACAAGTATGTTTATTTTTCCATTTTGCACAATCCTAAAAATCAGAGTCTATTTCAGGCCTGAGTGTTAGAATTTGCTCCTCTTGGCTGCAGTCCCATAAATAAAGTAATTTATAATCCCTCACTGGGCACATGCTATGGAATGATGAGTTTTCTTTCCCCTACTCCGCCACAGCTTCTGTTCTGCCTTCTATTGCATCATGTATCTTCTTACAGTTGCATCAAGTTTTTTTTTTTTTGGTGTTTTTTTCTTCTTTTTTTTGTGCCATGGCAAAAATTTGCCTTTGGACTGCCCTGTCTAGAGTGGTGCGGCTGCATCTATTCTTGGGCCGACCTCAAATCACAGCTGGAAGTTTAACCATGTGCTGAAGGCCGAAGAGAGGCTGCTAATATGGTTTAGTCAGCATCGGTCCCCAATCAATGTGACAGCTTTCCTTGCTGCTATAGCACTCATTTACTTGTGGTTATGACATCATTGGGAAGATGACTCTGAAATTTCCTAAAGCCTGATTTGTAAAGCAGATGGTGATGGGAATAGAATAAAGCCTCGTATAGCAATGTCATTCAGCTTTATCAATTGTTAGGTCTTTGTGTACATAGTCTGGATATGGTACTTTTACGTGTGTCTAAAAACATAGAGATCAGGAATTCTCAGCCAGGGTTCCATGGAACCCTAAGGTTCCTCCAGGCGTGGCTAGGGGTTTCTTGAGTTGTAGATAGATGACCCAGGGTTGTCTTTAACACGGGGCAAAAGGGGCAGCTTCCCCGGGCCCAGTCATTGTTGTGGGGCCCAAAGCAGCTGCCCTTTGAGCCCACACTGCCCGCAAATAGTTTCCAGGGTCCAATCAATATTAAAGACAGCCCTGAGATGGCCTCTTATCTGGTCGGGCCTTCAGAGTCCCAGGTCCAATGCCACTTGACAGAGCCAGCAGCACGACTGCAAGGGTGCCATTCTGGCCACCAATATGAAAAGGATTTTCTCCAATGACCCCCCGATGGACTGACTTCACTAGGGCTTTCCTGAGACCAGAAAATGTTATTTCAAGGGTTCCTTTGGGGTTAAAAAGGTTGAGAAAGACGGATATAAGTCATGTGTTTTTGGTGCACTAATTAGGGCATTGGTAGATTCCGTTAAGGATAATTAGAAAAGGACAGAGAAATGTTCACCCTATAAAGTAAATAATGGCCTGAACATTCATTTCATGCAGCTCTAGCATTAGCGGGTGCTTAACTGCTTGCCGACCACCGCACACAGATGGACGTCGGCAGAATGGCACAGGCATGCAAATGGGCGTACAGGTATGTCCATTAAATTTGCCGCCTTTCGGAAGCGTGCCCACCGTATGCCGTGGGAGCATGCCCGCGGGTCCCGGGAACTCAAAGTTCTCCGGCGGCCTGTGATCGCGGTGTGGAGAGGTAGAACGGGGAAGTGCTTATGTAAACAAGGCATTTCCCCGTTCTGCCTTGTGTAATGACAGAAATCTACTGCTCCCTGTCATCGGGAGCAGTGATCGCTGTCATGTCCGAGTTAGCCCCTCCCCCCCACAGTTCGAATCACTCCCTAGGACACACTTAACCCCTTTGATCGCCCCCTAGTGGTTATCCCCCTGAAACAATCAATAGAGGAAGGGAAAGGGATCACCGCACCAGGTGGAAATAAGGATATGGGACTCTCCTCTGAACTGGAACATCAGGTGCCGGCTAAGCATATAGCAACATGAGGCAAAAAGGAAGTTCTAGACAACCACACTCCGGAATATAGCCTTTATTAGTAAAAAGTCCAACAGATACAAGCCACAGCAAAAAAAAAGGGACAAATGACTGATGCGTTTCACTCTTAACAGTGCTTAGCTCTGAAGTCACTTTGGGCGGGGGGCTTGTGGAGAGCACTGGAATCTCCTTGTTCAACTCCCCTGGCCCCTCCTATGAGTAAGTCACCCTGTGTCTATTAGGGGCACAGGGTGACCAATAACCCCAGCCTGATCTGCACTAGTCAGACTCACTGTACAACCACACTGGAATATTGTATGTATGTATATATATATATATATATATATATATATATATATATATATATATATATTGTATATTGTCTAATATATACTGTTGTAGACTCTTTACTTGATCGTTTGAGGTGTGGCTGTATCCCATTGTTCTATTGTTTGTGTCTGCCTTGGGAGCAACCTATTAGTTGGATGTATATGTCTCTGTGGATTAGCTGTGGGGGGGGGGTTCTCCAGCAGCCCCTCCCAAAGACAGTCTACTGATAAGAATTTTGAATACACCTGTGTCATACTACTAGTGGAGGTAAAGTCTACCCCGTCCCCGCCCTGTTTCATTATGCAAAGAAGGGGAGAGTGTCCCCTTAGTGTATATCTGTGTGCCTTTGTTCAAATAAACAGTTCATGTTCCAATTCAGCAGCCAAAACGAGTCCCGCCTAGTTCTTGGTTGTAATAATTGGCAATAATATCTAATATCTTTATTCTGACTGGAGGAAGTGGTATATGATGGAAGCACTGAAGCGGAGTGTGGGACATTCTGTTACAATACAATGTTGTTTTCAATGTGCACTGACAGTACTGTCAATGTTCATTGATACCTGGTGCCTCCTCTATAGATTGAGCTCCTCTGAACCTGTGAGGGTGGTGCAAGGAGGAGTGCTGACAGTGGGAGCACAATGTCACAGCACAATTAGGCTGAATGTTGGTGGAGGTGAGATCCTGCGTATGGTAGCGTCTGAATGCAGACTGCAGGGGCCTGCGGCTGGATGAGACTGAATATAGAGATGGAAAAAGGGGGGTAAAGATCTTGTGAGAGTGAGGGGTTGACCATGAAAAAGTGGGACCAGTGAATACATTCCCCCTCAGAGAGCCAAGAGATCATGACCAAATCCCATAGGATTGGTCATGGCGCCCAATCGCTCTCACACACCCTCGGTATCGGCGCCCCCCCCCCCCCGCAGTCACGCCGCGCCATGCTTACCAGGCTCTGCTTGCCCATCGGCAGGCCAGGGATGTCCATGACGGTTTGCCGGTAACTGGAGGGGAAGGAGAAGAGTGGACACACGTCCGCTCTCCTCCCCTTCCTTTTTGTGACATGGAAAGCGACATCTCTGAGGTCACTTCCGGGTCAAGCTCTCTGTGTCCCGGGCTTGCTTTGTCGGGAAAGGATGCTCTGCAATGCGATCTGCATTGCAAAACATTCAGTGGAATACAGGGGACACATTGGGGGTCTGCATAGTTCAATAAAGAGAACCTGTCACCAAAAAATCATCACAAACATGAACAAAAAAAAGTTAAGTAAAAGAAAATTTTGCAAAAAAAAAATAAAGTTACACCCAAGCACATAAAATCCCCCCTCCAAAAAAAAACAAACAAATTTGAGGCCCCCCCCACCCCCACATATAGACACGCACGAATGTAAACGCATGCGTTGGGGAGCCTACTCGTGAAAACGTTGATTGCGATACACATGTTACTTATCGGCATGTACGCCAGACTGAGAGCAATGATTCTAATCCTCCTCCATAATACTAAACTGATACCTATAGGGGGCTTTTGAAGCATCGCTTATAGAAAATATAGGTTACTGAAGTTTGTCGCCATTTCACGGGCGCACGTAAAATGTAAGGTTTGGCATGTTGGGTATCTAATTTACTCAGTGCTTGTCTTTTATATTTTACCAAAAAATGCGGGTAGTTTATTGTGTTTGCGCGCCCTAAAATTCACGTTAGTGTGTTTTTTAACCGAAATTTAGCGTTTCCTATTTCCTATATTCGTAACTTTGGTTAAATTCGTATTCGTTATGTTCACTAACAGCAAAATTTGAAATGAAGTTCCAATACCTATAATTTAATAGTTAGTAATAGTTAAATTATTATTAGTTAGTTATTATTTTAGATTTTCGAATTTTCGGATTTTCGTTTTTTATTTTCGGATTTTTGTTCTTTTGAATTTTTGTTTACTATCCGAAATAACAAATGCTGCATCTAAACAAATGGAACGTAACAAATTAATGATAATAAATAACAATAATAATAAAACATTTTTATTATTATTATTAATTATTAATTTGTTCTGTTCCATTCGTTTAGTGCGGCATTCGTTATTTCAGATAATTCGTACCTTTGGTAAAATTCGTATTGGTTACATTGACTAACAGACAAATTTGAAAGGAAATACCAATACCTATAATTTAATAGTAATAAATAGTTAAGTTAATATTAGTTAGTTATTTCAGATTTTCGTTCTTATTTTGGGATTTTCATTCTTTTGAATTTTTGTTTACTATCCGAAATAACGAATGTCGAATCTAAACCAATGGAATGTAACAAATTAATAATAATAAAAGCAATCATAATAAAACCTTTTTATTATTAATTCATTCCGTTCCATTCGTTTAGACGCAGCTTTCATTATTTCTGATAATTTGTAACTTCGGATAAATTCGTATTCGTTACACTCACTAACAGCCAAATTTGAAAGGAAATTCCAATACCTATAATATAATAGTTTGTAATAGTTAAGTTATTATTAGCTTGTTATTATTTCTAGATTGTAAGCACTAACGAGCAGGGCCCTCTGATCCCTCCTGTATTGATTTGTATTGTAATTGTACTGTCTGCCCTCATGTTGTAAAGTGCTGCGCAAACTGTTGGCGCTATATAAATCCTGAATAATAATAATAAATCATTTCAGATTTTTGAATTTCCGTTCTTATTTTTGGATTTTCATTCTTTTGATTTTTTTTACTATCCAAAATAACAAATGCTGCATCTAAATGAATGGAACATAACAAATGAATAATAATAAGTAACAATAACAATAAAAAAACGTTTTATTATTATCATTATTATTAATTATTAATTTGTTCCGTTCAATTCGTTTAGATACAGCATTCATTATTTTTGATAATTCGTAACTTCGGATAAATTTGTATATGTTACGTTCACTACCAGCCTAATTTGAAAGGAAATTTCAATACCTATAATTTAATAGTTAGTAATAGTTAACTTTTTATTAGTTGGTTATTATTTCAGATTTTCAAATTTTTTCGGATTTTCGTTCTTTTGAATTTTTGTTTATTTTCGAATATTCAGATTTTTAAATTTCCGGATTTTCTAACTTACAAACTTACGAATTTACCTATATTCGAATTTATAAATATTTGGAAAATACATTAAACGGGTTTTCGTTAATTTGGATATTTCTGAATTTGTCAAAAATTTGAAAGGAAATTTCAATGCCTATAATTTAATAGTTAAGTAATAGTTCACTTTTTATTAGTTGGTTATTATTTCAGATTTTCAATTTTTTGGGGATTTTCGTCCTTATTTTCGGATTTTCATTCTTTTGAATTTTTGTTTATTTTCGAATATTCAGATTTTCAAATTTCTGGATTTTCTGACTTACAAACTTACGAATTTACCAATATTAGAATTTACGAATATTGGGAAAAATTCATTAAACGGGTTTTCGTTAATTTGGATATTTCTGAATTTGTCGAAATTTGTTAAAAAAACTAAAAATTTGCAACGAAACAAATTGCACATGACTAGTGGGGGGGCTACAGGCAATGGTGGCTGCCATCGTAGGGGATAGATATGCGTCTGTGGTGCTGGAGAAATACAGAATGCCGCATCTAAACAAGATGAACGGAACAAATTAATAATTAATAATAATAATAATAATAATTATTAATTAATTTAGCATATATAAAGAGCAAGGAAAGGGGATTGGAGAGTTTTTATGATTTTACTAAACTTGTCCTTAACCATGAATTTACTGTATTGTTCACCTAACCTGGATGTAGGCCCAGGCTGTCTTTTTTTCATCTCTATTTTCTTTTGTGGGCAGTTTTATAAACAGATAGTGCTTTTATTATTGGTGCACAGGGTGGCTCAGCTCTTGGCTTGTGTTACTTATGCATTGTTTTGTCCCTCCCCCACAGAGGTGAACATTATTTGGGCCGGTCATCAGACTCATCACAGCTCAGAAGACTACAACCTTACTACAGCCCTGAGACAATCCTTCCTTCAGAAATACTTTTCTTGGGTAAGTGGCCATAGGCTGATAAAACAAAATAAAAAATAAAAAAATATTTGGATGTAATAGGAGTTTCTGGGGTTATTTAAGGCTATGTTGATGGACTTTTCTTTGCATAGAAGTCTATGCAGCAAATGTAGCGCACCCCTGGAGCACCATAGATGAACTGGCATCCCCCGCCCTGCACAGCCAGGCACACTGATTTTTTACAGGCCCTCCAGAGTCAGCGTCAGCCACCGTGAAATCACACCGAGACACACTTGTTTAATAATAAAAGTAAAAATAACAAACGTAGTCAAAACATAGCCAAAGTTCAGTAACCGGAACGGATAGTCAGCCAAGCCAGAAGTCAGGGATCATTGCAGCGGAACAGCAAGCAGGATCTGGAGCCAGAAGGGATGTCAGCAAAGTCAGCCTTTAAACAGGAACTCAGGAGATGGTTTCTTGTGATGTTGACCAAGGCGAAGGCAGAGATCTTCTGGGCTGGATGACTTAAGTAGGCAGGACTGATGAGCAGGATCATCAACAGCTGAGTAACTGTGGAGAGATGGGAGCTGGCAATTAGCTGACAGCTGAATGGCCAGCTCTGAGAAGGAAGGGCTGAGCCCAGCCCTGACAGTCAGAGAACAGTCCCTGACTTTGTTTTTGTTATTCATTGAGGGATAATAACTTGGATAGGAATGGGAGATTATGGGATGTCTACTTGAAAAACTTCCTATATACAGTCTCTATATACAGCTCCACTTCTTCCTCCAGCACTCACAGGTTTGCAGAACCCAGCTGGGTCACTGTGTGAATATCTGACAGGCTCTCAGTCATGAAGCACTGCCCCCTTGGGTTGTTGCTTATAACTGCATGTATCATCTGCGCCATTTTGACCCTGTGAACTTTCCAGCCCTCCTGACACTCTAGGTTCAGACATGTTGTATGTACCTTTAAATAACACACTGACACAATGCAGATTGATTAGCTCTCTCTGATTTTACTTGTTCAAAGGCAGAGTCTTGTAACAGGCTATTAGTCAGCTAAGTCATGGGTAAACAGCCAAAACTCAGTTGAAAAGGATCGCATGAATGCTCACATTTATGTGTTCCAATTCCTGCACCATTTTACAGTTCGCACTGCGATCTGCGAACCGATCTGAGGGTGTCTCTGGGGGTGTCATTAACTTTACATTGACACCCGCAGCGGTTTGCAGATTTCATTGTGAACCATTCTGCAATTCTGGTGCGATGCGGGAACCTGCACTGGATTCGCAGGTTTCTCGCATTGCACATGTGTGAACTGGCTCTAATAGAGTTCGCATGTTCGCTAGAACTTTTTGCTTGTTTGAATGTTCTGGTACGAACTGAACCGGGGGTTGTTCGGCCTATCCCTACTTTACACGCACATTAACTTTAATGGCATCCCAGTCTTAGTCTGTAGGGTCCATAAGGTATTGAGTTTGCCCACCCTTTGCAGCTATAACAGCTTCACCTCTTCTGGAAAGGCTGTCCACCAAGTTTAGGAGTGCGTCTATGGGAATGTTTGACCATTCTTTCAGAAATGCATTTGTGAGGTCAGGCACTGATGTTGGATGAGAAGGCCTGGCTCACAGTCTCCGCTCTAGTTCATCCCAAAGGTGTTCTATCAGGTTGAGCTCAGGACTCTGTGCAGGACAGTCAAGTTCCTCCACCCCAAATTCACTCATCCATGTCTTTATGGACCTTGCTTTGTGCACTGGTGCGCAGTCATGTTGGAACAGGAAGGGGCCATCCCCAAACTGTTCACACAAAGTTGGGAGCATAAAAATTGTCCAAAATGTCTTGGTATGCTAACGCCTTAAGAGTTCCCTTCACTGGAACTAAGGGGCCAAGCCCAACCCCTGAAAAAAAAAACCTGACACCATAATCCCCCCTCCACCAAATGATTTGGACCAGTGCACAAAGCAAGGCAAGACATGGATGAGCGAGTTTGGGGTGGAGGAACTTGACTGGCCTGCAGAGAGTCCTGACCTCAACCCAAAAGAACACCTTTGAGAGGAATTAGAGCGGAGACTGCAAACCAGGCCTTCTCGTCCAACATCAGTGACTGACCTCACCAATAAGCTTCTGGAAGAATAGTCAAACATTCCCATAGACACACTCCTAAACCTTGTGGACAGCCTTCCCCAAAGAGTTGAAGCTGTTATAGCTGCAAAGGGTGGGCCAACTCGATATTGAACACTACAGACTAAGACTGGGATGCCATTAAAGTTCCTGTGCGTGTAAAGGCAGGTGTCCCAATACTTTTGACAACATGGTATATATTGAAACTTTCTCTTTTGGGAGGACTGATCCTTTAATGTGCTCCACTAGAGATCTATGCCACAGCTAAGCCCTTGCAGCATCACCTTATCTGACTGCAAAATAATTTTCTATTTTTAAAAGTAATTCCCCCCCCCCCCTCCTCCCCCCGGGCACAGATCGCTTAGCACAGCATATCTCTTTAAGCAAAGCATAAACAAGCTGAGCTCTACTTAATTCCACCTGTTCCCTCTCGTGTGCCAAGACAAATATCTGAGTGGCACAGAGGGGCAGCGCTGGAGCGATCGGCATGTCTTATGGCCTGTGACAGTTTGTGTTGCAGCAGGTGCCTGGGAAATCTGTAGGATCGTCTGGCCCGTGCTTATGTATAAAACAGGAAAAGACATCTTACAGCCTGGCACTTCTTCATGAAGCGCCCAGCCGGTCCCTAAAACCAGAGACACCCACCCTGGCTTCAGTCTGCCCTGCTGCAGTATAATAGGGGGTAGACATGTGCGATTCGTTCTGTTACCAATCGAAATTTGGGCCGTAATTTTCATTATTCGTCGATTCGGAGATATCTGAATCTCAGAATCACAATGGTAGAAAATTTCAACGAATCTGAAATAAACAAAATAAACGAAAAAAAAAAACCCGAAACAACATCATTAACCACTTCCGGACCGCCCACCGTCGTTATACGATGGCTGTTTGAAGAGGAATATCGTTATGGCAGCAGCTAGCTACCATAAACCCGGTGTCCTCTTCTTCAGCGAGCGCTCCGGTTTAAGATAAAAGTGGTCTCTGCGGTGGATTCGCCGCAAGATCACTTTTATCGGCAGTGGGAGTGGGCCTCCCCCTTCCGCAGCGCTCCGGTGCCCTCCGCAGCTTACCAGAGGCAAAGGCAATCGGATCTTCACCCTTGCTGGGCATGGAGACGAGCGAGGGGAAGGTGGTCCCCCCACCTGTCTCCATAACACTGAAGGGCGGAAGCAATGTCAAAACTGCACTTCTGCCCACAGCTCTTAACCGCTTGCCGATCGCCGCCTGTACATTTACGTCGACAGAATGGCACGGCTGCGCAAATGGGCGTACCTGTACGTTCGCTTTGAATTTGCCACCGTGCCATTGCGAGCGCCGCAGGCAGCGGCGCTCGCACGCACCCGCCGCAAGCTCCGTGAGTAGCATCGTGGGTCCCGCGGACTCGATGTCCGCGGAAATGCCCCGCGATCGTCTCACGGAGAGGAAGAACGGGGAGATGCCGATGTAAAGAAGCATTTCCCCGTTCTGCCTAGTGACACTGTCACTGATCTCTGCTCCCTGTGATCAGGAGGGGTGATCAGTGACGTGTCACTCATAGCCACGCCCCCTAACAGTTAAAATCACTCCCCAGGACACACTTAACCCCTTCCTAGCCAGCTAGTGGTTAACCCCTTTCACTGCCAGTGTAATTTTTACAGTAATCAGTGCAATTTTATAGCACTGATTGCTGTATAAATGAAAATGATCCCAAAAATGTGTCAAAATTGTCCGATGTGTCCACCATAATGTCGCAGTCATGATAAAAATCGCTGATCGCCACCATTACTGGTAAAAAAAAAAAATATTAATAAAAAATGCCATAAAACGAACCCCTATTTTATAGACGCTATAACTTTTGTGCAAACCAATCAATATATGCTTATTGTGATTTTTTTTACCAAAATTATGTAGAAGAATACATATCGGCCTAAACTGGGGAAAAAATCATTTTTTTAGATATTTTTTGGGGATATTAATTATAGCAAAAAGTTAAAAATTATCTTTCAAAATTTTCGCCCTTTTTTCTTTATTTATAGCGCAAAAAATAATAACCGCAGAGATGATCAAATACCACCAAAAGAAAGCTCTATTTTTGGGGAAAAAAGGACGTCAATTTTGTTTAGGAGTCATGTCACATGACCGCGCAATTGTCAGTTAAATTGACCCAGTGCCGAATTGCAAAAAGTGCTCTGGTCTGGTCCAGCCAAATGGTCCAGGGCTTAAGTGGTTAAAGAGACATTTTTTTTTTTTTTTTTACTTAAATGACAATTTTTTTTTTTTTTTACTTTTATTGCATTTTAGTGTAAATATGAGATCTGAGGTCTTTTTGACCCCCAGATCTCATATTTAAGAGGACCTGCCATGCTTCTTTCTATTACAAGGGATGTTTACATACTTTGTAATAGGAATAAAAGTGACAAAATGTTAAATGCGCCCCGTCCCAACTAGCCCGCGTGCAGAAGTGAAAGCATACATGAGTAGCGCTCGCATGTGAAAACGGTGTTCAAACCACACATGTGATGTATTACCGCGATCGGTAGAGTGAGAGCAATAATTCTAGCTCATGATCTCCTCTGTAACTCAAAACAAGCAACCTGTAGAATTTTTTAAAACGTCTCCTATGGAGATTTTTAAGGGTAAAAGTTTGTCTCCATTCCATAAGCGGGCGCAATTTTGATGCATGACATGTTGGGTATCAATTTACTCGGCGTAACACTATCTTTCACAATATAAAAAAAAATTGGGCTAACTTTACTGTTGTCTTATTTTTTAATTCAAAAAAGTGTATTTTTTTTTAAAAAAAATGCACTTGTAAGACCACTGCACAAATACGGGGTGACAGAAAGTATTGCAACAACTGTCATTTTATTCTCTAGGGTGTTACAAAAAAAAATTATAATGTTTGGGGGTTATAAGTAATTTTCTAACAAAGAAAACGTTTTTAACTTGTAAACAACAAATCTCAGAAAGAGACTCGGTCCTTAAGTGGTTAAAATAGAACTTCACCCAAAAGGAATTTCCACTTGCTTACACCCCCCTCCCAATTGTGGGGGAAGCGGGTACCTGGTTTTAACAGGTACCCACTCCCACTTCCAGATAGAGCAGTGCGGTGATCTGTGCAGAAGTTTGCCCCTCTCCCTTCCACCCGCAGCCTTTTAGGACACATCACAGGACCCAGAAGACCGCAGAACCATTCAAAAAGAGCAGCGCGGCTCACGAATGAGCAGTGGGGAACTCTTACCTAAGATGCCGGCTCCTAGACCCGAAGCTGATTGAAGAATCGGCTCAGACAAGGACATCGCTGGATCCCTGGACAGGTGAGTGTCCTTATATTATAAGTCAGCAGCTATTTGTAGTGGCTGATTTTTTATTTTTTTGGGGGGGGAGAAACTGGAGCTCCTCTTTAACTGCTTCAGCCCCGATACCCCCTTCCTGACCAGAGCACTTTCTTTGCGATTCGGCACTGCGTCGCTTTAACTGACAATTGTGCGGTCGTGCGACATTGCACCCAAACAAAATTTACTTATTTTTTTTCCACAAACAGAGCTTTCTTTTGGTGGTATTTGATCACCTCTGAGGTTTTTATTTCTTGCGCTATAAACAAAAAAAAAGCGACAATTTAAAAAAATATATATATATATATTTTTTACTGTTTGCTATAATAAATATCTCCCAAAAATATATTTTTTTTTTCCCTCATTTTTGGTCGATATGTTTTCTTCTACATATTTTTGGTAAAAAAAATATGCAATAAGCGTATATTGATTGGTTTGCGTAAAAGTTATAGCGTCTACAGAATAGGGGATCGTTTTATGGCTTTTTTATTATTAACTTTTTTTTATTAGTAATGGCAGCGATCTGCGATTTTTATTGGGACTGCGACATTATGGCGGACACATCGGACACTTTTGACACATTTTTAGGACCATTGGGACAAATGCACTGATTACTGTAAAAATGTCACTGGCAGGAAACGGGTTAACCACTAGGGGGGCGATCAAGGGGTTAACTCTGTTCCCTCTCTGTGTTCTAACTGAAGGGGGGAGGGGACTGTGTAGGGGAGATGACAGATCGCTGTTCATACTCTGTATGAACAGACAATCTGTCTCTTCTCCCCTCAGAGAACCAGAAACTGTGTGTTTAAACACACAGATCCCGGTTTTCGGTGTGTCAGCAGCGATCGCGGAAGCGCGGCGGTGATCGCGACCGCCGGGCACTCGCATTGGCTCCAGGGGCAAACACCGGGAATGCACTAGTGGCCACAGGGCGACCACCGGGCACTCACATTGGCTCCAGGGGCAAACACCGGGAATGCACTAGTGGCCACAGGGCGACCGCCTGGCACTCGCATTGGCTCCAGGGGCAAACACCGGGAATGCACTAGTGGCCACAGGGCGACCGCCGGGCACTCGCATTGGCTCCAGGGGCAAACACCGGGAATGCACTAGTGGCCACAGGGCGACCGCCGGGCACTCGCATTGGCTCCAGGGGCAAACACCGGGAATGCACTAGTGGCCACAGGGCGAAGCGACGTTACGTAACTTTGTTTTTTGCCCAGCCGTGCCATTCTGCCGCAGTTAAAAACTGCGTCGGCTGGTCGGCAAGTGTTAAAAGCGGTTGTATACACTTATTTTTACCTGTACGGTTTAGGAGATATTTATTCTGCATGTAGCCGCTGACATCAGCAGGGGCATACACTCTGAATGCCCAGCTAAAAGTCCGGCAGAACCTGCTGGACCTTGCCAGGGAAGAAGACTCCTGCACACTCCGGCCACTCACAGCGCCGGAACCGCAAACCCAGAAGAAACACAGAAGGCAAAATGTCAGCTTCCTCAGTGTGGACCTGGCTGCGATACGGGGACCGCATACCAGCTCATTATGCCTTTGCTTTACAGGGTGTTTTTATTTTATTTTTATTTTTTTTACATGTGCAGTATACAACCGCTTTAATTTGTTTTATTTGCATCCAAAATAACGTAATGACATAACGAATGATCCGAATTATTTAATTTTTATGTTGCATTAACGTTTTTCATTATTATAAAAATATTTTTTAATAAAAAATAAGCTACATATGAAATGGAAACATGTTGTAATAAATACAGTACGGTATAAAATTTAATAAAAGTGAACCGCGCACCCTACTCTACTTTAGGAAATATAGTGCAAATGAGTGCAATACCATAGGCGAACCACTAGGAATCCCTACCGGATTGCTAACCATATAATGAAAAAGTGCTGATTATACAATAAGATGATTATTACACATATAATTGCCACTGGATTTCTCCATTGTGTGATAAACTTTTATAACTTATAGAACATAAAGGAGGGTGGGACCTAGCACAGCCAAATGGCGGGCCTCCATCCCTGTTGTAAGTTGCAGGACAGGAGCTGGGACTTTATATGAGGCCCGCCATATTGAATAAAATAAAATGAAGTACATACATGTGTATATATAGATGAATTTGTTTATTTGTAGCTATCTAAAATTCACTTAAACTCTTAAAAATGTATTGTATCAAATAATTTGGTAGTCACATGACTTTCACTTGCATTATACTGCTCATAGCATATGATGCAATTATTGAGTTGATATGGTGGACATAAATGGTAAAATGGATACATGAAAAATATATGCATATTCACATAGTAAAACCAAGTGTGTCTTGATATTAGGTAGCACTCGACGCGTTTCATGGCATTACAGCCACTCATAAGGAGTGTAATAGGGTGATATATTGTAAAAATAAAATCAATTATTAATAGTCCCCCCTAAGAAAGGAATTTACCTAAAGACTGGTAACAGGTGAATAACTTACAACTCTGTCCCATGGCTGGGCCCAAATTCTGCACAGAAATTTGTGGGGATCTCAGGTACCCTCCCCCGGGGTAGAGATGGGAATCCCCCCCCCCCCCGTGCAGAGTTTGGGCCCAGCCATGGGACAGAGTTGTAAGTTATTGACCTGTTACCAGTCTTTGGGAAAATTCCTTTCTTAGAGGGCACTATTAATAATTGAATTTTTTTTACAGTATATCAACCTTTTACATTCCTGATGAGTGGCTGTAACGCCATGAAACGCGTAGAGTGCCACCTAATATCAATACACATCTGTTTTTACTATGTGATATTGCATTTATTTTTCATGTATCCATTTTACCATTTATGTCCATCATGTCAACTCCATAATTGTATCTTATGCTATGAGCAGTATAATACAAGTGTAAGTCATGTAACTACCAAATTATTTGATACAATGCATTTTTAACAGTTTGAATGAATTTTACATTGCTACAAATAAACAAATTAATTTATATATATATATATATATATATATATATATATATATATATATATATATATATATATATATACACACATGTATCTACTTAATTTTATTTTATTTGATATAGCGGGCCTCATATAAAGTCCCAGCTCTTCTTCTGTGTTGCATTTTATAACTTACAGTGTAGTGTCCAAAAATAAATATCGGGAATGGACAATGTCCAATAAATTCCCTTCAGGCGATATCCAAAGATGGATATGATTCCATATATCCGCCAAATATAGTGACTAAAGGCTCGTACACACTATAAGAAAATCGGGCGAACATTTTCGTCCAAAAGGTTTTCGGACGATTTTCGTATAGCGTGTACACAACTTTCGACGGCCGATTCCGAAATTTCATACGAAAATTCCCGAAGGGACAAACTCCAAATTTTTTCTCGTACTAGAAGAGAACGAACGATTTTCGTTTAATGTGTACCGTTTTCATACGATTTTCGTACAAGAAAAATCAGAAAAAAAAAAAGACCTGCGCATGATCAGAAACAATAAACAACAAAAAAAGCCTTTGTCGTACGAGAATATTCGTAAGAATTCTTTTCTTTCACCGTTTCCGATTTGCTGTGAAACGGAGAAAAATCGGACAAACGTTCGCCCGATTTTCTTATACTGTGTATGCCACTTTAGGGGGATTTGTGTTGGGAGAGGGGGTTGGGGGGGAAGACAACACGTGCTAGGAGGGGGGAATTGGGAGGAATTTGTGCTGGGAGGAAGGATTTGAAGTGGGGGGAGAAGATATGTCCTAGTAGGGGACATTTTAGTGGTAGAGGATTTGTGCTAGGAGGAGTGAATTGATTTTTTTATTTTTTTGGAGGGTGGGCATTTGGGGGATGGGGGCGGGCAAAGATTTGTGCTGAGAGGGGAGATTTCAGCAGTGGGGCGGATTTGTACTGGGAGGAGGGGGAATTTATGCTTAGAGGGTAAGAATGCAGATTAGTGCTCAGTGTTTTTGTGGAGAGGATTTTTGCTGACACATAATGCTCATCCTGGGCTCTAGATGACCTTGTTTCGGCACTGGCCATCATACTAAGGTCAGTCAGAGGTCACTGGAGGAAGAAGGAGCTCCCACCCTCCTGCCCTAATAATTTGGTTTGACTTTTTGTATGTATGTCAGTTATTGGGGTAAGGGGTAGCGGTTGTGGATCTTTGGAGGCATTCGAAAGTAAGACCAATATGGCATAAGTGGGGAACCATCATGGTATGGGATCCTCGGTTGATGCCAGTTAACCGAAGGTTTAACTGGCATTGGGAGATGGGTATCAGCGTGGGAAGGTGTAGAGTGGTATGGTCCTCGAGTCGGCGTGCAGCGACTGGGGACCTTGTGTGGCCACGCTAATACGAAGAAAATTTGGTCAGTGTCTTCAATGATCCTCAACACGGTTACAATGTATCTGTGAAAGGATTGTTTGTAAATAAATGTTATGGTTCAATGTTAATAAAATGGCCGGTGTGGCCAATTTACTCCAAAATGGGTGTCGTCTGGTTATGGATAGGTCAAGTAGGGGTATGGTATTATAGGTATAGACAGTTTGCATCTGTCTTACCTTAGTCATGTGTTTACTCTGGTTCCCAATGCAAGATATGAGTGAAAGGGATCAATTAGTAGTCCACAAATGATTTTTTATTTTTATACATTTAAACTAAAGACAAGCCAACGTGTTCCGGGGGTTCCAGGGGACCCAATTTATCAGGAAGTATGGTACATTGAATTAGTGATTCTCACAGTTGTTTTAGACATCAAGTTCTACAACATTTAGTACAGGGGCCTCCAAACTCTCTAAACTAGGAGGTGTACTGTCCTTCAGGCTTTTGGTGGACCAGATTGTGGCCATTGTAATTAGAAAATGCTTCAGCGTCGGTATAAATAATGCCTTAGGCTTGGCAGTCAATGGGAGTAGAAACATTACATAGCACCTGTGGTCAATAGGAGGAGAGATAGTGCTCCGTCATTGGTGTCAGCGGGAGGAATAGTGCCTCATCATTGATATCAGTGGAAGGAATAGTGTCCGATCATTGGTTAAGTGGAAGGACTAGTGCCCCATCCTTGGTACTAGTGGGAGGAATATTATTATTATTGATTTATATAGCACCAACAGTTTACGCAGCGCTTTACAATGTATAGGGGAGACAACACAATTACAGTACAATACAAAAGGTACAGGAGGGCCCTGGTCATAGAGCTTACATTCTAAAGGGAGGGGGTGGTGGTACAAAAGGTAATAGCTGCAGAGAATGATTTGATGGGGGTGGAGGAGGAATAGTGCCCCATCTTTGGTGGCAGTGGAAGGAATAGTGCCCCATCATTGGTATTAGTGGGAGGAATAGTGCCCCATCATTGGTACTAGTGGGAAGAATAGTGCCCCACTGTTGGTGTCAGTGGGAGGAATAGTACCCCATAATTGATATCAGTGGAAGGAATAGTGTCCCATCATTGGTATTAGTGGGAGGAATAGTGTCCCATCGTTGGTACCAGAGGAAGGAATAATGCTCAATCTTTGGTGTCAATAGAAAGGATAGTGCCCCAATCGTTGGTGTCAGTGAAAGGAATAGTGCCTCATTGTTGGCATCAGTAGGGTTAGGAGTGCTTAATATCAGTGGGGGGAACAGTGCCCCAAGGGCCAAATAGAGAGCTGCATTGCATGAGTTTGGAGACCACTGATTTATTATATTTTGTAACTGGTGTCAGGTTTACCAGCTCAGCCTTCATATCTTGGGACTTTGCCTCTTCCTTAATATTGGTACTGTACAAGAGGAAAGGTGGCCAAAATTGTGGCTTCCCATATGTGCATTGGTTTCCAATGGGACTGTGTAGTAATGTTTGGGCTGAAGCTTCCCTAATGGCCAGCCTTGAAAAGGAGTGAGCTTGTAAACCTAGAACTAATGGTTTCATTTATCTGAATGTTTTTGGATTATGGAAGAATAATCAGAAACAACACACAAATTCCATACAGAAAGAGCCCTGGTGGGAGTGGATTCCAGGAACCCAATGTTGCACAAGGACCATACTAACCACTAAGCCACAACGCATCTGAAACCTATCAACTGGTAGCAGGTGACAGATTATAATACGCACTGCCCAGCCCAAGAGTGAGCCGGCCCAAAGTCTTCTCCCACATGGAGAGAGGTGTATGGATAAGTGTCCCAAATTATGGATCCACAGCTGTGAAGGAGTATGCTGCAAATTGATGTGAATGGAAATTTAATAACCTTTGTGGAATGAGAAGCATTTTAAAGGTTTGGGAATGAGCGTATTAACAAGTGTGATACGTGCTTCGAACATCTGGGCACCTCTGAAGGCGAAGACATTCTGCCAAAACTCTCTCTCATTTACTCTGATTTAGGTGCCAAGAAATGAAAGTATTAATATCAAAGAAGGGATCCAGTTGCATTAAAAAAACAGGACTTCATTTTGTATAGGCTCAACCTATTCAATTAAAGGCATACTCCGAAAATGAAGCCACACATAAATCTCCTTATCAGAGGCGCTTCCCCAATCTTGTTAGTAACCCAATGTGCCAAATCAAACAAGCCTAACTGTTCAGGAATTCAGTTCTTTGTACAGCCATTGATATAGTACAGGGGGGGCCTCCAAACTTTCCAAACAATGGGCCAGTTTAGATTTTAGGAGGACCGAACTTTGGGCAGTGGCAGTAGAAAATGCCACATCGTCAGTGGCAATAAAAAATGTCAATGGCTTGGTGGTCAGATGGAGTAAAAAAAAAAATAGTGCCTGTGGTCAGTAGGAGGAGAAATAATGCCTCTTTGTTGGTGTCAGTAGGAGGAATAGTGCCCCATTGTTGATGTCAGTGGCAGGAATAGTGCCCCATTGTTGATGTCAGTGGGAGGAATAGTGCCATTGTTGGTGGCAGTGGGATGAATAGTTCCCAATTTTTTGTGTCTGTGGGAGGAATAGTGCACCCATGTTGGAGTCAGTGGGAGGATAAGTGCCCTATTGTTGGTGTCAATGGGAGGAATAGTGCCCCATTGTTGGTGTCAGTGGAAGGAACAGTGCCTTATCCTTGGTGATGTAGGAGGGTGCTACATAGGTAATACTTATCTTATCTTAAAGCTGACCTTCACCCTAAAGTATATGTCATGTTAACCTGTCTCCTCTCCCTCCCTGCAGCACTTCTGCATACGTTTTTTTTTTGTTCACCCCACCCCCAGATGTCCCACAGGGCTTCAGGACCTGAGTGAGCCCTGTGGCACATCTGCGTATGCACTAAATAGAAAAATCACACATATGGGAATGAAGAGGCTGTACACCCCCAACAAAAATTGCAATGTGGGGGATCCTTCCCACATCTGCGTATGCACAGGTTTTCCTAGACTGGTGGCTATTAGGGAGGTCCCAAACCTTCGCCATCTTTGTGCATGCACAGGAAATCACCTGCACGTGCACAGATGTTCTGAAAGGCTCTGCCAGAACCCAAAGGCCAGGCAGAGCCCGTCGGCACATCTGTGCATGCATAATATATGGCATCACTGCAGAGGTGGCTGAGCCCCCCCTAAGTGAAGGTCTGAAGGTCCCCTTTAAGTAATGATGAAATCATGGTTGAACAAGTACATCCATAGCATAAATGTCAAATCTGCTCGTAGGGGGTCCATAGGGGGGTGGCTAAAACTAAACAACAAGAAAAAAAAGTTATATTCAGACTTCAATAATGGTTTCCTTCATGATGACCACACTCATCATGTATGCACACTGAATATGCATATGATTTCATTCAAAGATTCAAAATTCTGCATTCCAAAATATTAAGAAATGTCTCAATAACCCACAACAGAAGCAACTATCTGTGTACCTTGTCCCTAATGCTTGACCCCAATAAACTGGTAGGGGCCCCCATGAATTGAAAACATCTTGAGATCTTTAGTACAATTAATCCACTGCCTCTCTGTGGTTTACAATCTTTGACCCCATGGGCCTTCCTTGTCTAACGCTAATGTACAAAAACGTCTAAATATCTAAGTACCAAGCCAAGTACAAGCTTTTTTTTTTACCAGCCACGAGCAGCAAGGGTTGACATTCACATCTTTGCTTTCACCGAGAGTCAGCCATATCCCCTTCGTATGAAAAGACACACCTGACAAGAATGGGAAATTCAGACCTCCATCCACTATGGAACACGTTGACCTTCACTCCTAGTAAATCCAGGAACTTAAGAATGACGAGATCCTAATGTGATTTGATTTGTGGACGAAACCCTGCCACAGCATTCTACACCCGATTGGGTTTCAGTGGAGCGCAGCAAACACCTGAAAGCACTAAGATACTTTGCAAATCATATAAATTGGAAAAGGGTACAAGCAGACGAAAAGCAAGTTAGGACTGACCGAAGGTTGATGATGCACAACGGTCTAAACTTCAGGCCCACCTGCAGCTGATTAGCGGAACTTGAGCTCCATACAAAATATACAGCGCTTTTACCGGCATCCCCCCCCCCCCATGAGATAGGCTTTTGCTGGACCTCAAGTGTTCAGATTAGATGGGGTTTAGGTTCATCTGTGTATACCTGGTCCATTACTCCCTTCATCTCCGTATAAATTGTAACATGTGGAATCCAACACGGCTGCAATGGCCATGTCTACACCACAAGCCGGACACCTGGAAGAGATTTGCTTTGTGTAAACGGCGACAAATGCGTCACTTATATTTTCTGTCCGTGATAAAGAATTATCTGCATATACAGCGTTACCCTTACAGATGTTATACAGAATGGTTCAAATGTATTTCAATTTATCTTTAGCCTTTTCTTTCATTTTGAAAAGAGCAGAGAATGGTTGAAAACCTCATTAGGTTTTTTTATTGCTGTCCTCACTAGGGGACCTTCTGTCACTTCCAGTGGGGACAACTGTCTTGGGGCTCCCTCACACTGAAGACTGACCTGTGTTTTTACAAACTATTGTATATATACTGGAATAAAAAAAAAAAAACATTTTTTATACCAGTAATGGGGGTTATCGGCGGCTTTTAGCCCTTGTACACACGGTCGGATATTCCGATGGACAAGGTCCAATCGGACCGTGTTGTCTGATAATCCGACCGTGTGTGGGCTCCATCGGACTGTTTCCGTCAGAGTATCCAACGGACCAAGTTTTCCAGCTTGGCTATAAAATTTTCCGACAACATGATCCGATTGTGTGTAGAGAATTCCGATCGGACAAAGTGCCACGCATGCTCAGATCAAATTCCTACACCAAAGCTATTGGCTACTAGCCTAAACGTAGTCCCGTCGTAACGAAATAACGTCATCACGTTCTGAACGATCGGATTTTCCGACAACTTTGTCCGACCGTGTGTATGCAACAGTTTCGGACAATAAAATTACAACACCAAAAACCTCACCATGCCTCTTACTAAATACCTTGGAATGTCTACTTTCCAAAAAGGGGTCATTTGGGGGGTCATTCCGGCAACCAAATCCGTCGGATTTTGTCCGGCGGATTTGGTTGCCGGAATGTCCGACCGTGTGTACAAGGGCTTAATGGGACCATTATAGTGCTGCAGACAATCTGACACTAATGCCGCATACACACGATCGGACTATCCGGCGGACACGACATAACTGAGGCTGGGTGGGATCGGACTTACACTGACATCTCCTGTGATACTAATGCCCCGTACACACGGTCGGACAAAAACCGACAATAAAATCCATCGGGTTTTCTCAGACGGATTTTGTGCCAAACTTGTCTTGCATACACACGGTCGGACAAAGTTGTCGGAAAATCCGATCATTCTGAACGAGGTGACGTCAAACACGTACGTCGGGACTATAAGGCTCCATGCACACTGGAGCTCATAAACTGCAGTTTAATGGAGTTTGGGCATTTTTTTTTAAAAGCCCATAAAATCAACTCTATGTTAGCCTATGTGTCCATGCACACATGGACGTTTTTTAGCTTTAATGAGCAGTGGAGTTTCTGGGCTTTTTTCTGAACACCAGAAATTTGCGTTCAAAGTGCCGTTTTTCACCGCCCAAAAAAAAATAAACGCTCATAAACAAGCGTTAATTAGCGTTCAGCGTTCTATTTTTCCAATACATTGTGGGAGTTTGGAATGCACTGTGGGATTTTTGGAGTGTCCTCTGTGTATTTTTATTAACCACTCGCCCCCTCCTGCCCAGACCAATTTTCAGTTTTCGGTGCTCTCACACTTTGAATGACAATTACTCAGTCATGCACCACTGTACCCAAATGAATTGTTTGTCCTTTTTTTCCCACAAATAGAGCTTTCTTTTGGTGGTATTTGATCACCTCTGGGTTTTTTATTTTTTGCGCTATAAATGAAAAAAAACGAAAATTTTGAAAAAAAAAACGCATGTTTCTTTGTTTATGTGATAAAAGTATGCAAATTATTAATTTTTCTTCATAAATTTTGGCCACAATTTATACTGCTACATATCTTTGGTAAAAATAACCCAAATTGGTGGATATTATTTGGTCTTTGTGAAAGTTAGAGAGTCCACAAGCTGTGGTGCGAATCATAAAAAATTGATCACATCTGATGTACTGGTGGCCTATCTCACTTCTTGCAACCCGAACAAGCCAGGAAAGTACAAATAACCCCAAATTACCCCTTTTTGGAAAGTAGACATTCCAAGGTATTTAGTAAGAGGCATGGTGAGGTTTTTGGTGTTGTCATTTTTTCCCACAATTCTTTGCAAAATGAAGATTTTTTGGTTTTTATTTTTTTTCCCACAAAATTGTCATTGTAATAGATTATTTCTCTCACATGGCATGAGTATACCACAAATGACACCCCAAATTAAATTCTGCTACTCCTCCTGAGTATTTTGATACTACATGTGTGGGACTTTTTCACAGCCTGGCCACATAGAGACCCAACATGCAGGGAGCACCGTCACGTGTTCTAGGAGCATAAATTACACATCTAACTTGTTGACTACCTATTACACTTTTGAAGGCCCTGGAGCACCAGGACAATGACACGTGACACTGACGTGGCACTGATGGCAGATGGCACTAATGTCACACTGACGACAGATGGCACTAATACGTGGCACTGATGACAGATGGCACTAATACATGGCACTGATGACACCTGACACTGATGACAGATGCACTATTACGTGGCACTGATGACACATGACACTGACAGGTGGCACTGATACGTGGCACTAATGATATGTGACACTGACAGGTGGCACTGAGGATACATGGCACTAGGGACAGGTGGCACTGGGGACACGTGGCACTAGGGACGGGCGGCACTGGGGACACGTGGCCACTGGGGACAGGTGGATAGGTGGCACTGGGGACAGGTGGTACTGGGAACAGATGACACTGTTAGGTGGCACTGGGGACAGGTGGCATTGATAGGTGGCACTGGGGACACATGGCACTGACAGGTGGCACTGGGGACAGATGGCACTGATAGGTGGCACTGGAGACAGGTCGCACTGGGGACAGATGGCACTGATAGGTGGTACTGGGGACAGGTGGGCATGTGTGTGTGTGTTTTACTGTGTGTGTGTTTTACTGTGTGTGTGTTTTAGTGTGTGTGTGTGTACTCACAGACGCTGCAGCTGCAGCACGTACGCTCTCACTCCTCACACGCTGTCTGTGTGAGGAGGGGAGCCGGCGATGAGAGATGATCTCATATGTTTACATATGAGATCACCTCTCATTAAATAGCCTGATCGAGTGCTAAATGGCCGCTGTGATTGGCTGTGTCCAAGGGACACGGCCAACACATAACTTCCCCCAGGGGTCAAGTCCTGGGGGAAAAAGTGTGGGAACTCCCACCCAAGATCCACTCCCCCACCAAAAAAAAAAAAAAAAAGATACGCTCATATGCATATATATATTTCACATAAAATACAGTGACTGCAAATGCGACATGCTACAAGAGATGACCAGACTGCAAATGTGACTACAGGAGATGATCAGACTGCGAATGCGACTACAGGAGATGACCAGACTGCGAATGCGACTACAGGAGATGATCAGACTGCGAATGCGACTACAGGAGATGACCAGACTGCGAATGTGACTACAGGAGATGATCAGACTGCGAATGCGACTACAGGAGATGACTAGACTGCGAATGTGACTACAGGAGATGATCAGACTGCGAATGCGACTACAGGAGATGACCAGACTGCGAATGCGACTACAGGAGATGACCAGACTGCGAATGCGACTACAGGAGATGATCAGACTGCGAATGCGACTACAGGAGATGATCAGACTGCGAATGCGACTACAGGAGATGATCAGACTGCGAATGCGACTACAGGAGATGATCAGACTGCGAATGCGACTACAGGAGATGACCAGACTGCGAATGCGACTACAGGAGATGATCAGACTTCGAATGCGACTACAGGAGATGATCAGACTGCGAATAAGACTACAGGAGATGATCAGACTGCGAATGCGACTACAGGAGATGATCAGACTGCGAATGCGACTACAGGAGATGACCAGACTGCGAATGCGACATAGTACAGGAGATGACCAGACCGGGAATGCGACTACAGGAGATGATCAGACTTCGAATGCGACTACAGGAGATGATCAGACTGCGAATGCGACTACAGGAGATGATCAGACTGCGAATGCGACTACAGGAGATGACCAGACTGCGAATGCGACTACAGGAGATGACCAGACTGCGAATGCGACTACAGGAGATGACCAGACTGCGAATGCGACATACTACAGAAGATGACCAGACTGCGAATGCGACTACAGGAGATGACCAGACTGCGAATGCGACTACAGGAGATGATCAGACTGCGAATGCGACATACTACAGAAGATGACCAGACTGCGAATGCGACTACAGGAGATGACCAGACTGCGAATGCGACTACAGGAGATGACCAGACTGCGAATGCGACATACTACAGAAGATGACCAGACTGCGAATGCGACTACAGGAGATGACCAGACTGCGAATGCGACTACAGGAGATGATCAGACTGCGAATGCGACTACAGGAGATGATCAGACTGCGAATGCGACTACAGGAGATGACCAGACTGCGAATGCGACTACAGGAGATGATCAGACTGCGAATGCGACTACAGGAGATGACCAGACTGCGAATGCGACATACTACAGGAGATGATCAGACTGCGAATGCGACATAGTACGGAAGATGACCAAGTAGCTAGTTTTAAAATTTAAACCTGTCCTCAGCCCCTTTATGGCACCTCCTTTACATTCCTGTCTTCACCCCCTTTGTAGAACCCCCCTTCACATTCCTGCCCTGCCTCCCTTTTATATCACCCCTCCTCATTCCTTTCAGTTTCTGATACTTTCCCCCTCCCTCCTTCATAACAGTGCCCTCTGCCCTGTCTTACCTTACACAGGACACAGCAAATGACATCGGAAGTGCAGCAAAGGGATGGACAGAGGGCGGGACCTGCCCCAGTTAACTGATTGGTTGATAGAATGCAGAGCAGTTCTATTAACCAATCAGTTAACTGAGCCAGCCCCTGCCCTCCGTGCATCACTGTGCTGCTCTTCCGATGTCAGCTCTGTGAAGACAACGCAGCTAGCAGACTGTGCTAGAGCCTCGGGCGGCTCTGGTCCTGCAAAGGGAACGGCGTTCCTGCTGTGAAAAAAGTGCGGGGACGCCGTTCCCACGCGTTCCCGCAGGACTCGAGCCCTGACTTCCCCGATGCGTGCCCGCGGCGGCACGCAGAGGGGAAGTAAATGGGAGGACGTCCAGGGACGCCCTCCCGGCAGTTAGCGTCCGCTCTGTAGCTGTCTTTTAGCTATAGAGCGGGCGTGAAGTGGTTAAAAAACGCCCATAAACGCTAACGCTATTAAACACTCATAAACGCTCATAAACGCTGTTAAAAGCAAGTTTTTCAACCAGCAATCTGGCATCCAGAAAAAGCTTTTTTGAGCTTCAGTGTGCATGGAGCCTAAAGAGGCCAGTAGCCACTAGCTGTGGTCTCTTAATTTATTCTGAGCATGCGCGGCACTTTGTCCGTCGGAATTGTCTACACACGATCAGAATTTAAATGATCGGATTCTGTTGTCAGAAAATTTTAGATCCAGCTCTCAAACTTCGTGTGTCAGAAATTCCCACGCAAAAAGTCCGATGGAATCCACGTACAATCCGATTTTCCAACAACACGATCCGAAAATGCACATTTTCCGTCTGAAATTCCGACCGTGTGTACAGGGCATTCTACAGTGGAGGTGTCAGTGTCAGTTCCTACCCAATGATAGCTAGTGTCAGATTATCCACCACACTATGGTGGTTCCATTATAAGCCGCTGATCACCCCCATTACTAAAAAAATGTAAATTCAAGTAAATACAGTGCCTTGAAAAAGTATTCATACCCCTTGAAATTTTCCACTTTTTATAATGTTACAACCAAAAACGTAAATGTATTTTATTGGGATTTTATGTGATCGACCAACACAAAGTGGCACATAATTGTGAAGTGGAAGGAAAATGATAAATGGTTTTCCAAATCTTTTACAAATAAATATGTGAAAAGTGTGGGGGGTACATTTGTATGGCGCCCCCCGGAGTCAATACTTTGTAGAACCGCCTTTCACTGCAATTACAGCTGCAAGTCTTTTTGGGGGTGTCTCTACCTGCTTTGCACATCTAGAGATTGACATTTTTGCCCATTTTTCTTTGCAAAATATCTCAAGTTCTGTCAGATTGGATGGAGAGCGTCTGTGAACAGCAATTTTCAAGTGTTGTCACAGATTCTCAATTGGATTTAGGTCTGGACTGTGACTGGGCCATTCTAACACATGAATATGCTTTGATCTAAACCATTCCATTGTAGCTCTGGCTGTATGTTTCGGGTCGTTGTCCTGCTGGACGGTGAACCTCCGCCCCAGTCTCAAGTCTTTTGCAGACTCTAATGCCACGTACACACGATCGGAAATTCAGACGGAATGCATTAAGGTGAAAAAAGGTGAAAGGTGAAAAAACATTTACCTTTACAACCCCTTTAAACTGATTGTAAACGATCACCTTGTAAAACAACCCAATCAGTTTAAAATAGAAATGAAAGACAAAACGTTTTTATATAGTTATATATAATAATAAAAAAATAAAAAAACATTATAAATACCTTTTTTTTCCATTTTTTTTTATAAGTGATCACATTCCCTCTGTTCTCAGCTGCAAAAGAGCTGGGGGTGGAGAAACAGCAGCAGCAGCAGCATACTGAGCTTCCCAGCGAATGGCTGTGCAGTGGGGGCGTGTCAGGACAAGTCTGATCATTGGAGGGGAGCAGGCTGAGTTCACAGCATAGCTAGAGAACTGGCCATGCTGTGCTCTCCTGCTTAGTGTGGTTAGTATTTAATAGGAAAGCAGAGGGACTGGCAGGAACACCAGGGATCTCACACAAAGGAAGCAATACAAAGAGAACAGCAGACCTCCTCATACAAGTACATGGTACAGCAGGCACATATCAGGAATATGAAGTGTTGGGGTATGCTTTCAGGCTACGCTTCCACTAGTGCGACTCCAAAGTCATGAGATTTAGCCTAGGTTTACATTAATGCGATTTGACATGTCAAATCGCATGCCAAATTGGTGACTTTTGCCTGCGATGGCACCATCCGAATCGATTCGACGCCAACTTTGCGGCATCGCACCGATTTGCAAAAAGTCGTTTCTGTACTACATTCGGTGACTTCGGGTGCGATTTCAATAGACATCTGGGCAGGAACCTGATTGAAATCCTGCAGCAGTGTGAAGCTGGGCTTAAAGTGCGACTTTATTGCAACTTGGAGTGCGACCTTGATCTGGCTTTACACTCTTTGGATCAAAGTCGCATCAAAAGTTGCATTAATCGCTTGCCGCCGTCATTTTACTGAGGCAGGTTGGCACCATCCCACGAACCTTCATGGCTATACGTTGGCTCGTGGGATCGGGATAGCAGGCACATGCGCCTGCTGCACAGCGGGGGTGCCGATGCTCGTGGCCGATGGTCGCGATGACCGCCGGCCTCGAGCGATCGCAAACACAAGGGACAGAACACGGAAGTGTGTGTGTAAACACACAAATCCCTGTTCTGTTCTGAGAGGAGTGACAGATCATGTGTTCCTATTAGCTAGAAACCACGATCCGTCACTTCCTCTAGTCAGTCCCCTCCCCTTTCAGTTAGAACCACCTCCCAGGGAACCCAATTAACCCCTTGATCGCCCCCCTAATGTTAATCCCTTCCCTGCCAGTGACATTTTTAAAATAATCAATGCATTTTTATAGCACTGATCGCTGTATTAATGTCAATGGTCCCAAAAATGTGTCAAAATTGCCTGATGTGTCCGCCATAATGTCGTAGTCATGATAAAAATCGCCATTACTAGGAAAAAAAATTATAATAATAATAAAAATCCAATAAATCTATCCCCTATTTTGTAGACGCTATAACTTTTGCGCAAACCAATCAATATACGCTTATTGCGATTTTTTTTTTTAACCCAAAATATGTAGAAGAATACATATTAGCCCAAAATTAGAAAAAAAAAAGTTTTTTAGAAAAATTGGGGATATTTATTATAGCAAAAAAGTACAAAATATTGTGTTTTTTTTTCAAAATTGTCGCTCTTTTTTTGTTTATAGCGAAAAAAATAAAAACCGCAGAGGCGATCAAATACCGCCAAAAGAAAGCTCTATTTGTGGGAAAAGAAGGCCGTCAATTTTGTTTGGGTGCAACGTCGCGCGACCGCGCAATTGTCAGTTGAAGTTTTTTTAGAAAAATTGGGGATATTTATTATAGCAAAAAAAGTACAAAATATTGTGTTTTTTTTTCCAAAATTGTCGCTCTTTTTTTGTTTATAGCGCAAAAAAATAAAAACCGCAGAGGCGATCAAATACCGCCAAAAGAAAGCTCTATTTGTGGGAAAAGAAGGCCGTCAATTTTGTTTGGGTGCAACGTCGCGCGACCGCGCAATTGTCAGTTGAAGTTTTTTTAGAAAAATTGGGGATATTTATTATAGCAAAAAAAGTACAAAATATTGTGTTTTTTTTTTCAAAATTGTCGCTCTTTTTTTGTTTATAGCGAAAAAAATAAAAACCGCAGAGGCGATCAAATACCGCCAAAAGAAAGCTCTATTTGTGGGAAAAGAAGGCCGTCAATTTTGTTTGGGTGCAACGTCGCGCGACCGCGCAATTGTCAGTTGAAGTTTTTTTAGAAAAATTGGGGATATTTATTATAGCAAAAAAAGTACAAAATATTGTGTTTTTTTTTCAAAATTGTCGCTCTTTTTTTGTTTATAGCGAAAAAAATAAAAACCGCAGAGGCGATCAAATACCGCCAAAAGAAAGCTCTATTTGTGGGAAAAGAAGGCCGTCAATTTTGTTTGGGTGCAACGTCGCACGACCGTGCAATTGTCAGTTAAAACTACGCAGTGCCGAATCGCAAAAAGTGGGGCCGCAAACTTCCGGGGCTGAAGTGGTTAAAGTAGGGCAGTTGTAAAGGGGTTAATACCACTATAATGCTACAATATAAATGTGTTTTTCTTTTCTTTTCTTTTTTTCTTTCCAGATGTTCTATTGGCCGATGGCGCTTCTCATCCCCCCGTCGGTGTTCGCCGTCCATCTTCAGTTTAACCTCCTCTACCAATTCTGGATACACACCGAGGTGAGCGCCATTCCTTATCCTCAATGCCGTTCTGCGCCGCCTCGGGCACTGTCCTGGAAATTTTTTCGGGGTAGGACCTGATTTATGGCGTACGAGAAATCTTTGTCTGACTCCCTTAAAGAGAAACATCTGTTGGGTTTTGCTCCTTTTACTGAATATATTGCGAAGTTTATAAGGAACAATGAGACCAGTTGGTCTCAATTAGATAACATTCTTTTGTTAAATCTGTCTAATATCAAACTCTTTCCTCCTTGGCGGAACATGTGTCTGTATCTTGTAACCGCTTAGACCCTGATAGGAGAAAACATTTCAGATGGGGTTCCCTGCCAAGAAAAAAAAAAAGAAGCCAGGGCATGATTGGACTGATAAATGTAACCAATTGATATGTATTATATCTCGCAGGTAATTCCAATTATTTTTTACGTCATTCATAAATAAAAGTTAATGGCGTTGGGTGCGGTTCATAAAGATTCTTCTTTATTATTTTTCTGCATTCAGATTTCAATTTTTATCTGGATGGCCAAAGATCAACAAATAAGAAAATTGTCCTCAAGGGTGCAAAGTGTGTGTTAACCCCTTCACACCTAAGGGTAAAACAAATGTTAAAGGGGTTGTAAAGGTTCATTTTTTATTTTCTACATAGGTTCCTTTAAGCTAGTGCATTGTTGGTTCACTTACCTTTTCCTTCGATTTCCCTTCTAAATGTTTTTTTTCTTTGTCTGAATTTCTCACTTCCTGTTTCACTTCCTGTTTCTCCTCAGTAAACTTCACACCATCATCCGAGCGGTGGTTAGTCAGCCAGAACAGCTTACTGAGGAGGAACAGGAAGTGAGAAATTCAGACAAAGAAAACAAAGAAAAAAAACATTTAGAAGGTAAATCGAAGGAAAATGTAAGTGAACCAACAATGCACTAGCTTAAAGGAACCTATTTAGAAAATAAAAAACGAACCTTTACAACCCCTTTAATGCCTAAGCACAATTTTGCAACTTTGCCATGTGTTAGGCTATTTTCACACTGAAGGCGTTTTTCAGATGTTTTAGCGCTAAAAATAGCGCCTGTAAAGCTCCTCCCATGCCACGCCAGTGTGAAAGCCTGAGTGCTTTCATACTGGGGCGGTGTGCTTGCGGGACGTTACAAAAAAGTCCTGAAAGCAGCATCTTTGAGGCGGTTTTTGGAGGACTGTATACAGCGCAACTAAACCGCCTCTACCCATTGAAATGCATGGGCAGTAATTCCGAAGCACCTGAAAAGCGATTCGGAAGTGCAGCAACATGGGCGGGTTTTAACCCTTTCTTTGGCTGCTAGCAGGGGGTTAAAAGCGGCCAAAAAACGAGCGGCGCTTTACCGATAATGCGGCAGGGCCCCAGTGTGAAAGTAGACAGTAAAACCGCACATATCATCACAACTACTTTGTGCATCCAGGCGGATTATACCGTGTATTTTTTTTAGGTCAAAATGGCCTTTCATAATATGTGGTATCGCTGCGATCGGTTATGGTAGTAACACAAAATATACAGCTAAATTGAAACAAAAAAAGGTCAAGGTCAGTATATTTTGGGCAGGATTAAAAAATAATAATAAATAAGTATCAGTGTCATTGTGTTCTATTTTGGGCCAGTTTTTTCTTTGATAATAGTAAGAATAATATAATAATAAATAATTAAAAAATAAATAAATGGCAAATGGCAATGGATATCTCCTGATTTTTATTAATTTATTTTTTAATTATTTATTATTATATTATTCTTACTATTATCAAAGAAAAAACTGGCCCAAAATAGAACACAATGACACTGATACTTATTTATTATTATTTTTTAATCCTGCCCAAAATATACTGACCCTGACCTTTTTTTTTTTTTTTTCAATTTAGCTTTATATTTTCTGGTACTACCATAACCTACCATAACCGATAGCAGCGATACCACATATGTGTATGGTATTTGTTGTTTGTTCTTTCATTTGGTGGTAAATGGCAATGGATATCTCCTGATTTTTTTATTTTATTTTTATTTATTATTATATTATTCTTACTAGTATCAAAGAAAAAATAGCCCAAAATAGTAGTAAAAAAAGTTAGATGTATGTTTCTGATACTACCATAATCTACCACCAAAGAACAACCTAAAATAATTTCTCTTGCTCCTGTTGATTGCAGTGATACCACATATGTGCATGTTATTTTTTGTTTGTACCCGTAGTACAGCCCAGAAACAATAGTGCGCATTTTGCTTCTTTTTTTTTTTTTCACCTACAACCCATTGACATTGATACTTATTTATTTATTTATTTTTAAACCTGCCCAAAATATACTGACCCTGACCTTTTTTTTTTCAATTTAGCTGTATATTTTGTGTTACTACCGTAACCTACCACCAAAGAACAACCCAAAATAAATTCCGATCGCAGCAATACCACAGATGTGTATGTTACTTGTTGTTTGGGCTTTCATTTGGTGGTAAATGTCAGTGGATATCTCCTGATTTATTTTTTAATTTTTTTTTATTATTTATTATTATATTATTCTTACTATTATCAAAGAACACATTGACACTGATACTTATTATTTTTTTTTTTTTAATCCTGCCAAAAATATACTGATCCTGACTTTTTTTTTTCAATTTAGCTGTATATTTTGTGTTACTACCTTAACCTACCACCAAGGAACAACCCAAAATAAATTCCGATTGCAGCGATACCACATATGTGTATGTTATTTGTTGTTTGGGCTTTCATTTGGTGGTAAATGTCAGTGGATATCTCCTGATTTTTTTTATTTCATTTTTTTTTTTATTATTATTTATTATTATATTATTCTTACTATTATCAAAGAAAAACTGTCCCAAAATAGTAGTAAAAAAATTTGATGTATTTTTCTGGTACTGCCATAATCTACCACCAAAGAACAACCTAAAATAAATTCTCCCGCTCCTGAGGATTGCAGTGATACCACATATGTGTATGTTATTTGTTGTTTGTACCCTTGATACAGCCCAGAAACAATAGTGCGCATTTTGCTTCTTTTTTTTTTTTTTCACCTAAAACACAACCCAACCTACCACCAAAAAATAACCCAAAATAAATTCCGATTGCAGCGATAGGACAGATGTGTATGGTATTTGTTGTTTGGGCTTTCATTTGGTGGTAAATGGCAATGGATATCTCCTGATTTTTATTTTTATTTTATTTAAAAAAAATCTATAAATTATTATTTATTATTATATTATTCTTACTATTATCGTCAAAAAACGTTCCTAAAATAGTAGTAAAAGAAAATTAGATGTATTTTTCTACCATAATCTACCACCAAAGAACAACCTAAAATAAATTCTCCTGCTCCTGACGATTGCAGTGATAACACATATGTGTATGTTATTTGTTGTTTGTACCAGTAGTACAGCCCAGAAACAATACTGCACATACCTAAAACACTTTGACACTGATACTTTTTTTTTTTTTTTTTTTTTAATCCTGGCCAAAATATAGCGACCCTGAACTTTTTCTTTTAATTTAGCTGTATGTTTCGTGTTACTACCATAACCTACCACCAAAAAACAACCAAAAATAAATTCTCCAGCTCCTGATGATCGCATCGATACCACATATGTGTATAGTTTTATTGTTTGTACCCATAGTACAGCCCAAAAACTAAAATGTGCATTTTTCTTTTTCTTTTTTCTTTTTTTCTACCTAAAACACACTGACACTAATTTAAATAAAAAAAAAATACTAGCCAAAATATACTGACCCTGACCTTTGACCCTGACCTTGACCCGAACACTAACCCTGGCACTGACCTACATCAAACCTAGATCTAGGTATTTTTCTTTAATTTTTTGTTTATTTTTTTTTACACACACGTTTTATTTTTCTCTCTGCAACATTGTATCTTTCCTCTCCATTCACAGAGAGAGAAACACAGGGGAGGGATTCACAGTGACTGATCACTGTGGTAGTCAATCAGAGGCTACCACAGTGATCAGGTGACCCAGAATCCCGTGATCGTTAGTACGGGACCCAGGGCCCTCGGTGAGACCCCGGTCTCTGTGCTGAAGTTTAATTTGCTTTATTTTTTCCTCTCTTGTTTCCTCCTGCCCCCTCATTAACAATATTTTTTATTTTATTTATTTAATTATTTATTTTTTATAAAAGTCTTCCATTTTCATTAGATATCTAATTTTAGACCCACTGATGTCATCACAGGGTGTTTGTTATTCCCTATTCAACGCAGGCAGATGCTGGCTGGTGGGAGGAGCCGGCAGGGTGCTGTACATAGCTTCCTGAAAACATCACAGCACCCCGCCTCAGTACTTCTCTCAACAGGGGCACTGATAAAGGGGTAGCCTCCTGTAGGGAGCCCAGACCCCATAAGTTCTATAGGAGGGGGGCCAGAGAAACAGGAGTGAGCGCAATTGCTTGCACCAATCCTGTTGTGGCCCTCCCCATTACTTCAGTTTGTGAATGAACAGGGAGCCTCTGTACAGAGAGATTCCTGTTCATTCACTTTGCGGCTGAGGCTTTCAAGAAAGGATTGGGGAATCTGTGTCCCAAATCTCTTTATTTCAAAAGTGAGACATTTCACCAGAGCCTGCCCCCCATCCCCCACAGGGCTGTTAAAAAAAAGTAAAAAAAATAAACATTTTTTAAAAATAATAAAAAAAACATACAGTACAGTCATGATTAGTGTACAGTAGACCAATAAATAACTGTAATCCTAAACTAGGCTAAAGGTTTTTTCTTTTTTTATTATATTTGTCTTCAATTAAAAACTTTACTTTCTATAGAAAAAAAAAAGCATATCCTAAACTATGCTAAAGGTTTTTTTTTTTTTTTAATTATCTTTGTCTTCAATTAAAAACTTTGCTTTCTTTAGAAAAAAAAAAAAAGCATGCGAAACTACTACATAGGCCATTTTGAAATGTAAAAAAATAAATGCATTTTATTTTTTAAAAACAGTAAAAGGTGCAAACTTGCTAGAAAGTTTATTAAAATCCTCACAATGCACACTGATTACTCAGATGTTGTTTTTCTTTTCTTGAAAAAAATGTAAGCTAAAATTTAGGGGCAAATTTATAAAGCTGCGAATCTAACATTGACTGAACATTCACTGCAGCTGAATCTTTAAAAAAAAAAAATTCAATCCAATTCAATCCATATCCACTGTAATTTTCTAAAAATAAAAAATAAATAAAAAATTGAATAAAGAAAATTTGTTTTTTTTAAACAGAGAAAAATGCAAATCTGCAAACAGTTTATTAATATCCTTGCAATGTTACCCAGATGTAGTTTTTCTTTACGATTTAGGGTCAAATTTATGAAGCTATGAATCACACATTGCCCAAACATTCACTGCAGGTGAATCTTTAAAAAAAAAAAAAAAAAAAACATTAGCATGTGAAAATTGCTACATAAGCCGTTTTGAAATGTAAAAGTTATTTTTTAAAAATACTCTTTCCATTTCAATCAGTAGCCGCTGTAGTTTTCTAAAAATAAAAATAAATGAATATAGAAATTTATACATTTTTTTAAAGAAAAAGGTGCAAATTTGCAAGAAAGTTTAACAATATCCTTGCAATGTACACAGATTACCCAGATGTCGTTTCTCTTTTCTTGAAAAAAAAAAGAGTTACAATTTAGGGGCAAATTTATAAACCGGTTAATCGAACATTCACTGCAGGTGAATATTTCTGATTTGTGCATTCAGTGACAGCATTCACTGAATGTTGCATTCACTCTTTTAAAAATATGCCCCAAAGGGTCTTTGCCCATATAAAGTTATGTACTTCCTGTAAGTAATATTAGTACAAGGTATCCTAAAAGTCGTCATACATAGGAAAAATGTACTTATTTTATATTCTTAATATTTTGAATTATTATTAAATTATTATTAATATTTTGTAACATTTTGTAATGAATATATTTATTCACATAATATATATATTATACTGTAATATCTATCTATCTATCTATCTATCTATCTATCTATCTATCTATATATATATATATATATATATACAAAATCTCACAAAAGTGAGTACACCCCTCACATTTTTGTAAATATTTTATTGTATCTTTTCATGTGATAACACTGAAGATAGGACACTTTGCTACCGTTGGCAGCTAAAGTGAGTACACCCCTAAGTGAAAATGTCCAAATTGGACCCAAAGTGTGAATATTTTGTGTGGCAACCATTATTCTCCAGCACTGCCTTAACCCTCTTGGGCATGGAGGTCACCAGAGCTTCACAGGTTGCCACTGGAGTCCTCTTCCCCTCCTCCATGATGACATCACAGAGCTGGTGGATGTTAGAGACCTTGTGCTTCTCCACCTTCTGTTTGAGGATGTCCCACAGATGCTCAATAGTAGACATGTGCAGACTAGAATATTTCGTTTCGTTTTTTCATTTTCGTCCGTAAATTTTATTTATTTAGTTACTCCCGAAATTCTTTTTTATTTATTTCGTTTTTCGTGCAAAAATTGCATTCGTCCGAAAATCCACATGAATTACGGTCGAATCTGTCTTGGAAGGCTTATGGTATCTGTCGAATGGATAAAGAAGATTCGATGGAGCTGCTAAACTATATAGCCTATAGGCGGAGCATTCGATTGCCGAAATGTACGATTGCAGTGTCGTATAGTTGCGACGATCCCGTCGAATATTATTATAAACGTGCAACGATCCCGTCGAATATTATTATAAACGTGCAATGATCCCGTCGAATATTATTATAAACGTGCAACGATCCCGTCGAATATTATCATTATTTTTTTTTAATTTACTTCCCCCACCCAATTCCAGTATCGTTTCTCTCTGTCGATTCTGTTCTCTCTATGTCGAATATTTACTCTCTGTCGAAGCTTTTCTATATAATAGGACTAATAGAGGTAAACGAAACTTAGACACATTCAACCACAGGTTCAATAGACATATGGAGTCATGTCGAATCTCCTATTCTATATCGAACGGTCACTTCGAATCTCCTATTCTATATCGAACTGTTGTAACAACGAAAACGAAAAAAAGCATTTATTTATGTCGGATCTTTCGTTTTTCGGAATCTGCACTTTCGTTATCGTTTGTCAAAACGAAAACGAAAATACCTGAAATTCGGACGAAAATGCATTCGGACGAAAACGAATGCACATGTCTACTCAATAGGGTTTAGGTCTGGAGACATACTTGGCCAGTCCATCACCTTTACCCTCAGCTTCTTTAGCAAGGCAGTGGTCATCTTGGAGGTGTGTTTGGGGTCGTTATCATGTTGGAATACTGCCCTGCGGCCCAGTCTCCGAAGAGAGGGGATCATGCTCTGCTTCAGTATGTCACAGTACATGTTGGCATTCATGGTTCCCTCAATGAACTGTAGCTCCCCAGTGCCGGCAGCACTCATGCAGCCCCAGACCATGACACTCCCACCACCATGCTTGACTGTAGGCAAGACACACTTGTCTTTGTACTCCTCACCTGGTTGTCGCCACACACGCTTCACACCATCTGAACCAAATAAGTTTATCTTGGTCTCATCAGACCACAGAACATGGTCCCAGTAATCCATGTCCTTAGTCCGCTTGTCTTCAGCAAACTGTTTGCAGGCTTTTTTGTGCATCATCTTTAGAAGAGGCTTCCTTCTGGGATGACAGCCCTGCAGACCAATTTGATGCAGTGTGTGGCGTATGGTCTGAGCACTGACAGGCTGACCCCCCACCCCTTCAACCTCTGCAGCAATGCTGGCAGCACTCATACCTCTATTTCCCAAAGACAACCTCTGGATATGACACTGAGCACGTGCACTCAACTTCTTTGGTGGACCATGACGAGGCCTGTTCTGAGTGGATCCTGTCCTGTTAAATCGCTGTATGGTCTTGACCACCGTGCTGCAGCTCAGTTTCAGGGTCTTGGCAATCCTCTTATAGCTTAGGCCATCTTTATGTAGAGCAACAATTCTTTTTTTGCAGATCTTTAGAGATCCTCAGAGAGTTCTTTGCCATGCGGTGCCATGTTGAACGTCCAGTGACCAGTATGAGAGAGTGAGAGCGATAACACCAAATTTAACACACCTGCTCCCCATTCACACCCGAGACCTTGTAACATTAACGAGTCACATGACGCCGGGGATGGAAAATTGCTAATTGGGCCCAATTTGGACATTTTCACTTAGGGGTGTACTCACTTTTGTTGCCAGCGGTTTAGACATTAATGGCTGTGTGTTGAGTTATTTTGAGGGGACAGCAAATGTACACTGTTATACAAGCTGTACACTCACTACTTTACATTGTAGCCAAGTGTCATTTCTTCAGTGTTGTCACATGAAAAGATAGAATAAAATATTTACAAAAATGTGAGGGGTGTACTAATTTCTGTATATATATATATATATATATATATATATATATATATATATATATATATATATATATATATATATATTACAGTATAATATATATATTATATGAATAAATATATTCACTACAAAATGTTACAAAATATTAATAATAATTTAATAATAATTCAAAATATTAAGAATATAAAATAAGTATATATATATATATATATATATATATATATATATATATATATATATATTTTTTTTTTTTAGGTACATTTAGCTACAATCTCCCATTTTCCTAAGTATGGTGAATTTTGGGACATGTTGTACTTTCACTTTGTTTTGTTTTCCTAAATAAAAATCACAGTTTGGTGGAATTTATTTATAAAATATCAAATTGAGCTTGTGTCCCTAACATGTTTTGTCTAATAATAAAGTTATCTAAAAAATTTATCACGCGTCAACAAAGTTGTGAAATGTAGCAGAAAATCCTCTTTGGTGTTGCCATCCCTCCGGCTTCTTGCAGTCTCCCCCCTTCAGAGCTCCGTATTATCCTAACATGGCCGACTCGCTGAGAGTGTTTCATTTCCAATCTCCAAATATTTTCCTTTTTCACCATAGCATGGAAATTTGGCAAACCGCACGCTACATGCTCACTGAAGTGTGAAACTGCCTCATCACATAGAAAAACAGTTGGCGTGCAATAATCAGTATTTATCTCCAGCATTGCAGAGCGCAGGGAGAGGACCATTAATCCATGTTTGTTCCTCCAGCTAACTATGCCCCCAATGGAGGCCTTACTGAGCAAACATGGCGGCCATTGTCCATCTGTGTAAATAAGTGGAAATGTCGGATTGTGAGGACCTTTTAAGTATATCAGGATATTCTTATTTATTATAGAAGCGCATTTGTGAGGTCAGGCACTGATGTTGGATGAGAAGGCCTTCCTTGCAGTCTCCGCTCTAATTCATACCAAAGGTGTTCTATTGGGGTGAGGTCAGGACTCAGTCCAGTCAAGTTCCTCCACCTCAAACTCACTCATCCATATGGACGTTGCTTTGTGCACTGGTCCAAATCATTTGGTGGAGGGAGAATTATTGTGTGGGGGTTGTTTTTCAGGGGTTGAGCTTGGCCCCTTAGTTCCAGTGAAGGGACCTCTTCAGGCGTCAGCATACCAAGACATTCTACATTCTGGACATTTTAATGCTGCCAATTTTGTAGGAACAGTTTGGGAATGACCCCTTCCTCTTACAACATGACTGCCCACCAGTGCACAAAACAAGGTCCATAAAGACATGGATGAGCCAGTTTGGGGTGGAGGAACTTGACTGTCCTGACCTCAACCCGATAGAACACCTTTGGGATGAATTAGAGCGGAGACTGTGAGCCAGGCCTTCTCATCCAACATCAGTGCCTGACCTCACAAATGTGCTTCTGGAAGAATGGTCAAACATTCCCATAGACACACTAATAAACCTTGTGGACAGCCTTCCCAGAAGAGATGCAGCTGTTATAGCTGCAAAGGGTGGGCCAACTCAATATTGAACCCTACAGACTAAGACTGGGATGTCATTAAAGTTCATGTGCGTGTGAAGGCAGGCGTCCCAAAACTTTTGGTAATATAGTATATTTACTTTCCTTTACTCCCCCCATCTCTCTGTTCAGCCCCAAAAGCAATACCCAGGATTTCCAAGCATGGCGAAGCATATGACTGCCTCCTGGTGACAGGTATTTATTCCAATGACCACTTTATGCATTGATAGACCTCCTCAGACCCAGTGTGTCTGGACAGTATAGTCACCTGCTGACTTTGCCACATTGAGGGGCCAATGGACAGGGCCATGTATTGTAAAATCTTGGATGAGAACCTTCTTCCCTCAGCCAAAACACTGCAAATGGGTGGTAGATGGGTCTTCCAGCATGACAGTGACCCAAAACATGGCAAGGCAACAAAGGAGTGGCTCAAGAAGAAGCACATTAAGGTCATGGAGTGGCCTAGCCAAGATCTTAATGGCACCCCAAACGCACACACGGAATTCAGCCCCAAAAAAGGTACAGGAGCTACTTTGGCATGTTTTTGGAGCATTGGGCGACCCTTTTAAGTGAATAGGCTGCCCTGCATGTTGCGCCAAAAACATGCAAAAAATGCTCAAGCGACGTTCAGGTGTGACTGAAGCGTAAGAATAAAATTAAATAGCTAGATAAGGGTTTGATCTAGGCCAAGGTCAGAGTTAGGGTCATGGTTAAGGTCAAAGATCAGGCTGAAGGTCAAAGTCAGAGTCAAAGGTCGGGTTCAATGGTCAAGGTCGGTGTATTTTGGATAGGATTAAAAAAATGTTTTATTTATTTATTTTTTATTTAGTGTCAGTGTGATTTAGGTAGGATATACAGTAAAAAAAATAAGCAAATTATTATTTCTGGGCTGTACTACGGGCACAAACAACAAATAACATACATATATGTGTTATTGCTGCGATCATCAGAAGTCGGAGAACTTGTTTTGGGTTGTTCTTTGGTGTTTTTATGTTTTTTTTTACTATTTTGTGCAGTTTTTCCTTTCATAAAAAAAAAAAAAAAAATCAGGAGATATCTATTACTATTTCACACTAAATGAAAGCCACATTTGTCCTGCAAAACTATAATATAAAATAAAAAGTATAATCCACCTGGATGCATAAAGTAGTTGTGATGACATGTACAGTTTTACTGACACATGTCAAAGTTGCAAACCCGGGCTTAGAATTGTTTTTTTTTTTACCCTCCATCATGAAGGGGTTAATGAAAATATAGTTTTGGTAAACAAATGCACAAATATGAAATACAAAAAGTTACAACTGTCATCTACAACAATTTATACAAAAAAAATTGGTTGGCAATATCTCACTATCGTATATAAGCTGTGATCTTTGGTACAGAAATAGTCACGATCCTCTCTTTGCTTACTCTCACCAGTTAAGGCACTTTTAAACCCCGCTAGCGACCAAAAAAGGGTAAAAGGGTTAAAAGGGTTTGGCGGCACTGCCCATTGATTTGGGTACATCGCTCCTACAGCGCTGCATACATCGCTCCTACAGCGCTGCATACACCGCTCCTACAGCGCTGCATACACCGCTTCTACAGCGCTGCAAAGATGCTGCTTGCAGGATATTGTTAAGACGGCTTTCACACGGAGGCGCCTAACAGGCTCTATAGCACTAAAAATAGCGCCTGCATAGCACCTGTAAAGAGCTTCTCCTCTCACTCCAGTGTGAAAGCCTGAGAGCTTTCACACTGGAGCGGTGCACTTGCAGGACGGTAAAAAAAAGTCCTGCAAGTAGCATCTTTGCAGCGCTGTAGGAGCGGTGTATACACTGCTCCTACAGCGCCCCTGCCTATTGAAATCAATGGGTAGTGCTGCCAAACCGCTGGCAAAGTGCCGGACAAAGCACCACTGCAGTGGCACTTTGCAGGCAGCTTTATTTTTTGTGCTATAAACAAAAAAACAGCGACAGTTTTGAAAAAAAAGCAATATTTGTTTACTTTCTGCTATAATAAAAATCCCCAAAAAATATATATAAAAAAAATAATTTCTTTCTCAGTTTAGGCCGATATGTATTCTTCTACATATTTTCTAGAGATAGAGAGATAGATAGATAGATAGATAGATAGATAGATAGATAGATAGATAGATAGATAGATAGATAGATAGATAGAGATAGATAGATGTAACGTTTGGGGTTCTAAGTAATTTTCTAGCAAAAATACACATTTTTACACATAGGGTAGGAATGTCAGAATTGTCCTGGTAGGCGAATGATTACGGTAATTGTTACATTTTATGCTTAATTCTCATTTTAATCTTCTGTACAGATAATAAATCAATTGGGTCCTCTGGAACTGATCCTGAACACACCGAGCCACCACAGAGTCCATCACGGTAAGCTTCTCATTTCGGTATGCAAAGAGTCCAGTGACTCCATGACAATCACCCTGCAAAGGCCCTTTCCCTGTGGGAGTATGCAGGATGCTAAACCATGCATTTAAATTACCTAAAAAAAAAAAAAAAAAAATTATATATATATATATATATATATATATATATATATATACAGTGCCTTGCGAAAGTATTCAGCCCCCTTGAACTTTTCAACCTTTTGCCACATTTCAGGCTTCAAACATAAAGATATAAAATTTAAATTTTTTGTGAAGAATCACCAACAAGTGGGACACAATTGTGAAGTGGAACGAAATCTATTGGATATTTTAAACTTTTTTAGCAAATAAAAAACTGAAAAGTGGTGCGTGCAAAATTATTCGGCCCCTTTACTTTCAGTGCAGCAAACTCACTCCAGAAGTTCAGCGAGGATCTCTGAATGATCCAATGTTGTCCTAAATGACTGATGGTGATAAATAGAATCCACCTGTGTGTAATCAAGTCTCTGTATAAATGCACCTGCTCTGTGATAGTCTCAGGGTTCTGTTGAAAGCGCAGAGAGCATCATGAAGACCAAGGAACACACCAGGCAGGTCCGTAATACTGTTGTGGAGAAGTTTAAAGCCGGATTTGGATACAAAAAGATTTCCCAAGCTTTAAACATCCCAAGGAGCACTGTGCAAGCGATCATTTTGAAATGGAAGGAGTATCAGACCACTGCAAATCTACCAAGACCTGGCCGTCCCTCTAAACTTTCAGCTCAGACAAGGAGAAGACTGATCAGAGATGCAGCCAAGAGGCCCATGATCACTCTGGATGAACTGCAGAGAACTACAGCTGAGGTGGGAGAGTCTGTCCATAGGACAACAATCAGTCGTACACTGCACAAATCTGCCCTTTATGGAAGAGTGGCAAGAAGAAAGTCATTTCTCAAAGATATCCATAAAAAGTCTCGTCTAAAGTTTGCCACAAGCCACCTGGGAGACACACCAAACATGTGGAAGAAGGTGCTCTGGTCAGATGAAACCAAAATCGAACTTTTTGCCCACAATGCAAAACGATATGTTTGGCGTAAAAGCAACACAGCTCATCACCCTCAACACACCATCCCCACTGTCAAACATGGTGGTGGCGGCATCATGGTTTGGGCCTGCTTTTCTTCAGCAGGGACAGGGAAGATGGTTAAAATTGAGGGGAAGATGGATGCAGCCAAATACAGGACCATTCTGGATGAAAACCTGTTGGAGTCTGCAAAAGACCTGAAACTGGGACGGAGATTTATCTTCCAACAAGACAATGATCCCAAACATACAGCAAAATCTACAAAGGAATGGTTCACAAATAAATGTATCCAGGTGTTAGAATGGCCAAGTCAAAGTCCAGACCTGAATCCAATTGAGAATCTGTGGAAAGAGCTGAAAACTGCTGTTTACAAACGCTCTCCATCCAACCTCACTGAGCTCGAGCTGTTTTGCAAGGAAGAATGGGCAAGAATTTCAGTCTCTCGATGTGCAAATCTGATAGAGACATACCCCAAGCGACTTGCAGCTGTAATCGCAGCAAAAGGTGGCTCTACAAAGTATTAACGCAAGGGGGCCGAATAATTTTGCACGCCCCACTTTTCATTTTTTTATTAGTTAAAAAAGTTTAAAAAATCCAATAGATTTCGTTCCACTTCACAATTGTGTCCCACTTGTTGGTGATTCTTCACAAAAAATAAAAATGTTATATCTTTATGTTTGAAGCCTGAAATGTGGCAAAAGGTTGAAAAGTTCAAGGGGGCCGAATACTTTTGCAAGGCACTGTATATATATATATATATATATATATATATATATATATATATATATATATATATACAGTGGTGTGAAAAAGTGTTTGCCCCCTTCCTCATTTCCTGTTCCTTTGCATGTTTGTCACACTTAAGTGTTTCGGAACATCAAACCAATTTAAACAATAGTCAAGGACAACACAAGTAAACACAAAATGCAATTTGTAAATGAAGGTGTTTATTATTAAAGGTGAAAAAAAATCCAAACCATCATGGCCCTGTGTGAAAAAGTGATTGCCCCCTAAACATAATAACTGGTTGGGCCACCCTTAGCAGCAACAACTGCAACCAAGCGTTTGCGATAACGTGCAATGAGGCTTTTACAGCGTCCTGGAGGAATTTTGGCCCACTCATCTTTGCAGAATTGTCCTAATTCAGTTACATTAGAGGGTTTTCGAGCATGAACGGCCTTTTTAAGGTCATACCACAACATCTCAATAGGATTCAGGTCAGGACTTTGGCTAGGCCACTCCAAAGTCTTCATTTTGTTTTTCTTCAGCCATTCGGTGGTGGACTTGCGGGTGTGTTTAGGATCATTGTCCTGCTGCAGAACCCAAGTTCGTTTCAGCTTGAGTACACGAACAGATGGTCGGACATTCTCCTTCAGGATCTCTTGGTAGACAGCAGAATTCATAGTTCCTTTTATCACGGCAAGTCTTCCAGGTCCTGAAGCAGCAAAACAGCCCCAGACCATCACACTACCACCACCATATTTTACTGTTGGTATAATGTTCTTTTTATGAAATGCAGCTCCTATTTAAGTGATGCCTTGATTGTGAACAGGTGTGGCAATAATCAGGCCTGGGTGTGGCTAGAGAAATTGAACTCAGGTGTGGACAACCACAGTTATAGTATGTTTTAACAAGGGGGGCAATCACTTTTTCACACAGGGCCATGATGGTTTGGATTTTTTTTCACCTTTAATAATAAACACCTTCATTTACAAATTGCATTTTGTGTTTACTTGTGTTGTCCTTGACTATTGTTTAAATTGGTTTGATGTTCTGAAACACTTAAGTGTGACAAACATGCAAAGGAACAGGAAATGAGGAAGGGGGCAAACACTTTTTCACACCACTGTATATATATATATATATATAAATAAAAAAAATAAAAATAAAAAATAAATAAATTAAATTAAATATTTGGGAACGTGCTGCCTATAAATACCACCAGTATGTACATAAAAGCTCTTATATCGGTCCTGAGGTTTAGTTATTTAACATTCATATATTTTTTCATTGTACATACTTTTATCTTTTAGGTAAAATGAGGATTAAAGGGAAACTTTTTTAGTAAGTAAAGATACACTTAATTTAAAGCGGACCATTAGGCATTTTTTTTTTCCATCTTTCCATCTATTAAATCTTCTGCCCTTGTTGTTGTTTTAACTTTGGATAGTAAAATATGTTTTTTTCTGCCAGTAAATCCCTTCTACAGCCCACTTCATGTTTCTTCTCTGGTCATTAGCCTAGGCTTATGACATCATGCGCAGCCCTCTCTCTCACTTACTCTCGTGAAAGTTTGCCAGGAAAGGAGGGGGGAGTCATAAGAGGGCCAACAAGAGCTGCAGAGCTGGAGGTGTGCCTCTGTGTATCTGTGTAAATCCAGGAAGTGAACAGGCAGCAGCTTCAGCTGCCCACAGTTAAAATGGCTGCAGCCAGACTGAGTGGAGGGAGATTTCTGCAGCATGGGAGGGAATTCATAGAGGAACCTGGGTGTCGTGTGACTGGCTCCTGAAATGAGATTGGTCTAAGCTGTAAAATCTATATGTAATATCTATTCCCGGAATTCTTCTTAGGGCCCATTCACACTTCACGTAGTGGGAACTCGCGTTTGCAATTTTATGTGGGTGATTTTCTCGCAATTCTGCGTCTGGCGCGTAGGGCATTCCATTCACTTCAATGATGCGGGTTGCATAGGCCAATATTGAGAAAAATCCCAGTATTTATACTAGTTGTAGGTAAAAAATTTTTTTTTTAATGAACATATAACTGGATTAAACGATTTTAAATCTGCCTGGAGTTCCGCTTCACCGGAAAGCATGGCAGGGAAGCCATATTTCAAATCTGTGTATAGTGAGGAAGTCCGCCAATTACGGTAGCGGGGGCTTTGTCCAACGTTATGGAGCGCTGAAAAGAAATATGAATCTGGAGGTTGCCGACGATCACAGCAGGGGAGGTAATAATACATCACAAAATGCCTTCTATAGAAATGATCTATACGTAATATTAACAAAAGACTCATAGTGAAGAAATCTATAGCGTGTTTTCAGAGAGTTCGCCCGCATTCTCACTTTGCATTTTGTAAATGTGCGCAAAATCGATCAATGCATATGCAGTTTTGTTTTTTTGCATATTTTTTTGTGCGACAAACACATAGAACGGCGTGCAATAAAGTCCCGGCAAAGAAGCGCATGCGTCTTTAAAATGTGTGGGGTTTTTTTTGCCGCATTTTGGGTGCCATTAACAATGAATGGCAACACAAGCGCAAGCTGTGTCTTTCGTGCATATCATAAGCGTGCAACCAAATCAAGTGATTTTGCGCACGTTTACAAAATACAAAGCTTAACAACTTGCCTACCGGGCAGTTTTACCCCCTTCGTGCCCAGGCCAATTTTCAGCGCTGTCACATTTTGAATGACAACTGCGCGGTCATGCTACACTGTACCCATATGGCATTGTTACCATTTTTTTTTAGACAAATCAAGCTTCCTTTTGGTGGTATTTAATCACCACTGGGGTTTTTATTTTTTGCTAAACAAATGAAAAAATACAGAAAAATTTGAAGAAAAAAAAACCCTTTTCTTATTTTCTATTATAAAATTTTGCAAATAAGTAATTTTCCCGAGGCTCCACTGATAGGCGGCACTAATGGGAACTGATAGGCAGCACTCATGGGCACTTATTGGCGGCACTAATGGGAACTATTAGGCAGCACTGATTTGGAGGCACTGGTAGGCAGCACTAATGGAAACTGATAGGCAGCACTGATGGGCACTGATAGGCAGCACTGATGGACAGCACTGATGGGCACTGATAGGCATCACTGATGGGTAGCACTGATGGGCAGCATTGATGGCACTGATGGACATTGATAGGCTGCACTGATGGGCAGAACTGATGGGCGGCATTGATAGCACTGATGGGCATTGATAGACTGCACTGATGGGCAGCATTGATGGCACTGATGGGCATTGATAGGCTGCACTGATGGGCAGCATTGATGGCACTGATGGACATTGATTGGCTGCACTGATGGGCAGAACTGATGGGCAGCATTGATAGCACAGATGGGCATTGATAGACTGCACTGATGGGCAGCATTGATGGCACTGATGGGCATTGATAGGCTGCACCGATGGGCAGCATTGATGGCACTGATGGGCATTGATAGGTTGCACTGATAGGCAGCATTGATGGCACTGATGGGGCTGCACTGATGATCAGAACCCTGATTATCTGTGTGCACATCCTCTGTCAGGTTTGCCAGTTACCAGCTCTCTTCTCCCCACGCTGTGACAGTAGGCGAGGAGAGGAATGCCGATAACTGGCAATTCTGTTTACACTGTGATCAGCTACGATTGGACACAGCTGATCACATGGTAAAGGGCCACTGTAATTGTAACCTTTACCACGATCTATCTATCACAGATATCACAGAGCATGCCAGATGAACATCCCAGGGTGAGTGTGAGGTGCGTGGTTCTGGGAGGATGTCCTGGAACAACAGAGCCGCGCTGTAGCTGTCTTTCAGCTATGATGCGGTTAGGAAGTGGTTAACCACTTTAGCCTCGGACCATTTGGCTGGCCAAAGACCAGAGCACTTTGTGCGATTCGGCACTGCGTCACTTTAACTGACAATTGCGCGGTCGCGCGACGTTGATCCCAAACAAGATTGACGTCCTTTTTTCCCCACAAATAGAGCTTTCTTTTGGTGGTATTTGATCACCTCTGCGTTTTTTTTTTTTACTTTTTGCTATAATAAATATCCCCCAAAAATATATAAAAACATTTTTTTTCCTCAGTTTAGGCCAATATGTATTCTTCTACATATTTTTGGTAAAAAAAAAAATCGCAATAAGCGGGTGTTGTAGCTAATAATGTTAAAAGTTGCCTGATGTGTGCCTTAAAGTGCCTAATGGCTTTTACATTTAAAGTGGTTGTAAACCCTTACAAACCACTTTGACCTACAGCTAAGCCTAGATTAAGGCTTACCTGCAGGTCCAAAAAATATCTCCTAAACCTACACGGTTTAGGAGATATTTACGAAAAGACAGGCACAGGTGCCTACGGCGCATGCGCCATAGACAGCGGCGCGATGGCACACTATCGCCGTTAGCGGCATGCCTCTGCCAGCGGTGACATGCCATTAGTGGCGGCTCCCGTGCGCATGCGCGTGAGTGACGTCACCGCTGCTCCGGCGCCGTGATTGGCCGGAGCAGGGATACCCGAAAGAAGATGGATGCTCCGGACTACAGGGGACAGCGGTGACATCGCTGGCTCCTGTGTCAGGTAAGTGACACATAATGGGCTACTATGCCATGCACAGTAGCCCATTATGCTTTACCTTTGCAGGGAGACAAAGACGAAGTAAACCCATCAGGGTTTACTTCCTCTTTAAAACCTGGCTGAAGCCAAACGTACCGTATTTCATTTTTTAGCATTGGAAAGTGTAGGTTAAATTAAATTTGGATAGTGTAGGCCTCTGGTGGCCAACCTGCCGCCTGAGGACTGCATGCAGCCTTTTGGTATATGATGTGTGACCCTCGGACCTGAGCAGTCAGTAGTGGGAATATTGATTAGGGTAATGGCAGAGATCTGTACTAGCCTCATGTAACATTTTCCCAATTTGGCATTGTTGTCTACAGCATCCCCCCAGCCAGAAATGTAGCATTTCCTCACTCTCACATCCTCATAGGCTCTATTTGGTCTCCAATCTCTGACAGTCCAATTAAGTCATATATACAGTTGTGCTCATAAGTTTCTGGCAGAATTTATGATTTCTTGGCCATTTTTCGGAGAATGTGAATGATAACACAAAAACTTTTCTTTCACTCATGGTTAGTGTTTGGCTTTATTATCAATCAACTGTGTTTACTCTTTTGGCAACAGACACTACCCAAATGACCCTGATGAAAAGTTTACATACCCTGATGATTTTGGCCTGATAACATGCACACAAGTTGGCACAAAGGGGTTTGAATGGCTATTAAAGGTAACCATCCTCACCTGTGATCTGTTTGCTTGTAATTAGCGTGACAGACCCTTGCATCTTTCATCCAGTGCTGCACTGATGTTTCTGGATTCTGAGTCATGGGAAAAGCAAAAGAATTGTCAAAGGATCAGTGGGAAAAGGTAGTCCGTTGGATATCCAAGGAATTGAGAATGCCAATCAGCAGTGTTCAAACTCTAATAAAGAAGTTGAAAATGAGGGGTTCTGTTGAAACCAAAACACGGTCAGGAAGACCAACTAAAATTTCAGCTACAACTGCCTGGAAAATTGTTCAGGATGCAAAGAAAAACCCACAAATAACTTCAGGTGAAATACAGGACTCTCTGAAAACATGTGGTGTAGCCGTTTCAAAATGCACAATAAGGAGGCACTTGAAGAATGATGGGATGCATGGATCGAGTCACCAGAAGAAAGACATTACTACGCAAATGCCACAAAATATCCCGCTTACAATGCGCCAAACAGCACAGAGACAAACCTCAAACCTTTTGGCACAAAGTCATTTGGAGTGATGAGACAAAAATTTAGCTTTTTTGGCCACAACCATAAACGCTACTTTTGGAGAGGAGTCAACAAGTCCCATGATGAAAGGTCCACCATTCCTACTGTGAAACACGGAGGTGGAACGCTGATGTTTTGAGGATGTGTGAGCTACAAAAGACACAGGAAATTTGGTCAAAATTGTTGGCAAGACGAATGCAGTATGTTATCAAAAAATACTGGAGGAACATTTTCATTCATCAGACAGGAAGCTGCGCATGGGATGTACTTGGACATTCCAACATGACAATGATCCAAAACACAAGGCCAAGTTGACCTGCCATTGGTTACAGCCAAATAAAATGAAGGTTCCGGAGTGGCCATCTCAGTCTCCTGACCTCAATATCATTGAGCTACTCTGGGGAGATCTCAAATGTGCCGTTCATGTAAGACAGCCCAAGAATGTACAGGAACTGCCAAGAGGAATGGGCAGCTTTACCATCTGAGAAGATAGATAGAAGAGCCTCATCTACAAATACCACAAAAGACTTCAAGCTGTCATTGATGTTAAAGGGGGTCAATACAGGGCATTACAGGGGTTGTAAAGGTAAATGTTTTTTCACCTTAATGCATTCTATGCATTAAGGTGAAAAAACATCTGACACTGCCTGCGCCCCCAGTCCCCCCGTTTTACTTACCTGACCCCTCGAAAATCCCACGCTCTCCCCCGAAGTCCTCTTCACCACTCAGCCTGGCCACTGATTGGCTGGAGTTAATGAATGGAAAGCAGCGTAGCCATTGGCTCGCGCTGCTGTCAATCACATCCACTGATGCGGATGCGCCGGGGGGCGGGGCTGTGTGATACAGCGAGATGCTATAGCCTCCGGCTGTATCACAGGAGTGCGCCCGCAGGTGCTTCTCACCATGTGAGGGAGCTCTTATGAATGTGAGAAGTACCTGCGGGAGGAAGCCGAGACAGCCGCCGAGGGACCCCAGAAGAGCAGGTTCGGGGCCACTCTGTGCAAAACGAGCTGCACAGTGGCGGTAAGTATAACATGTTTGTTATTTAAAAAAAAAAAAAATGTACTTTACAATCCCTTTAAGGAACTGGGGTATGTAAACTTTTGATCAGGGTCATTTGGGTAGTTTCTGTTGTTATTATGATTTAAAAAGAGTAAATACAGTTGATTGATAATAATTGGCTTCAGCCAAACACTAACCATGAGTGAAAGAAAAGTTTTTGTATTATGATTCGTATTCTCTGAAAAACGGACAATAAATCATAAATTCTCCCAGGGTGTGTAAACTTATGAGCACAACTTTATATTGAGCATTATGTGTGGCCCTCCTGTTTAATGCTAGTTAGTTCAGTCCTAGATAGACCCTCTCTGTTACCTCCATGGTCCCTCTGTCAGTGTAATGCCGCATACACACGACCAGACTTAGGTCCGACAGACTTTCGACTGAGTTCTGACAGAGTTCTGACAGACTTTCCGAATGAACGGACTTGGCCACACACAATCACACCAAAGTCCGACGGATTTGAACGTGATGACGTACGACCGGACTAGAATACGGAAGTTCATAGCCAGTAGCCAATAGCTGCCCTCGCATCGGTTTTTGTCCGTCGGACTAGCATACACACGAGCGGATTTTTTGGTAGGAACTGGGTCCGGCGGAGTTCTGGTGGAAAAATTTGAAACATGTTCCATTTCTAAAGTCTGTCAGACTTTTGCAAATCAAAAGTCCGCTGCAGCCCACACACGATCGAATAGTCTGCCAGAATAGTTCCGTCAGACTTTTGATGTTGAAAAGTCTGGTCGTGTGTACGCAGCATTAGTACTTCTCAGAGACAGGCCTTAGGAATGTCATTGTCTTCATACACTTCAAAGATTGAATAAACATTCTCTCTACTACAATTATCTGAAGTAAAATTGTGTTGTGTGTTTTTTTTTTGAAGAGTTAAGTTGCCTGAGGATTGGGCCAAGTCGGCAGGTGATCATACTGCCTGGAAAGACTGGGTCTAAGGAGATACAGTTTGTCAATCCATAATGCAGCATTTGAAACAGAAAATTTGCTAACCCATACTCCAACTTTGTTTCCATTGGCTAACCGTTACTGCCATAAGCTGACTACCTTTCTGTCTATACTTATTTTGCAGGCAGAAATCCCTATTGCATCGATTCGAACTATGCTGGGACACTCATCATATGGGATAGGATGTTTGGTAAGTGTTCAGGGCATTACTAAATCCAGTGTATAAGGTGGGTGGTGAGACAAGACATAGGGGAGGCGTTGTAGCTCCCTTGTTTTAAAAACGAGATTCCTGGCTATTATGCTGATTAGAGATGGGTGAACGGTTCGGCCCGAGCATGAGTTTGGGCTGAACATTTGCCTGTTTGGCCGCTCACTGAACACCCGAATTTGCAGGGCATTCGCCGGGTGTTAGCCCCGATGTGCATTCTGAGCCCTGATTGGGCAAAGCTTTGCCCAATCAAGGTGTAGTGTAAGGTGGTTGTTAAGGAGCGGGGCCGGGAAACCGGCCGTGGCATCCTTAACAAATGATGAGTCATCAGCTGTCAATGGGTTTTCCCGCTGACAGCTGAATAAATAAATAAAAAAGTTCTAGTAAAAAAATCAAGAAAAAAACAGCATGGGTTCCCCACAGAGGTAAACCCCATGGCAAAAAAAAAATCAAAAAAATGGTGTGGGGCCCCCCCAAAAAATCTGTACCAGACCCTTATCCGAGCATGCAGTCCGGCAGGTCAGGAAAAGGGAGGAGACGAGCGAGTGCCCCCCCTCCCTGTACCATACCAGGCCACATGCCCTCAACGGGGGGGAGTGGGTGCTTTGGGGCGGGGGGCTCTGCCCCAACAAGTACCTCTTCCCGACCACCCTGGGTTGTGGTTGTCAGGGTCTGCGGCCTTGCATCATGCGCCACTCCCCAGCCACGCTCTGCTCCCCATATATATATATATATATATATATATATATATATATATATATATACACACACACAAAATATCTCACAAAAGTGAGTACATCTCATATTTTATTATATCTTTTCATGTGACAGCACTGAAGAAATAACACTTTTCTACAATGTAAAGTAGTGAGTGTACAGCTTGTATAACAGTGTAAATTTACTGTCCCCTCAAAATAACTCAACACACAGTCATTAATGTCTAAACCGCTGGCAACAAAAGTGAGTACACCCCTAAGTGAAAATGTCCATATTGGGCCCAAAGTGTCAATACTTTGTGTGGCCACCATTATTTTCCAGCACTGCCTTAACCCTCTTGGGTATGGAGTTCACCAGAACTTCACAGGTTGTCACTGGAGTCCTCTTCCCCTCCTCCATGATGACATCACAGAGCTGGTGGATGTTGGAGACCTTGCGCTCCTCCACCTTCCATTTGAGGATGTCCCACAGATGCTCAATAGGGTTTAGGTCTGGAGACATGCTTGGCCAGTCCATCACCTTTACCCTCAGCTTCTTTAGCAAGGCAGTGGTCGTCTTGGAGGTGTGTTTGGGGTCATTATCATGTTGGAATACTGCCCTGCAGCCCAGTCTCTGAAGGGAGGGGATCATGCTCTGCTTCAGTATGTCACAGTACATGTTGGCATTCATGGTTCCCTCAATGAACTGTAGCTCCCCAGTGTCGACAACATTCATGCAGCCCCAGACCATGACACTCCCACCACCATGCTTGCCTGTAGGCAAGACACACTTGTCTTTGTATTCCTCACCTGGTTGCTGTCACACTCGCTTGACACCATCTGAACCAAATATATTTATCTTGGTCTCCTCAGACCACAGGACATGGTTCCAGTAATCCATGTCCTTAGTCTGCTTGTCTTCAGCAAACTGTTTGCGATCTTTCTTTTGCATCATCTTTAGAAGAGGCTTCCTTCTGGGACCACAGTCATGCAGACCAATTTGATGCAGTGTGCGGCGTATGGTCTGAGCACTGACAGGCTGATGCCCCACCCCTTCAACCTCTGCAGCAATGCTGGCAGCACTCATACGTCTATTTCCCAAAGACAACCTCTGGATATGACGCTGAGCACGTGCACTCAACTTCTTTGGTCAACCATGGCGAGGCCTGTTCTGAGTGGAACCTGTCCTGTTAAACCTCTGTATGGTCTCGGCCTTGGCTGCAGCTCAGTTTCAGGGTCTTGTCAATCTTCTTATAGCCTAGGCCATCTTTATGTAGAACAACAATTATTTTTTCCAGATCCTCAGAGAGTTCTTTCCCATGAGGTGCCATGTTGAACTTCCAGTGACCAGTATGAGAGAGTGAGAGCAATAACACCAAATATAACACACCTGCACCCCATTCACACCTGAGACCTTGTAACACTAACGAGTCACATGACACCGGGGAGGGAAAATGGCTAATTGGGCCCAATTTGGACATTTTCACTTAGGGGTGTACTCACTTTTGTTGCCAGCGGTTTAGACATTAATGGCTGTGTGTTGAGTTATTTTGAGGGGACAGACAATTTACACTGTTATACAAGCTGTACACTCACTACTTTACATTGTAGCAAAGTATCATTTCTTCAGTGTTGTCACATGAAAACATAGAAGAAAAGATTTACACAAATGTGAGGGGTGTACACACTTCTGTGAGATATCATCGTCATTGTGACTTTGCCTTCTGGATTTGTCAGTGCTCTCCGAAGTATTTAAATACACAGCAAAAGATTTATTTGCGCACGGATCTGTCAGAGAGTATAAAGTACGGCGCTCTGGTAAACATTTCAGTTTAAAGCGGCACAGGCACAACAGATCAGTGTAGCCTAATGAATAACATTATATGAAGCACACTCCCCGTAATTAATCACCAGCTGACAATCGAGCAATAAACACACAAGTACCACTTCAGTATAAAACATCAAAATTCGATTTCCTCCGAGGAGGGACATTCTTCAAAAGGTAGAAAATTGCTGTTTTCAATTATTCACCATTGCAGCAATAAGCAATCTACTGTGTGTATATATTTAAATATTCGTATTTCTATGTGAATACATAATGTTTATACGCTTTTACATTCTTTTTTTCCCTGGTTTGGTTAAACTTCAGAGGAGTTTGTATCTTACTGTAGCGCTATCACTATCTTAGTGTAGCGCAACCCTGGTAGGACGCAATGTGATTTAACAGGTTCTTTCCCAAGGCAGTGTAAAGGGCAGCCTAAAACAAAAAACAGTCTAGGGTGGGGCTCGGCAAGCCACCCACCCCGATCTGTCCAATGACTGTGGGCAGCCGACGGGTAGCCTTGCTTTGACGGCCCTTCCCACGGCCTCCACCACTCTCTCACCTTCACTGCAGAGAAGAGAGCAGGACGCAGCACAGTACTTATCGGAGGGTGGGAGCAGGAGCTGCCTCAGTTCACTTTTCAAGTTATCCAGCAGGTGATTGGCTGCTAGAATGCCAGGCAGTCCTAGCAACCAATCCCCAGCTTGTTAATGTAAAAAGTTAACTCTGGCAGCTCCCGCCTCCATCCAGTACTGTGCTGCCTTCCGCTCTCTGTTCTGCAGTACATCTGAGTGATACCTACATATTGGTGTGTGTGTGTGTGTGTGTGGGGGGGGGGGGGGGGGGTTATGAGGGGGACAGAAGACACTGCTTTGGGGGGGCACAAGACACTCTGCTATGGGGGCAGATAGGCAGAGGACACTGCAGTGGGGGTGATGGGAAGGGGGGCAGAGGTCACTGCTTTGAGGGAGCACAGCACACTGCTGTGAGGGGGGGGGGAAACTACAGTGGGGGTGGGGGATGTGAAGGGGGCAGAGAACACTGCTATGAGAGGAGTAGAAAAGGACACTACAATGGGGCGGTGATGTGATGTTGTGGGGGGGTAGCAAAGGATGCTACTGTGGGAGGGGGGTTGACGTGAAGGGGAGCAGAGGACATTACTGTTAGTGGGGGGAGGGGTCACAGAACACTACTGGGGGGGGGAGATGTGAAGGGGAGCAGAGGACATTACTGTTAGTTGGGGTGGGGGGGCACAGAACACTACTGGGGGATGTGAAGGGGAGCAGAGGACATTACTGTTAGTTGGGGTGGGGGGGGAAAGAACACTACTGGGGGGGGTGATGTGAAGGGGGCAGAGGACACTGCTATGAGAGGAGTAGAAAAGGACACTACAATGGGGCGGTGATGTGATGTTGTGGGGGGGTAGCAAAGGATACTACTGTGGGAGGGGGGTTGACGTGAAGGGGAGCAGAGGACATTACTGTTAGTGGGGGGAGGGGTCACAGAACACTACTGGGGGGGTGATGTGAAGGGGAGCAGAGGACATTACTGTTAATTTTGGTGGGGGGGGCACAGAACACTACTGGGGGGGTGATGTGAAGGGGGCAGAGGACACTGCTATGAGAGGAGTAGAAGAGGACACTACAATGGGTGGTGATGTGAAGGGGCAGAGGACACTACTGTGGGGGGTAGCAAAGGATGCTACTGAGGGCAGGGGGTGACGTGAAGGGGAGCAGAGGACATTACTGTTAGTGGGGGTGGGGGGCACAGAACACTACTGGGGGGGGGGATGCAGAGGTCACTACTTCGAGGGAACACAGCACACTGCTGTGAGGGGGGGAAAACTACAGTGGGGGTGGGGGATGTGAAGGGGGCAGAGGACACTGCTATGAGAGGAGTAAAAGAGGACACTACAATGGGGCAGTGATGTGATGTTGTGGTGGGTAGCAAAGGATGCTACTGTGGGATGGGGGGTTGACGTGAAGGGGAGCAGAGGACATTACTGTTGTTTGGGGTGGGGGGGCACAGAACACTACTGGGGGGGTGATGTGAAGGGGAGCAGAGGACATTACTGTTAGTTGGGGTGGGTGGGCACATAACACTATGGGGGGAAGGGGGGGTTGATGTGAAGTGATGTGTTCTTCATGCTGTGTTTTAATTGGATGCTGGCCTCCCATTCAGGGATCTTTGATTTCCACCACATTGTCCAGGTAAATCTCAACTTCTGAAAGGTTGACTACCGCTGGTCTAGGGGATGTCTCTTTTTGTTTTTTTGCTGAATAATCTTGAATAGACTGTAGGGTGTTATTTCTATGTTAATACATAATTTGTTTGTATGCTTTTTAATTTTTTTTTTTTTTAAACTGGTTAAACTTCAGGGGAGTTTGCATCTTACTGTACACTACACAGGAATATACAGACCAGATCCTTAGCTCCAAATAGATTTAAAAAGAGGCCCCCAAGCTGAGCCACAGCTGGGACCTCAATGAACATCGGCTTGAACCAGCAGAACCACCATGGGGGGGGGGGGTTGTGGTGGGTTCCAGGTGGATGGAATAATGGAATACAGGAAGACCCTGCTGTTACAAAACTCAGATTATGCATATGCCTTTCCATCCACCTACTGGGCATACCTCCCCAGGGATTGGCTGAAGTGCAATTTACATTGAGACTGCTCATTAGAGCTGTACAATTAATCAAGAATCGTTATCGCGATCTTGACTAAAGTGTTTCACAATTCTTTCTACGCAAAGAAATCTCTCTGCTCTTCTGAAGCCACAGCCCTCAAAAGAAAGGAAGAGAAAAACTGGGCAGTCTGACAAGAATCAAAACATTCTTTATCAGTTGAACTTCAGTGTAAACATTGTAACAATTTGTCAATGGAATAGACTTCTGTATTTAAGTGAAAAACGTTTAACCACTTAAAAACGTATGCCGTGTACACACGGCCGGACTTTTCGACAGCAAAGGTCCGATGGAACAAATCCGTCAGACATTTCGATCGTGTGTGGGCTTCATCGTACCTTTGCTGTTGAAAAATCAGACAGACTTTAGATTTAGAACATGTTTCAAATCTTTCCGACGGACTCGAGTCCAGTCAAAAAAATCTGTTCGTCTGTATGCTAGTCCATTGGACGAAAACCGACACTAGGACAGCGATTGGCTACTGGCTATGAACTTCCTTATTCTAGTCCGGTCGTACGTCATCACATTCGAATCTGTCGGACTTTGGTGTGATTGTGTGTGTCCGTTTGTTTGGAAAGTCCGACGGAACTCCGCCGAAAGTCCGTCAGGAAGACCGTTGGACCTAGTCTGCCGGAAAGTCCAGTCGTGTGTACGCGGCATAAACCTTTATCTGACATTTGTTCGTTTCAAGTTAAAATATTTTTTTATTGCTAGAAAATTACGTAGAACCCTGAAACAATATATATATATATATATATATATATATATATATATATATATATATTAGACACCCTAGAGAATAAAATTGTGGTTGTTGCAATATTTTATGTCACACTGTATTTGCTCAAGCGGTCTTTCAAATGCAATTTTTTTTTTAAATTTACTTTAACGAATTAAAAAAAACCAATAAACTAACCAATAAAGTTTGCCTATTTTTGTGAGAGAATGGTGATCTTTTTTATCCTAAGCAAAAAAATCCTGATTCTGATTTTGGCCAGAATCATGCAGCTCTACTGCTCATATGACTTTCCTGCCCACTATGTTCCAGAAGCTTCGAGAATGCAAGAAAATGCAATCAAACCTGCAGCCTGTGAGATCCCGGAACAGCCAAATCAATCAATAGCTGCTCGGCCGATTAGAGAGGAGCCAGAAAGGACTAAATTTCCTCAACATCCTAGCAAACCTATCTATAAGGGTGCTATACTAGGACAACCTGGGTTGAGTTCCATGGCCAAATGGGGAGGGTGCCATTTGGCATCTCTGCCCTGGGCGCTAGATGACCTTGTCCTGGTGTCTTCCCGAGAAAGTTCCCCCAGCGGATAAGGAACCCCCCTGTACTGCGCATGCGCAGTATGAACGACTATGGAGCCATCGAAAGTCTCCGAAGATGAACAGCTGATCGTCAGCTCTACACAGTGCCTGCGCACTACATTCTGCCTTGAGTCCAGGTTCAAGCCCCACCATCCAAGTGGACATAGAGTTAGAATATAAATATGCCGAGCGAAGTGAGGCCGTGCCCGAAGTGTGGTGAGCGAAGCGAGGCCATGGTTGAAGCGTGGTGAGCGAAGCGAGGCCATGGTTGAAGCGTGGTGAGCGAAGCAAGGCCGTGGCCGAAGCGTGGCAAGCGAAGCGAGCCCGCAAGGTGCCGCGTACAGCTGACTCACATGTGTTCAGCTTCGGCTATTTTCGGTGGCTCCGTTGTGGTTCATACTGCACCTGCGCAGTACAGGACAGTCTTTATCCGCCGGGGGTGGGGGACTTTCTTGGCAGAACACCGGCACTGGCTAGGAGTGAGCGCGCTCTCTGCACCCAACCTTGTACCACCGTGGGTGCATATGTGTACCGGCCATGTAGTGTGCAGCGTTGCCACCTCATCCCTTTAAACTAGGGCTGTTACTGATTAAAAATTTCCTGCTCGATTAATCAATTTTTTTTAAATCGATGAATCGACTAATTTCGATTCATTATAACGCACATACAGGTCCAAGTACTTTTAGCTGATCTCCTTGCATTGCAACTCTGCATTAGTCAGTGGTAAATGTGGTATACACTATATACAATCACCCGACACTAGTTAGTTTCCACAATCCATGACTTAACTTCACAGTTTACACAAATACATTTTAAATTCAAACTGTAGCACTGACGTAAGTCCTTTTTGTTTTCCCACAGTAGCGTGACAATCCCTCCACCTCCGGTCTAACTAATCACTCTCACCTTATGGCATGGACCCCTGTGCAAACAGGTGGTCATGCAAGAGGGTATCAAAAGGGTTAACAAGGACCATAAACTTAAAAAGATCTAAATGCTCACCGCTTAAGTGTAAGATTTCATTTGTGTGTTCAAACACAAACTACTCACATAAAGATGATAAAAACACAGCATGTAAAGCCGACAATCGTGTTAGTTCCGTAGGACAGCAGCGGGTGACGTCATGCGTAGCTCCTCCCCCCCGTACGCGTTACGTTCAATCAGAACTTCGACGTCACCGGACTCCTCCCCCCTTCAATTTGTTAGCAGACGGAGGCACTTGGGGAAGGGGGAGGAGTCCGGTGACATTGATATCCGTGACATCACCGGACTCCCCCCCTCCCTTCATTAGCAGACGGAGGCACTTGGGGAAGGGGGAGGAGTCCGGTGACATTGATATCCGTGACATCACCGGACTCCCCCCCTCCCTTCATTAGCAGGCGGAGGCACTTGGGGAAGGGGGAGGAGTCCAGTGACATCGATATCTGTGATGTCACTGGACTCCCCCCCCCTCCCTTCATTAGCAGGCGGAGGCACTTGGGGAAGGGGGAGGGGTCCAGTGACATCGATATCTGTGATGTCACTGGACTCCTCCCCCTTCCCTTCGTTAGCAGGCGGAGGCACTTGGGGAAGGGGGGAGGAGTCCGGTGACTTTGATGTCCGTGACGTCACCGGATCTCCGACGGAACTCCCTGAAGACCCGGAACCCGGCGGAGAGGTGAGTACCGATCAAAAGAAATTTGATCGATCAAAAAAAATAATCGATTAATCGAGGAATTCATCTTTAATTTCCACAGCCCCATTTTAAACCGAAACACATATGAATTACACAGGTTCTGAGGCTAATTTAATCCAGATAAGGCACCAAGTGAGTTTAATTACCACCTTAATCAGCCACAGAACCCATGTAATTAATAGGTGTTCGGTTTTAAAGGGATGAGGTGGCAATCTTAGTGCTAAGGCCCGTTCTACCCGCTACTGCATAAAAAGGTAGAAAGAAAAGAAAAAGAAAGAAAACAGAGATGGAGTTCGATAGATACACATAGCTAGATCTCTGCGATCCGTCCATCCTGCAGGTGTGACCTAGCTGCGAGGCTTTGCTGTAATTACATATGATTGCTCACGTAAGAGCTCATCAATATTCTGCCCACAAACAGCCGACATTTGTTAAGCCCGGCGGATTATGATACTTGGCAAGTGCCAGCTCAAGCTGGAGAATTTCCCCCTGGCTCCCGGCTGACTGGGCTGCAATCAACAACGTGATATGATATATACAAGTGATAGATTACTTCATCCTATAAATACATTTTAAAGCCTCTAATTATATGCATTTGTTTACTTAACAACCCCCCGACACAGCATGAACCAAACTCAGCAAATTAGGCGGTGAAGGTAAATGATGTGGATGGGGAGGGAGGACGGATTCGCACTCAGCTGAATAATTGTCGGCTATTAGTGAGCCTGATTTTTATTATTTTTATTTTTTCTCTTTCTTAAAGGGACTTTCGTGGCGGAGAAAGACAAAGTGGTGTATGGCCTGACCCATCCCATCAACACATTTCAGCCATTTACAGTGCAGGTAAGGAAGGACTGACATATACGGGCTGATTTACTAAAGGCAACTAGACTGAGGACTTTGCAAGAGCAGTCGCTGCAGAGCTTAGTAAATGAGGGGAAGCTCTGCTGACTTCCATCATCCAATCATGTGCAAGCAAAAAAAATAAAATAAAACAAGTATAAGATTTCATTTTTGTGTTCAAACACAAACTACTCACATAAAGATGATAAAAACACAGCATGTAAAGCCGACAATCGCGTTCGTTCTGTAGGGCAGCAGCGCGTGATGTCATGTGTAGCTCCTCCCCCGTACGCGTTACGTTCAATCAGAACTTCGACTTCACCGGACTCCTCCCCCCTTCCCTTCGTTAGCAGATGGAGGCACTTGGGGAAGGGGGGAGGAGTCCAGTGACGTTGATGTCCGTGACGTCACCGGACTCCTCCCCCCTTCCCTTCGTTAGCAGATGGAGGCACTTGGGGAAGGGGGGAGGAGTCTAGTGACGTTGATGTCCGTGACGTCACCGGACTCCTCCCCCCTTCCCTTCGTCAGCAGATGGAGGCACTTGGGGAAGGGGGGAGGAGTCCGGTGACGTCGATGTCCGTGATGTCACTGGATTTCCGACGGAACTCCCTGAAGACCCGGAACGCGGCGGAGACTGAGGACTTTGCAAGAGCAGTCACTGCAGAGCTTAGTAAATGAGGGGAAGCTCTGCTGACTTCCATCATCCAATCATGTGCAAGCAAAAAAAAAAAAAAAGCTGCTTTTTTTTCTTCCTTGCACATGATTGGCTGTTCTTTGCAAAGTGAAGCGTCACCTCATTTACTAAGCTTTAAAGCAACTGAACTTGGAACGTGCAAATTCTAATTGCCTTTAGTACCGTATTTATCGGCGTATAACAGGCGCTGGCGTATAACACGCACACCAAGTTTGGGAGGGAATTTAAAAGAAAAAAACTTTTAGGAGGGAAGTTTAAGGAAAAAAAACTTACATTTAAATGCCCATCAATGCAGCCTTATCAGTGTCGTTTGCAGCCATCTATTTAGCCTTGTCAGTCATTTGCAGCCTTGTCTGTGTGTTTGCCATTTAAAAATGGCGCCGCCGAGATGCAGAGCGGATGTCCTGTGTATCTCGGCGGCGCTCGGTAGTTCTTGGCAGCTTCTCGGCTATCTTCGGCCATTCTCGGCTATTTTGGGCCACACTCGGCCGTTCTCGGCTATCTTCGGCCATTCTCGGCTATTTTGGGCCACACTCGGCTGTTCTCGGCGGCTTTCTGCTTTCCGAAAACCGCCGAGAAAGGCTGAAAATAGCCGAGAACGGCCGAAGATAGCCCAGAACGGCCGAGTGCGGGCGGAACTACCTGGAAGCCGCTGAGAATGGCAAAAAGGCTTAGAAACAGCGGGGGATAGACGTATAACATGCACCCCCGATTTCCCCCTGATTTTAGGGGGGAAAAAGAGCGTGTTATACGCCGATAAATATGGTAAATCGACCCCATAGTGCAAGACCAGATTAATGCTTTGTACACACTGTCGGAAATTCCGACAGAAAAGGTCCGATCGGATTATATTGTCGGAAAATCCGATTGTGTGTGGGCTCTGTCGGACTTTTTTCCGTCTGGGAATTCCGACGGAAAAAAATTTGAGAGCAGGATCTTAAATTTTCCGACAAAAAAAATCAGATCGGACTTTTTCCAATCGTTTGTAGAGAATTTCCGATTGGACAAAGTTCCACGCATGCGCAGATCAAATTATGAGGCCAAAGCTATTGGCAAATACTAGCCTCAAAGTAGTCCCGTTGTAACGAACGAAGATCATCTTGTTCCGAATGATCGGATTTTCTGACAGCTTTGTCCGACTGCGTGTATGCAACACAAGTTTAGGACAAAATCCGTCTAAAAAAAATCACACGGATTTTGTTGTTGGAATGTCCGACCGTGTGTACAAGGCATAACTCTTTTGGCTACCAGATGGATGACAATTAAAGCACAACTTCAGCATACCTCCCAACTTTTTGAGATGGGAATGAGGGACACCTATCAGCAAAAGTATGCAGGCATAGGACACACCCCTGGCCACGCCCTCTTAAAGGAGAATTGTACAAAAAAAAGTCTGGTTAAACCCACAAGTGCTTTTTTTTTTTTACCACTACTATTCCTTTATATTGGCTTTTGGAATTTACAAATGCAGCAATTTAGAAATCAGATGAAAGGTTTAGCGCTGGGAAACACTTTTTGATAGAGAAAAAGTGCATTTTATATACATCTATATGGATCAGATCAAAATGGGGGACAAATGAGGAGGAATGAGGGACAGAGGGACATTGCTCCAAATCAGGGACAGTCCCTCCAAATCAGGGACAGTTGGGAGCTATTACTTCAGTCATTTTTTCATCTTTCCATCTATTAAATCTTCTGCCCTTGTTGTTGTTTTAACTTTGGATAGTAAAACATTTTTCTTCTGCCAGTAAATACCTTATACAGCCCACTTCTTGTTTCTTGTCTGGTCATTAGCCTAGACTTATGACATCATACACAGCTCTCTCTCTCTCACTCTCCTGAGAGTTTGCCAGGGAGCGAGGGGGGATGAGTCATAAGAGGGCCAATGAGAGCTGCAGAGCTGGAGGCCTGCCTCTGCGTGTCTGTGTAAATCCAGGCACTGAACAGGCAGCAGCTTCAGCTGCCCACAGTTAAAATGGCTGCAGCCAGACTGAGTGGAGGGAGATTTCTGCAGCATATTTGGCAAGTACAGAATGAGAGTATATCATAGCTCCCAACTGTCCCTGATTTGGAGCAATGTCCCTCTGTCTAGGCTTGTGCAATTCGTTTCGTAACGAATCGAAATTCGGCCGAATTTTGCATCTTTCGGACATTCGGATGCATCCGAATGTCCGAATTAAAAAATAACAAATTACAACGAATACGAAAGAAATATAACGAATGAATTCGAATGAATTCGACATGATTCGAAATTATTTCAACAGCATTCGAAATTATTTCAACATGATTCGACATTATTTCAACCGCATTCGAAAATATTTTGTGACCCGACTTTAGGGCCATGTATCTCGGGGTCACTTAGTGCTAGACACTTCAAATTTGGATATGTTGTATTGCTAGTATTATTGTGTTTGCATACCAAATTTGGGGTTTCTAGCTATAAGTGACCCCGAGATATGTGGCCCCAAAATCGGGTCGCAAAATGTTATTAGTTATTAGAGCAGAGAATGACATTTTGCGACCCGATTTTGGGGCCACATATCTCGGGGTCACCTATAGCTAGAAACCCCAAATTTGGTATTCAAACACAATGGTACTAACACTACAACATATCCAAATTTGAATTCTCTAGCACCAAGTGATCCCGAGATACATGGCCCTAAAATCGGGTCACAAAATATTTTCGAATGCGGTTAAAATAATGTTGAATCATGTTGAAATAATTTTGAATGCATTCGAAATTATTTCAACATGATTCGACATTATTTCAACCGCATTCGAAAATATTTTGTGACTCGACTTTAGGGCCATGTATCTCGGGGTCACTTGGTGTTAGACACTTCAAATTTGGATATGTTGTAGAGCTAGTATTATTGTGTTTGCATACCAAATTTGGGGTTTCTAGCTATAAGTGACCACGAGATATGTGGCCCCAAAATCGGGTCGCAAAATGTCATTCTCTGCTCTATTAACTAATAACATTTTGCGACCCGATTTTGCGGCCACATATCTCGGGGTCACTTATAGCTAGAAACCCCAAATTTGGTATGCAAACACAATAGCACTATAACATATCCAAATTTGGAGTTTCTAGCACCAAGTGACCCCGAGATACATGGCCCTAAAGTCGGGTCACAAAATATTTTCGAATGTGGTTGAAATAATGTCGAATCATGTTGAAATCATTTCGAATCCGGTAGAAATATTTTCGAATTTCGTTGAAATATTTTCGAATGTGGCCGATTTTTCGAATTCGGTAGAAAACTAAACGAAATCCGAAAACGAATTTAAGGAAGTTAACGAATATAACTAAACGAAATTAATGAATTAACGAATTAAAACGAAACGAAACTAAACGAATTTTTTCCTTTTGCACATATCTACGCTCTGTCCCTCATTCCTCCTCATTTGTCCCTCACTTTGGTCTGATCTATATAATTGTATATAAAATGCACTTTTTATCTTTCATAAAGTGTTTTCCAGTCCTAAACCTTTCATCTGATTTCTAAATTGCTGCATCTTTCAATTTTAAAAGCCAATATAAAGGAATAGTAGTGGTAAAAAAAAAAAACACTTGAGGATTTAATTAACCTTTTTTTGGTTATTTCCCCTTTAGGAGGGAGTGGCAGGGGGCGTGTCCTATGCCTACATGCGTTTTCTAGTAGGAGTCCCTCATTCCCATCTCAAAATGTTGGAAGGTATGATATATATAAAATAATATGAAAAGTGGTTGGAGAGAAGCTTCAGAATGACAAAGATGTTTTTATTACAAATTATGTGGGCGGACTGCATTTCATCTTTTAAGCGGAACTCCAGGAAGCTACGAAAAATTCAAATTGATACAACTCTCTATGCATTAAAGCGGAACTTTACTCTCTCAATCAACATCAATTATTTGTACTCCTTATGCTTCTAGCATTGATAAGTATATAGGAAAGTATGTTTACTTGTTTTAATTTTTAATTTAATTTAATGTTTTTACATTTCTTCAGTTGCTTCCTGGTTTCTGGTCTAGGCCAAAACAATGTCGTACATCCTCTGAGTCTTTATAGGAGGAGGGTCTTTCTCTGCTGAGCACCCCCACCGGCAGGCATACCTGAGCTAAGGGCAGATGGATTCCAGGGAGTAAAAGTTTAATGGATTGTCTGCCCTTTCTCAAGATGGCCGCAGATAGAAATGCTACGGGCAGATATTTCAAAGTTATTTCTCAACGGGTTGCAGCAGGTTATATGGACCAGCCAGTGCCTTTTGGCTGGGGTTGGAGCAGATGATCCCAATCTTAGCAAGTCCAAATGTGCCCTGACTTTTACAGGCAAGGTCCATATAATTGGTTAGCTGGTCCCTATGTGGTTCTGTAAGGCCAGGACAGATCATTTTGTATTTGCCTTCAGCTCATAGTCCGTACTATCAAAAGAAATAGATTTCATCTCTCCAAGACTAAAGCGTCCTTATAGTCGGCTTCCAGACACTTTGGTGCCTCTGTATGAAAGGACCTCTCTATTTCTTCAGATTTCTTCAGTTGTCGGATCTGGAGAAGTCTGGAGGGTTTTGTGAGGCGGTAGCTTATTATTATTACCTATCTCTTTATCTAGGTTCCTGTAAGAGACTCTTTAGGTCCCTGGTGTCCAATCTGCTTGGCAGTCAAATGCGGCCCTTGGGCCCCAGCAGTCAGTAGAGGGAGCATTGATTTGTAAAGGGGTCCTCATAGTAGTAAAGTCTTGTGGTCTCCTGCACCACCCCCCTAGTCTCTAATTGTCTTCTATGGCATTACTTCAGTCACCAACCACTTCTGTAGAAGGATCTCTGACCATTTTCTCTAGCAAGTCTTCCATCTGTGACTGTTTTCTGTAGTGACACATGTAATAAATACTATATATGGCCCTCAGAGACATTGGGGGCCACATTTGAAAGTGGACAACTACTGCTTGTGGTGTTTATTTAGGTTTTGCAAGACTATTTAGCTTTGCAATCATGTGCATTTGTCCACTTGATTGACTTAGGACAGGGGTAGGCAACCTCGGCCCGCCAGTTGTTTTTAAACCACAAGTCCCATGAGACATGGCAAGACCCTGACCATAACAGGCATGACTCCTAGAGGCAGAGGCATGATGGGATTTGTAGTTTCACCACAGCTGGAGGGCCAACGTTGCCTACCCCTGTTCTAAAAGACACAAGTCCATCCAAAAAACAAAACAAAAAAACTGCTCTATTGCAAATATGACAGGAAGGCTTCGGCTCCAACCCCTTCCAAACCACACCCACTAACGCGTTTCACCCCTCATGGGCTTAATGGTAGCTCCAATAGGAGGGGATGGCACTGAAGCCCTCCTTGAATATAAGCAATAATAGAGCAGCTTTTGCTGTGCGCTTCCATCATTCTCTCCTGTATGACTCTATGCACAAGGAGCCATGTGGGAGCTGATTGTATTGATGGAGCCTGGAGAGGTGCTACGCGTTCGATTGGGGTTCAGATCGGTAGAGTTATTATACAGTTTTCTCTATTCAATTTTACATGTGGTAAAAAATAAAGCAGACAGCGTCTTTTCTGTGTTGCAGAGCTGTGTAAATCTCAGAAATGTACCGTATTTATCGGCGTATAACACGTTCCGGCGTATAACACGCACCCCAAGTTTAGGAGGGAATTTTAAGGAAAAAAAACTTTTAGGAGGGAAGTTTAAGGAAAAAAACTTACATTTAAATGTCCATCATTGCAGTCTTATCAGTGTCATTTGCAGCCTTGTCCATCGTTGCACCCTTGTCAGTGTCAGTTGCAGCTTTGCCATTTAAAAATGGCGCCGCCGAGATACAGAGCTGGATGTTCTGTGTATCTCGGAGGCGCTCGGTAGTTCTCAGCAGCTTTTGGCCATTCTCGGCAGCTTTTGCCCACCTTCGGCCGTTCTCGGCAGCTTTCAGCCACCTTTGGCCATTTTTGGCAGCTTTCTGCCGCTTTCGGCCGCCGAGAATGGCCGAACGTGGCCGAAAGCCACCGAGAAGAGCTGAAGGCTTCTGAAAGCCGCACAGAGGCTTACAACGGCGGGGATCGCGTATAACACGCACCTGTGATTTTTTTCCCTGATTTTAAGGGGAAAAAAGTGCGTGTTATACACCGATAAATACGGTATATAAATCCTTTGCAGGTAAAACTGTTTTATATATATATATATATATATATATATACACATACATATATATATATATATATACATACATATACATACATACATACATACATACATATATATATATATATATATATATATATATATATACATATACATATACATATACATATACATATACATATACATATATATATATATATATATGTATATTGCCTGAAGCTCAAACAAGTTCTGGAGCTTTTTTTTGTTGCTCAAATCAGGCAGATTTGGAGCATTTTGGGTGCTTTTCTATTCTCATAGAGATGAATGGAAATGTGCCATTCGTGCGTTTTTTGTGCGATTTTCTGCTCAAATGAAAAGGAAATGTAAAAAATAAAATAGCAATGATATATGAATAAATAAATGTAAAATAAATACATAAATAACTAAAAATCATCATAAATAAGTAAAATAAATTAATAATATGTAATAATACATTAATAAATAATAATTAACCTCTAATCTTAATTTTTTTTTAATTATAATAATAATAATAATAAAATAACATTAAACACCCAAACTCAAACAAAAAATACATTATTAATAATAATAATAATAGTAATTTATTTGGTATTAGGGTTAGGTGTTTTAGTTATTTATTATTATTTTATTTTTTTAAAGGTTAAAGGTAAGGGTTAATTATTTATTTATTGTTACTTAGTATTTATTGAATTTTTTTATTATTATTTAACATTTTTATTTGTGTATTTATTTTACATTGATGTGTTCATTTATTATAATTCATATAATAAATAAAATAAAACAAAATAAAAATAAATAAAATAATAATAAATAACCCTATCCCCAACTCCAGATCCTAACCCTAACCTAAACAGCTCTCAAATCCCTTACCCTAATGAAAAAACATGATAATAAATAAATAATAATGATAAAAGAAGAAATAAAAGCTAATGGAAAACCTAAAAAAAAAAGCTAAAGTACCTAGCAACAAATGATGCAACAGATAATAGTTTTCTCTATTGGCTAATAAAAAAAACGGCAAAGCCCAAAAAAGCTGCGCACAATTGCGCAAATCGTGCAAAAACGGCAGAAAAGCGCTCAAAGACGCTACGTTCAGGTGTGAATGCAGACTCAAAGCAGCTCAGATACTTTTTAGTAGCTTTACCGACCAGCTCCGGTCACATGACCAGATGCCATTAATCAGCATCTACAGAACATACTTACCGGGTACAAGTGCTCCGCTCTGTGTATATAACACGTCGGGCAATCTTAATTATCCATTACAGCCTCTCAGATGAGCTTACGTTTGTCTCTATTCATCACCTTCCCCAATGATTGGAGATCTGGTTGAAAAACGGGGTCATTGCCTTGTAAATTGGCTCATTACGTTCGGGGAATGTGATGAATCGCACCTCATGTTCACTTTCTGTTCCATATGGCGGCTGTTTATACACAGCACTGGCCTTACATAACTCAGCTGCTGGGTTTTTTTTATTTATTTTTTATGTGTTTTCCTTGAATTTTCCCCTGGAAGACCTGAACATAGGACATGGCCTCCTTCACACCTGAGGCTGGAGTCGCACCCAGTGTCACGTCAATGCACTTTCTTTTTTTTTATGCATTTTCCTGCTGCACACATAGGGTAGGTAGGCCATTCATTTGAATGGGATGTCCCACACGAGAAAAAAAAAGGTACTAGTATGCAGCACCAATGGACACTGATGGGCACTGATAAGGTGGCACTGATGAGGAGACACTAGTATGCAGCACTGATGGGCACTGATAAGGTGACAATGATGAGGAGACACTAGTATGCAGCACTGATAGATGGCACCGATGGGCACTGATAGGTGTCACTGATAAGGTGACACTGATGAGGAGGCACTAGTATGCAGCACTGATGGGCACTGATAAGGTGACACTGATGAGGAGGCACTGGTATGCAGCACTGATGGGCACTGATAGGTGGTACTGATGGGCACTGATAGATGGCACTGATAGATGGCACTGATGGGCACTGATAAGGTGACACTGATGAGGAGGCACTAGTATGCGGCACTGATAGGTGACACTGATGAGGAGGCACTAGTATGCAGTACTGATGGGCACTGATGAGGAGGCACTAGTATGCAGCACTGATGGACACTGATAGGTGACATTGATGAGGAGGCACTAGTATGCAGCACTGATGGGCACTGATAGGTGGCACTAATAAGGTGACACTGATGAGGAGGCACTAGTATGCAGCACTGATAGGCTGCACTGATGGGCACGGATAAGGTGGCACTAATGAAGAGGCACTAGTATGCAGCCCTGATGGGCACTGATAGGCGGCACTAATGGGCACTGATAGGCAGCACTTATGGGCAATGATCGGTGGCACGGATAGGCAGCACTGATGGGCACTAATGGGGGGCACTGATGGGCGGCACTGATGGGCACGCTGTCAATCACAGACAGTGAGCCATTCAGGAGAGAGCAGGGGGTGGGATGGGGCCGAGTCAGTTTCTGTGTGTGAATGGACAATGTCCATTCACAAGAGCATGGCTCGGGAGCAATCCTGCTTGAGTGCCCGCACAGAAAAATGCTTGCTATTGGGGGCACTTGGCAGGGGGGAGGACCCAAAAAGAGGAGGATTAGGGCCGCTCTGTGCAAAACCATTGCAACAGAATAGGTAAGTGTGACATGTTTTTTTTTTTAAACGTACAGCCTTTAGAATCATGCGTTTCGACGCATTTGTCATGCGTTTTGACACATGTAAAAACGTGCGTCTGCTTGCTCATTTGAGATGACATTAACAATGAATGGCACCAGGTGAGCGACACATGTTCTCTGAATACACACGAAAACGCGTGCTTTTGTGCACATTCACGGAATGCTTAGATGTGAATGGAGCCTGAGGGTTAAGTGAATGTTTGTAGAATTGCACATTTTTGTATGCGTTTATGAAAGGTACAAAAAAAAGGATGTTACACTTGCGGTGAAAGTCATTGTTATGGGACACCCCAAATATAGATGTGTGACAAACACATCAAAATGCTCATGTCAGAAAACAGGCAATGATCCACGGTGAAAAAAAGCTACATGAACTGCTTTGGCATGTTTGTCACCTGTAGGGAAGCCCCAGGACGACGTCAGACTTGTGACGAAACACGGCGGAGGGAGCGACATGTTGACGTCACTGTGCTGTTCACGCCCCAATTGGACGGACGTTAGTATTGTTGCCGGTTGGGCCACATTTTTACTCGTTTACTTGTTTGGAAGCAATTTTGCTTTTTATCAATAAAACACCATCTGTTTTTACGTTTTTTGTCGATTTTCTGCGCTGACACTACCTGTAACATTGAGTGCGGATTTGTATGCTGTGCTTCTGATCACCTTCATGATCAAAGGTCCACAGCGTCTTATGGCTCGATTGGACATCCAAGGTCCCTGGAGGAAAAGGCCCTGGTTGGGTATTGGCCACAAGCATCTAAGCTTGTGCAGCTGGTAAGCACGTGCTCTGTGGTGGGGGATTCACTCTGTCCGCCCTTAAAGTCACAGGATTTTCATCAATTCTTGCTTGCAAATATGCAGGTCTGAGCTTTGAACCGCATGCAGATGTTATAATTTTTTCAGCTGTTGAACCTTTTTTGGAAATGATCTTTGTTGGTTGGGTACGGCATGGTGCAGCGTGGTGCAGTGGCAGTAAACACACAGAGACCCAGAGTTCTATAACCGGTGTACTAAAGAACTTGCAAGTGGTACAACAACCCGGCGAGGGAGCTCACCTGACCCGGAGCTTCGAGTAGACATGTACAGAACAAAAAAAATATCGTATTTATCGGCGTACCCCAATTTAAGAGGGACATTTTCAAATAAACCAAAGCAAAATAATGGTCAGTGCCAATCAATGCAGCCTGATTAGTGCCCATCTGCAGCCTCAATGCAGCCTATGTGCCCATCTGCAGCCTAATCTGTGCCCATCCAATGCAGCCTGATGCCCATTTTCAGCCTCTATGCAGCCTGATGCCTATCTGCAGCCTGAGCTGCGCCCATCTGCAGCCTGAGCTGCACCCATCCAATGCAGCCTGATGCCTATCTGCAGCCTGAGCTGCGCCCATCTGCAGCCTGAGCTGAGCCCATCCACTGCAGCCTGATGCCTATCTGCAGCCTCACCATCTCTCATGCAGTGCAGGAAATCAGGAGGGGGACGAGCGCCGCCGGAATCACCAAGCCGTCATCTTCTGTTTACAGTACTGGGCTCTCAATCCCATTTCCGCCATTACCATTGGACCAGCTCCTGTGATTGAAAGAACACTGATCCAATGCCAGTGGCAGAGGCGGGACGTGTGTGCGACGTCAGAGCAGAGTAAACAGAACATGTCGGCTCGGCGATTCCGGCGGCGCTCGTCCCCCTTCTCCTCTGAGGTGCCATATCGGCGTATAATATGCACCCGTGAATTTCCCCCTATTTTCAGGGGGAAAAAGTGCGTGTTATACGCCCATAAATACGGTAGTTTCATTTTGTTTCATTTCGATTCGTTAACTACATAAATTTGTTTAGCTAAAATCGTTTTCAACTTTCCAAAGAGAATAAAGTAGAATAGAAAATAAAAAAAAATTACCAGAAAAGAATATAGCAGAAAATAAAAGAATAGAGTATAATAGAGTAAAACAGAACAAAACAGAAAATAGGATAGAAAATAAAATAACAGAATAGAATGGAATAGAATATAATGGAATAGAATAGAATATAATAAAAAAATAATAGAATAAAACAGAAGGATTATAACCATCTTCTGAAATTAGAATAGATAAGAAAAGAATATAATTTAAAAAACAATAGAATAGAATAGAAATAATATAACCATTTTCCAAAATTCAAATTTGAATAGAACAGAAAAGAATAGAGTAGAGTAGAATAGAAAATAACACACACAATAGTATAGAAAAAAACTGAATAGAATAGAATAAATAAAACCATCTTCCTATTCAAATCTATTATTTTCTATTCTATCCAAATTTGAATTTATTCTATTTGAATTTTGAGAAATGGTTATATTCTTTCTATTCTAATATATTCTATTCTATTGTTTTTTTTAAATATATTTTTTATTTGTTTATTCTATTCTATTTCCTATTATTTCCTAGTCTATTATTTTCTATTGTATTCTATTCTTTTCTATTCAAATTTATTCTATTTGAAATTTGAATTTCAGAAAAAATTTGTATTCTTTCTATTCTATTCTATTCAGTTTTTTCTGTACTGTTCTGTTATATTCTATTCTAATCTATTCTTTTGTATTCTATTCAAATTGATTCTATTTGAATTTTGGGAAATGGTTGTAGTTTTTCTATTTTCTTTTCTTTTTTTAATTCTATTTTCTTTTCTATTCTATTTCAGTCTATTCTATTCTTTTTTATTCTATTATTTTCTTATGTATTTAAATTTATTCTATTTGAAATTTGAATTTCAGAATATAGTTATATTCTTTCTATGTTATCCTAGTCTATATTTTTTGCTATTATAGTCTAGTCTATTCTGTTCTTTTATTTTCTATTCTATTCTGTTTTACTCTATTATATTCAATTCTTTTATTTTCTGTTATATTCTTTTCTAGTCTAATTATATATATATATATATATATATATATATATATATATATATATATATTCTATTGGTTCATTTTCTATTCTATTTTATTCTCTTTGGAAATTGAAAAAAAACTTTCAAATTCCAAAACTTTTCAAATTCAAATTTAAAAACTATTCAAATTGGAAAAGTATTCGAAAAAGATTTGAATCCGAATTTCGGCAAATTAATATTATTTTTATTTTATTCATTATTTTGGATTAGTTTAATTTCGGTACTATTGTAATTCGGAAATTCGGATACATCCAACCGGAATGCTGCTCCAGGGGTACCGAGGGAAGCATAGAGAAACTTCCCCTCCAGCTGCAGTACCGCTCCAGATGAGCGCCACCTACAGAGGAGAAATTAGATTAAGCTTTAGTAGTGTTCTGCCGCGTTTCCTACTAAGTACAATATTGTGAAATAAAGTGCTAATGCGCCGTATCGCTTGATAATGCATAAATCAACATCTGCATAAATTCATAGACCATGTGCAAAAAAATCATCATCATCAGTATACAAAGATAAATATAACTCATCAGTGTAAACACTGATGTAAAAACTATGTGCAGTCCATAAATTTAAAAAAAAAATAAGCATGTAGCTTGTGAAAAACTCCAGATCATAGAAGGGAAAACAATCACAAAGCAGACATAGTGTAATCCTGTTTATTGAAAACAATCTTTAAAACAATTGGAATGTCACTCACATATTTTCGTGCCCTGACCCGGGCACTAGGAATGATCTGCCAGCTGTATAATGTGTATGCTTCGTTGGTTTCTAAAGCCAGCGGGCATTCCAATCTGCGGAAGTGACGACTAAACGTGACCAAAGTGCCCGCCCGTGCGTGTTTCGTCATCTGGACGTCATCAGAAGGAAATTAGACCGCCTACATCTTTTTATTTGAATGTTTTTGGAATCCACCTTGTTTCTATCTGGTCATATCTGGTGCCAGTTGGTGGGTGCTCTATGTTGCAGATAAAGTCACTGCATAATGACGTGGTCCCTGCTCCATGCATACATCACCAATGAGCCCAGGCCAATGTGATGGCGAGCTCCCAGATGGCCTTTGCTTGATGTTCTAAACTCACAGGAAGTGTACTGAATGACAGTGGGGTTTATTTATAAAGACTGGGGAGTGCAAAATTGGGTGCAGCTCTGCAAAGAAACCAATGAGCTTCCATTTCTTTTGCCAAAGCTTAATTGAACAAGTTGGAGTTAGAAGCTGATTGGCTACCATGCACAGCTGCACAAAATTTTGCACTCTCCAGTTTTAGTAAGTCAGTCTCAGTGGGTATCAGATGATATCAGAGCGTCTTTCTGCGTCATTACATTATGATTGCAGGGCACAGTGGTGAAGCCCCCCTCGGGGGATAGAACCCTTGATGACACGCTGCAGTTACAGGATTTCCTCACCCCCGTTCACACCTATGCGAATTAGATGTGCGTTTCCCCGCATCTAATTCGCATAGTAGGAGAATGTGACTGGCTCCCTATGGAGCCGGTTCACATATCTCCGGGGCGGCTGCGGAGCGCACTGCAGAAAAAACGCGCGCGTCTTTGGCTCCGTTTCAGGGCCGAATTCAGGCATAGAATTGGCCCTGACTCGTCCCTGAAACAGGGGGAACAGGTACGCACTGCGCTCCTGTGCGTTCCGCAGCGGGTTATAGTGTGAACCCGGGCTCAGTCTTCCACTGAGTGTTGATTTACCCACGAGACTGAGGACATCTAGTGGATGAAAGATTTACTGCAAAATACAAGAGCATTTTTTTAAATTTTATAACTCCTGGACTTGGATTTTCAAAGTAAACCTGTTGTTTTTTCCTCCAAGGTCAAAGCACAGGTTTCTTTTTTTTTTATTGAAATAAATATATATATATATATATATATATATATATATATATATATATATATATATATATATATATATATATATATATATATATATATATATATATTTATATTTATATTAAGGCTCACATAGGCTAGCACCAGTGGTATAAGTGCGATACTGTCCAGTGTTTTTTTGCTGGGACCCTATGCTGAGATTTACCTATGCAAAAGAACTTGCTAAACTGTGCAGCCAGCGCCCCCCAATGTCAGTGCGATATATTCTGAACAGAATTTATTTTTTTAGTAAATCAACCCCATTGCTGGATGGTATAAAGAAAAAAATAATAATTTATTGAAAATTAAATGTGCCAAAAGGTCCATGTGAATGTGAACTTCAAGTGACGAACTGTTCTGCCAGCATGTATTCCAAGAAAATATAAAAAATATAAAAAAAAAATAATGTTACCTTCACTTGAACGATATATTAATGATATATACTGTCTCACCTCTGTACCCCCCTGCTCATCTGTCTCACCAATACACCTCCTTTCACATCTGCCCCACTGCTCTACCTGCATTTCTGTCCCACCACTGTAACACCCTTCTCACTTGGCCCAACACTGAACCCCCCTGCTCTTCTGTGCCACTGCTGAACCCCCTTATCTCTTCCATCACTGTACCTCCCTGTGCATCTGCCCCACCGCTGTACCCTCTTCTCATCTATGATATGTGTGATATGCAGAGTGGTGAAAGAAAGCAGAGATGAGACACATCTACCTGTCCTGGCACACTCCACCTCTCACATCCAGCGCACGTGCTTTGTGATGTATGTGATGTATGGAATGTATGTGATCTATGGGATGTATGGGATGTATGGGATGTATGGGATGTATGGGATGTATGTGATGTATGGGATGTATGTGATCTATGGGATGTATGGGATGTATGTGATCTATGGGATGTATGTGATGTCACATACAAGCAAGTGGAGAGGGGTTCATGGAGAGGGTTTCAGTAGTAAGTGACTCTAGCAGGACTGTGATTGGCTTTAGCAGTGGCCAATGACAGTCCTCTTCCTCCTGGAAATAGGGGCCGCCCCCCTGTACCAGAACTGTATCTAATCTCTTCCCCATCACAAAAGCTGACGATGGCAGCTACAGCAAAGTTAGAGAACCAAACAATGTTACAACCACTTTAGTCATTTTTTCATCCATTAAATCTTCTGCCCTTGTTGTTGTTTTAACTTTGGATAGTAAAACATTTTTTTTCTGCCAGTAAATACCTTATACAGCCCACTTCCTGTTTCCTATCTGGACATTAGCCTAGAGGCCAATGAGAGCTGCGGAGCTGGAGGTGTGCCTCTGTGTGTCTGTGTAAATCCAGGAAGTGAACAGGCAGCAGCTTCATCTGCCCACAGTTAAAATGGCTGCAGCCAGACTCAGCGGAGGGAGATTTCTACAGCATATTTGGCAAGTACAAAATCACAGTATATATAAAATAATATGCAAAGTGATTGGAGGGAAGCTTCAGAATGACAAAGATGTTTTTATTACAAATTATGTGAGCAGACTTCAGCTCCTCGTTAAGTGGGTAATTTACTATAACGATCGTCATCTCCAGCGATCGGGTCCTCATTTTCAGCTCTTACTGCTGACAGCTAACAATGGAGGACATAAACCGTTATCATTGAGTGAGCCGAGCCAAATGTAACAAAGAATTAATACTGAAGTGTCAGGCTGGTGTCTTGGAAAGGAGTTGGACATATTTGTAAATGCTCGTGAGTCTAAATTAAAATCAAACTTAGATTAATTAGAAATGATAAATGACTTCTTTCAATGAAGTCATTGTGCCTGGTAATCAGAAAAAGATCCATTTCTGTTTAGAAGAATACATAGAAATCATGTTCAGCCGTACATTAAATAATCACAACTGATTATATGAATAGTAACAGATGAAATTAAAAATGCATCAAACTGTCATTTGTTAAAATCTCGCCGTGATATAGAAGTGAGGAGATAAATGAGGAGACGGTTTCCAGAGATTGTTTATACACAGAAGGGAAAACATTCGATCAACAGGATACATTGTAACCAACCTAAGGGACTAAATAAGATACAACGAGCTTTTCACATAAAACTGACACTATCAACAACATGCCTAAACCAACAAATCAGCTTCCAACTGTCAATTCTACATACCAGAGTTCAAGCCCGGACTACGGGATGGAGATTTAAAGGCTCCGTGCGCACTAGCCTTTTTTTAACCACTTAAGCCCCGGACCATTTTGCAGGCCAAAGACCACAGCACTTTTTTGCGATTCGACACTGCGTCGCTTTAACTGACAATTGCGCAGTTGTACGACGTAGCTCCCAAGCAAAATTGACATCCCACAAATAGAGCTTTCTTTTGGTGGTATTTGATCACCCCTGTGGTTTTTATTTTTTGGGCTATAAACAAAAGAGCGACAATTATGAAAAAAAAACGCATTATTTTTTACATTTTGCTACAATAAATTTCCCCAAAAAATATATATATAAAAAAAATTTTCCCTCAGTTTAGGCCGATACGTATCCTTCTACATATGTTTGGTAAAAAAAAAAATCGCAATAAGCGATTATTGATTGGTTTGCGCAAAAGTTATAGCGTTTACAAAATAGGGGATCGTTTTATGGCATTTTTATTAATAATTTTTTTTTTTACTAGTAATGGCGGCGGTTTTTATCGTGACTGCGACATTATAGCGACATTATGGTGGACACATCAGACATTTTTTACATTTTTGACAGCTGCCATAACCCCCGGTATCCCCGTGTTCGTCCGGCGGTCCGGTACAAGATACAAGTGGTCTCTGCGGCAGATTCACCACAAGATCACTTTTATCTATGGCAGGAGAGGGGTCACCCCCGCTGCGATCTGGTGCCGTCGGCAGTGGCGGAGGTTATCGTTTCTGTCCCGTGGGCTGACATGGAGATGAGTGAGGGGCAAGATGGCCTGCAGGGTGGAAGCGACGTTATAACGTCACTTCCGCCCATAGCTCTTAAAGGGCCATTTTTTTTTTTTTATTTTATTAAATGACAATTTATTTTTTTATTTTTTTATTGCATTTTAGAGTAAATATGAGATGTAAGGTCTTTTTGACCCCAAATCTCATATTTAAGAGGTCCTGTCATGCTTTTTTTCTATTACAAGTGATGTTTACATTCTTTGTAATAGGAAAAAAGTCACACTTTTTTTTTTTTTTAAACAGTGTAGAAATAAAAAGTAAAAGGTAAAAGAAAAAAGTAAAAAAAAAATTTAAATGCCCCCCATCCCGCCAAGCTTGCGTGCAGAAGCGAACGCATACGTGAGTAGCGCACGCATATGAAAACTGTGTTCAAACCACACATGTGAGGTATCGCCATGATCGGCAGAGCGAAAGAAATAATTCTAGCCCAAGATCTCCTCTGTAACACAAAACATGCAACCGGTATAATTTTTTAAATGTCGCCTATGGAGATTTTTAAGGGTAAAAGTTTGTTGCCATTCTAAGAGAGGGCGCAATTTTGAAGCGTGACGTGTTGGGTATCAATTTACTCGGCGTAACATTATCTTTCACAATATAAAAAAAATTGGGCTAAATTTACTGTGCGCTTGTAAGACCGCTGCGCTAATATGGTGTGACAGAAAGTATTGCAACGACTGCCATTTTATTCTCTAGGACAGGGGTCTCAAACTGGTGGCCCTCCAGATGTTGCGAAACTACAAGTCCCATCATGCCATTGCCTTTGGGAGTCTTGCTCTTAACTGTCATCCTTGCAATGCCTCATGGGACTTGTAGTTTTTCAACAGCTGGAGGGCCACCAGTTTGAGATCTCTGCTCTAGGATGTTAGAAAAAATGTATAATGTTTGGGGGTTCTAAGTAATTTTCTAGCAAAAAAAAACAGTTTTTAACTTGTAAACACCACATCTAAAAAAGAGGCTAGGTCTTAAAGTGGTTAAAGTGGAGTTCCACCCAAAAAAAAAAAAAAAATGCATTACCGTGCATGAAATAACATTAAAAAAAAACATTTGGACATATATTTTTTTTTTTACAAACCTCTTAATGCCTGTTGCTATGTGGTCCCTTGAAATCTTCCTCCTTCCTCTTCTAGGCACCTTATGTCACTTTCCTCGGCGCCTCCGCTCGCTACTGCTCCTGGGAGATGTGTGCCATCATTTCCCAGGAGTCAGTGGGCAGCGCCGAGTGCTTCTTTGCCATCACAATGGGGCGGGCACTTCCGATGCCACCGCCCCGTTGTGATGGCAACCTAGTAGTTGATGGCGCTGCGAGAATGACTCAATGCGCATGCGCAAAATTGTGGAGAGAGCGGGCGGTAGATTCTGGTCGCTCAGCAGCACCCTATCCCAGAACAGGATGCTTGTGGGCTTCACATGCCCACAAGCAAAATGAAAACGGCCACCACTGCGTTATCAAAGTTCTTTTAAACCAGACATCCGGGGACAAATTATACAGAAGACAATGTTACAATGCCATTGTGAAAGGTTTAAAAAAAAAAAAATGATTGATTGCAGTTGGAACTCCACTTTAAAGAGGAAGTAAACCCTGAAGGGGTAAACTTCATCTTAGTTTCCCTGCAAAGGTAACGCATAATGGGTTACTGTGCATCGCATAGTAGTCCATTATGTGTCACTTACCTGACACAGGAGCCAGCGATGTCACCGCTGTCCCCTCTTCCATGGAGCATCCATCTACTTTCCAGGCATCGTGGCTCCAGCGTTGTGATTGGCCGGAGCCACGATGACGTCACTCCCGCGCATGCACACGGGAGCCGCCACTAACGGCATATCGCATGTGCCGTAGACAGCGGTGCCTGTCTTTTTGCAAATATCTCTCCCCGGTTCTAGAACCCCCAACAGTTATATATTTTTTTCAGACACCCTAGAGAATAAAATGGCAGTCGTTGTAATACTTTATGTCACACCGCATTTGCGCAGCAGTCTTATAAGCGCAATTTTTTTGTGGGGGAAAAAATACACTTTTTTTACTTAAAAAATAAGAGAACGGTAAAGTAAAATAAAAATAAAAAAATTGATACCCAACATATCACGCTTCAAAATTTCACCCGCTCGTGGAATGGTGACAAACTTGGCAACTACAGTGCAGAGAAAAATAAAACCTTGAAGAGGGCCCCCCTGCACTGCAAGGGTTAATAATGCTTATGTAGAGGCTGAATTACATACCGTATTTGCCGGCGTATAAGACGACCTTTTACACTTAAAAAAACTGGCCGAAAATCGGGGGTTGTCTTATACGCCAGATCAGCTCCTCCGATGCCTGCTGAGGGTTCGGCAATACTGTATGTAGCTTCGGCTACATACAGTATATACCGCTGAGCCAATCCCAGCGAGCGATGTATACAAATGAATACAGAGCCTGCTCGGATTGGAGTAACAACCTCTGCCAATCCAGAAGTAGCCTGCTCGGATTGGCTTTGAGAGTCAGAGAGGCGCGGGCTGATGATGATACAGTCTCTGCCGATCCAAGCAGGCTTTGTATTCATTAATAGAATACATCGCTCGCCGTGATTGGTTCCAGCAAAAGCAGGAAGAAGGATATGGCGCCAGCTCCTGCTCCAGCAAGAAGGACGGAATATCAAGCGTCGGAAGCATTGGAAGGGGGTCGTCTTATACGGTAAGTACAAGAAAAAAATGCTTAAACAACAGTAAGATTAGGGGGTCGTCTTATATGCCCGGTCGTCTTATACACCGGCATATACGGTATCTTTTACACCCTGCTATGGAAGTCTCCGGTGCTGCTCTCTTCTCTCCTCCGGTCTGGGCTGTGGGTGGTCCCTCGGCATCATTATGTACAGTGCAGAAAAAAAACACCCTTGCAGTGCACCCTCATGCACGTCAAGAGTTAAATTCTCGTCATGTTTTGGAAGAGATGAAGGGGCCGTATTGCTTATATTTAGACTGCTGCAGAATGGAAAATTTTGTTTAGTTTAGTTTATTTTTTATTCATAAAATACATAATTTCGTTCTGTTATATGCGTTATGTTAAGTTAATTCATTTTCGGATAATTCCTTATTTCTGTAGAGTATCAATATTCGTTATAACGAATCGATTCATTTTCGGATAATTCGATATTTCTGTATATATGTATATACAGGTATATATTATAGTTCACCAAAAGGGCTAGGGGGCAAATGGACTATCTCGGTACAATACACTAAAGGTAAGCTCAGGTACGACAACAATCATGTAAAAAGATATACAAAAGTTTATTAATACACAATACGTGATAAAATATCAATAAAAATTTAATTAATAAAAATTAAAAGAGGTGACTGTCCATGTACATCACCAGGTGATGAAGAAAATCACAATGGGATAGTCGATCACAAAAAATGATTCTTTCTACTAGTTTCACGGACTAGGCCGCTTCATCAGTAAAAACATCTGCAATTTAATTAACACATGATCAAAAACAATATATTTAATCACATACAGAAGAAAACAGTGTTTCACACAATATATGACTTTAAACAAGATACAACTGTTGAAACGGGGGCAAATAGAGGATGGCTTATCCGAATCCCAGCACACACAGGGCACAAAGCGTCACCAGTAAGGGGGTCTCCTGCGGCGACCGGGGGAGACTACAATTCGACAAGCTGGAATCTGAATGACATGAGATACATGGAATGGGTAAACCAGATTCCAGCCTGTTGAATTGTAGTCTCCCCCGGTCGCTGCAGGAGACCCCCTTACTGGTGACGCTTTGTGCCCCGTGTGTGCTGGGATTCGGGTAAGCGGTTCTTTATCTGCCCCGATTTCAACAGTTGTATCTTGTTTAAAGTCATATATTGTGTGAAACACTGTTTTCTTCTTTATGTGATTAAATACATTGTTTTTGATCATGTGTTAATTAAATTGCAGATATGTTTCCTGATGAAGCGCCCCAGTCCGCAAAACTAGTAGAAAGAAACATTGTCCGTGATCCTGGATGATGGTACTACTTTTAATGGTTTTCATTTACCTATTTTTGTTTGTAGAGGCCATTTCAAATCTTTCATATATATTATAGTTAATGATTCGTAGTTTGGAAAGTAATTTATTTATTGAATCCATTAACACACACAATGACAATATCTCTTCTCCGCTGCTCAAATACAATACAACACCCTTCTCACTCACTTCTCAGGAATGTACTTTGCCAGTAATCCAACCTCCAGCACAAAATGAATCAGCTGATTGGATTGTAAGATTTAGTCCGCGTTGACCTTTTGTTTCATTAGACCTTTAACGAATTAACGAATCATGTTGAATTCATTCGTATTTTTCGCTATAATTTCTTTCGTATTAGTTGAAATTCGTAATTGTTTTTATTCGGACATTCGGATGCATCGAATGTCTGAAAGATGCAAAATTTGGCCGAATTTTGTTTTGTTACGGAACAAATTGCACCTGTCTCCTTATCTTACGAATGAAATGAAAACAAATACATTTTTTAGCAGTGCACATGTCTAACAGAGGCAAGTATTGCAGCCATTTTTTTTTTCAATGTTCTCTTTTAACATAAATTTTATTTTTCCTAACTGGAATTCTGCTTTTAATTATTGTCATCCTTACTGCATGTGTATATTAGCCCCAATCTGATATCTGGATATTTTGCTTTTCTAGCTGCAGCACCTCATCTACATTTGGAAGACTTTCTGGAGCACTCCGGGCTTCTCCAACAAGCTGTCTGTGATATTTAAAGGTCCAGGATGGGGACCTGGAAAACCTCGCCTCGGCCTTCCTGAGGAACTTCCAAAGGTAAATCATACAATGCCTAAATCACGCCGGTGATGACAGATGAAAGCAGATGAGGTGTTTCAAGAAGTCCAAAAACAATATGTTTTGTGGTACAGCGGACAGATTTGCTGCCAAGTCGTAGCTTCCCTCTGCCACCTTAAATGACAAGGTTGTCCGCTTAAATAGCAAGTATTTAGGTTTCTTGCCAGTTTTTTTTATTAATCCATTTATTTTAATAGTTAAAAGACCATAAAATGAAATGATACCATATCTTGAAAATATTCTTATAAATTATTAATTAAAAAATAAACTTTTAAATGAGAAGGTTTCATAATACTTTTTTGCAAAAGCAAGTTGCCTGCATGCTTGGAACAATTTGTATTATTACTATTTTATTATTATTATTATTATATATTTTTTTGTATTACTGACTATTTAAGAAAATATTGTCTCTGCTAGGAGGGAGAACATGTTCCATCTCTGAGTCCATAATCAATCTGTGTAATCTGATCTCTCCTGCTATTGAGAAATATTTCCACATATCAGCTGTTAAAAGCCTCCAAAATGCAGGCATGGCGTTTGCCGTTTGCCCTCTGCTGGCTACAGAGGGCACATTTTTTACTCCTAAACTTTATAAATACACTATATTGTCAAAAGTATTGGGACACGTCTCTTTACACGCGCATGAACTTTCATGGCATCCCAGTCTTAGTCCGTAGGGTTCAATATTGAGTAGGGATGAGCCGAACAACCCCTCCCCCCCTCGGTTCGGTTCACACCAGAGCTTGCGAACAGGCAAAAAATTAGTTGCAAGCACCGTTAAAGTCTATGGGACGAACATGAAGAATCAAAAATGCTAATTTTAAAGGCTTATATGCAAGTTAAAAAGTGTTTGGAGACCCGGATCCTGCCCCAGGGGACATGCAAAATAAAGTTTTAAAAATTGATATTTTTTTTGGGGAGCAGTGATTTTAATAATGCTTAAAGTGAAACAATAAAAATGAAATATTCCTTTAAATAATTGTGCCTGGGGGGTGTCCTTAGTATGTCTGTAAAGTAGCGCATCTTTCCTGTGTTTATAAAAGTACCACAGCAGAATTACATTTCTAAGGGAAAAAATGTAATTTAAAACTACTCACCACTGTAATATATTGTCAGGTCTCGGCAATATAGATAAAATCATTGAAAGGAATGGCATGGGTCTCCCCCCCCCCCCCCCCCCGAGTCCATTACCAGGACCTCTTTATGGCCACTGTCACTTGCTCCATCACAATACTGAACAGAGCCGGAGACAATGGGCATCCCTGTCTCATACCCCTCCTAACTGGAAAAGGCTCTGAGAGCTCGCCCCCTAGCTTAACCTGGGCTGAAGGGCAGGAGTAAAGTAACTGCACCCATTTCCAAAACCTGGGCCTGGACCCCATAGCCTCCAGAACTGAGAGCATATAAGGCCAGGCCAAAGAGTCAAATGCCTTTTCAATGTTGAGTGCTGCCAAGATTCTAGAAGTGGATTCAGTTGGGGGTAGCTATAAATGAGTGAAAACCCAGCGGATATTGATATCATGACATTCAAAAAATGGTGACCAACTTAATTTTATTGAAATGGTAAAGAAACATAAAGACTTATTTTTCAGTTCAATAAAAAAATGAATTGGCTATCCATGAAGATTGCAAATAATTCTTAATACTCCAATGAATCCGCCTAATATGCTGTAAATCTTGGTTGGGCAAGTCAGTACAATCATCTTTACCTACAGCCCTAAAATAAATATTTGTTAGGTTTATTGGTTTCCATCAAAAATGTAAGTGTATATATGGAGTGTCTATTTATATGGCGGTTGAGGACTTTGATTGTAAGCTCCTCTGGAGTAGGAAGTGGTATAATTACACGATATGACCAAAGGTTTGTGGACACCTGACCATCACAGCAACATTATAAGACCTTGTTGGATATCTGAGCAAAAACATGGGCATGAATCTAGAGTCCCCCTTCCTTTCTGTATTAGTTCTCATTCATTCAAAAGAGTATTTTTGGGGTCAAGCACTGGTCAACCTAACAATGAAGTTTAGGAGCGTTGAGCTCAGACCTTTGTGCAGGCCACTTGAACTCCTCCACATCAAACTGGTCAAACCATGTCTTGTCATACTGGAATAGAAACAGGCCTTCACCAAACTGTTACCACTAGATACTTGTGGGTTCACCTACTGATGTTGGACAAGAAGTCAGAATTCCACTTCATCCAAATGTTGAAGTTTAATAGGGTTGAGGTCAGATCTCTGTGAAGGCCACTCAAGTTCCTCCACACCAAACTGGTCAAACCATGTCTCATCATGCTGGAATAGAAACAGGCCTTCACCAAACTGTTACCACAAGGTTTTTGTGCAGTCAAATACTGATGCTGGACAAGAAATCAGAATACAAATTCATTCTAAAGTTGAAATTAGTTGGGTTGAGGTCAAATCTCTATGCAGGCCACTCAGGTTCCTCCATACCACTGGTCAAATCATGTCTCATCATTCTGGAATAGAAATAGGCTTTCACAAACAGTTACCACAAGGTTTTTGTGGGGTCAAATACTGATGTTGGACAAAAAGTCTAAAGTTGAATGTAGTTAAATTTAGTTGGGTTGAGGCCAAATCTCTGTGCAGGCCACTCAAGTTCCTCCACACCAAACTAATGAAACAATGTCTCATCCTGCTGGAAGAGAAGGAAGCCTTCAACAAACTGTTACTATGCGGTTTTTGTGGGGTCTAGTACTGATTTTGGACAAGACGTCAGAGTTCCAATCCATCCTAAAGTTGAAGTTTAGTAGGGTTGAAGTCCGATCTCTGTGCAGGCCACTCACATTCCTCTACACCAGACTGGTGCTCATCATGTTGGCTTAGAAACGGGCCTTCATCAAACTGTTATCACAAGGTTGGGAAGATTGTCTAAAATGTCTTTGTATGCTGTCATATTAACAATACCCTTCACTGAAATAATTTGGAAGGGGCTCCACATTTTCTATACTTTTGCCCATACAGTGTAGGCGTGATGGATGATCAGGTCTCCACTTACGTTTTTCCATGTAGTGTATTTCTGTGTATTCTGTACACTTCAGAATTTGTCAATGCATTCGGAAAAAATATGATGATGAGGAATATGATGATGGTTGATATTTTTGCAGGTTACTGGAGATGAAAAGCCTTATAATCCCAAACAATCCAAAGCTGTACAAATCTACTCATGCATACACTTTATTCTCCTGCTCGCCATCTATCAACACATGTTTGAAGCTAAGCATGTAAGTCCTTTCTTTTCACTGTTACTAAGCCACAAATGTAAAGCTTTTCAAACTTATATATATGTTTCCGGGAAAGTCATTACCATTAAACATTAAACTTCAGTCATTAAATATTAATTATATAGCGATGGATATTATAAGTAGAGAGAAGCAGTGATTTTGGTAAAACTGATAACTACAAAAGTTACTGATGTTGAAGTTTCAGCCAAATTGGTCTTAAATTTTGCAATGTGGACTGCTTAGGCAATTTTTTTTCAAAGTACACTCTATATCAGCCTTTCTCAACCTTTTTAGCCCAGGAGAACCCTTAAAACTATTTTCAAAGTCTTGGGGAACCTCTGATAAAACCCCATTCATTGGGGGCCAGTGGGAACAATGCCCCTTACTTTGGTGGTTAGTGTAAGACTTGCCCCCACACAGAGAGCTATAAAGATCATTGATGTCATACCACTGGCTCCTCCAAGTGGCATTGGCTCAGAACTATGTAGGCACCATCAAACAGGAGGAAAATCAGCCACAGCTCAAGCAACCCCTAGCCACCTCTGGAGGAACAATAGGGTTCCACTGAACCCTGGTTGAAAATGGCTCTTCTATATGCACCTAGAAAGAAATACATTTCCTAAAGAAGACATTTCATTGGTCTATTCAGCAACATACACAAATTAATTGTACTGTTTTAATGCAAGCAGTGTAAGTTATTGAATTTGACCTGGTATCATGCTTTTGTAATCCGTTGTACAGCAATGCTCAGACTGGGGGAGAGAAGAAGCAGCATAATGAGCCAATCTGTTCATATGCTGACCAGGAGTATGCCAGAAGGAGGAGAGATGATAATGACAGAGAGATGAACTTATCACTGTGCTGCTTCTCCTTTCACTGTCCACTTACAGGCGGGGGGCTGGTCCGGGATGACCTGGACTCAGAAGAAGTGGGGGGAAGGATGCTGCCCATCAAACTGAGGACATTTCAGGGCAGAAAAAAGTACTACTGTTTTGCAGTGTTTATATGCTAAGAAGGAGCATGACAATTAGAGGGGAGAGAGTGACAGAGAGATGAGCTCATTAGCATGCTACTTCTCCTTTATCTGCCCATTAACAGGCTAGGGGAGGGACAAGATCTGTAAACATTATCTTCAGCAGAGAAAAAAGTCAAGTGTGTCTATTGCCCTGCCAGACAGGACGGACAGTAGACAATGTGCACTGCCTAAATATGTGTTCGTTTTCATTTCATTCATCTTTTTTCTTTCTTTTTTTTGGGTTATGATCGAAATTCGTAAATTCAAAAATTCATAAATTTGTAAATTCGCAAATTCATAAATTTGAAAATTTAGAAATTCGAAAATATGAAAATTCGAAAATATGAAAATAAGAAAGAAAATCCAAAAATATAAAAGAACGAAAATTCAAAATAATAACTAACTAAATAATAATAACTAACTATTAAATTATAGGTATTGGAATCTCCTTTCAAATTTGGCTGTTAATTAATTAATAATAGTAATAACAATAAAAAATTGTCATTATTATTGTTTATTATTATTATTAATCCGTTACGTTCCATTAATTTAGATACCGCATTCATTATTTCGGATGATTCGGAACTTTGGATAAATTTGTATTTGTTATGTTCACTAACAGCCAAATTTGAAAGGAAATTCCAATACCTATAATTTAATAGTTATTAGTAAATAAGTTATTATTAGTTTGTTATTATTTCAGATTTTCAAAGTTTTGGGTTTTCAAATATTTTGGATTTTCATAGTTATTTTCGGATCTTCGTTCTTTTGAATTTTTGTTCTTATTTTAGGACTTTCAAATTTTTGGATTCCCGAAATTTCTGATTTTTGAATTTCCAAATTTTAGAATTTCCGAATTTTAGAATATTAGAATTTAGAATGCTCGGCTTGCAGTCACGCTCAGTCCCGCCCCCTGGACATCTCCTAGCATTGACGTCCCAGCACTGTAACCGGCATTATGTTCATCATAGGATTCGGGCCAAGGGGCGGGACTGGGCGTGCCCCTGAGTGCACAGGAGATCTAGCTCTATTTCGGCAGCGCTCGTCCCCTCCTTCCCCTCAGCAAGGCTGAAGATGGACACTGATCAAGCTGCAGTGAGGAGCAATGCTGCAGGTGGGCACTGATTAGGCTGCAGATGGGCACTGATTAGGCTACAGATGGGCACTGATTAGACTGCATATAGGTACAGATCAGGCTGCAGATGGGCACAGATCAGGCTGCAGATGGGCATTGATTAGACTGCATATGGGCACAGATCAGGCTGCAGATGGGCACAGAATCAGCCCGCAGATGGGCACAGATCAGGCTGCACTGAAGCTGCAGATGAGCACTAATCAGGCTGCATTGATGCTCTGATCATTATTTTGCTCCAAAGTGGTTTATTTTTATTTTTTTAAGTTTTTTTTTTCTGAAACTTCCCTCTTAAATTGGGGTGCATATTATTCGCTGGCGCGTGTTATATTCCGATAAATACGGTAATTGCATTTCCATGTTCTGTGTACTGTGGGAGACCAGATATAGTGAATGCAGGCTCCTGGGTTTAGTAACACTTTAACACTGCTAACTAGCACTAAACAGGAGAGGGGAGGACAGAGGAGGATATCAATACCCCATAATAAACATGTTGCAGTGGTCCAAAACTGCCACTAGATGTCAGTATACTACAACAACAAAAAGATAACATCAATCAGCTCACTATAAGACATAATGGTGCAAGAAAATGGGGGAAGGACATTTTCTAACTTGTATTTTGGCTGCTAATGAACATGACTACACAGGTGACCCCCCCCCCCCCCCAATATCTGAGCTCTGTGCCTTCCGTAACCTCATCCAAGCTCCTCCTCCTCCCATCCATCAACTAACAAAGCAGCCGCTCCCACCGCAAGCCTAATTTCTGCAGTGCTGCAATCTGGAGGAGACAGAAAACATTATCTAGGGCAGTGATGGCGAACCTTGGCACCCCAGATATTTATTTAACTACATTTCCTACATTTCCCATGATGCTCCACTACACTGCAGAGTGCATGGGCATTATGGGAAATGTAGTGCCAATACATCTGGGGTGCCAAGGTTTACCATCACTGATATAGGGTTTAATAACTTGTGAATAAATACATAATGTAAGGGCACTTTGGGATATTTGCCTGCAGCTGTTATTTCACACACCGGGATGGCGAGAGATGCCGCCCTACTTTCCAGCATCTCTCTAATGAAACAAATTGTAACATTGTTATTGTGTGTGCGCAGATCTTATCACCGATAACCATCCTAGGGAGGATCCTCTACATACTTCTCATGTTAACGTCTCTGGGATTCCTGCTGGAGAACAGGCAAGTCCTTCATTTGTTACCTTGCAGCTGTTTAATCCTCGGCCTCCCTTTCATAATTTGTTTTCCTTCTCTCATCTCTGTGTAATTAGTTGGTCTTCCTAATAAATGATCTAAGCGTGGGTAACCTTGTCTCTTTCCTCAACGCCACCCCAAAAAAAGAAAAACGCAGTAGCGATATAGCGAATGATACGGGGGAATAATTACACAGCAGGATCTTTGCCGCGCCAGAGAATAATTACGGTTGCAATTTGTCCTGATGGCAAAGCAATAATAATCAAATTACTTTTAAAGTATAGTCAATATAATTAAAAAGGTCGTCAGGGATTTCCCGTTGGCAGGTGACGTCTGCCGCGACGCTAATGCGTTCCTAGGTATTAAACCCAAAATCAAATATTTAATATAATTGCAGCTTACCAATTCTTAGATCATGTTTTTTGTGTGGATACTTCGCTATGATTTACAGCACCTCATCCCGTTATTTTCTATCCAAGAAGCAAGAAATTGAGTGGGATTATAACAGTGCAGATATATAACTCAAACCACAGATTATGGTTACAATTTTAATATTTATTACTAGCATTTTAAAACAATATCACCATTAAACATTTTTGTAATCCACAGACATAGTGGTCCTTAGTCCCAACATGTTTTGCCTTTTAATTAGGCTTCCTCAGGGGATTTTATCGGCTGTAGGGTTATCCACTTTCCTAATATTCACAGACTTAAAGCGTAGTTCCTACCAAAAATTATACTTCCGCTTTAAGGGAAGGTGACCCCCTGACATGCCACATTTGGCATGTCATTTTTTTTGGGGGGGGGGGAGTGGCTACACTCTTTTTAGAGGGTCCCAGCTCCCTCTTACTCCCGGCACACGGTGACATCGGAAGTGAGATCAGCTCTCCCGCCTCCCACTCGGCAATCATCTGGGACACGTCACAAGTCCCAGATGATTGACCGGCCAGTCAAGGCGCACGGAGTGGTTCGCACATGCACAGTGGGAGCCGGGCGCCCACAGTTACAATTCCGGCACCGCAGAGAGGAGGGGGGAGACGAGTGAGGCTTTGTGCGCCGCATCGCTGAACTGTGGGACAGGTAAGTGCCTGATTATTAAAAGTCAGCAGCTGCAGTATTTGTAGCTGCTGACTTTAAACTTTGACTTTATATTTTTTTTAAGCAGAACTCCGCTTTAATGCAGGATATGACCATTAGTAGATTCAATGAATAAACATGTTAGTGTCCACCACAGGACTGGGGGTGACTACAGGAGGCAGACAAGGACTAGACTACAGAATAAATGTATGCTAAAAAAACACCCCGTGGTTAACATACTGTCAATCTGTAGTCTAGTCCTTGTCTGCCTCCTGTAGCCACCCCCATTCCTATGCTGGAAACTGACCTGGTTATTCATTGAATATATTTATGATCATACTCTGCATTGAGTCTATGAAAATTAGGAAAGTGGATAACCTTACAACGGATAACATCCCCTGAGGAAGCCTAATTAAAAGGCTAAACATGTCGGGACATCCATCTATACCGCTTTATGCAGACTAAGTACCACTATGTCTCTGGGTTAAAAAAATGTTTTTTAATGGTGATATTGTTTTAAAATGCTAGTAATAAATATTGAAATTTTAAAAGTTATATATCTGCACCGTTATAATCCCACTCAATTTCTTGCTTCTTGGATACCGATTCCTAGATGTGATGGCTGCATTTGTTTACTTTTTTTTAGGCTTTCTGTCTTCTACTTTCATCTGGTGATCCAGCCAGCAAGTCTGTTGTTTTAAAAAAAAATAAGTTTACATGGATAAGACCATGAACTATTTAATGAACTATTTAAAGTGGTTGTAAACCTTTACAGACCATTTTGACCTACAGGTAAGCCTAGATTAAGGCTTACCTGTAGGTGCAAGAAATATCTCCTTAACCTACATAGTTAAGGAGATATTTGCAAGAAAGACGTCACCGTAGACAGCGGCGCAGGCGCACTGAGCGTGCCGTTTAATGAATGGGATCGTGCCATCACTGACGGCTCCCGTGCACATGTGCAGGAGTGACGTCATCCTGGCCAGAGCCGCGATACATGGAAGTCACTCCGGGTATCATGGCGGCGATGGAGGAGGTGACCGAGGATCACTGCGTGGGCTTCGATCTGAGGTAAGTAATTCATAATGAGCTAGTATGCTATGCATACTAGCTCATTATGCCTTTGTCTTCCAGGGTGTTTTATTTTTATTTTATTTAGAGAGGGTTTACTTCCTCTTTAACACTAACACTGTTTGCTGTAACTGCATATAAAGTGTAAGCTGCAGTTTGGCTTCAATTTGTTAGTTTCCTTCAGGGGTGGCCAAACTTTCTAAACAAGGGGCCAGTTTTCTGTCCCTCAGGCTTGGGGGGGGGGGGGGGTGGACTGTGGTCAGTGGGAGTAAACCATACCAGAGGAATAGTGCCCCATCATTGGCATCAGTGAGAAGAATAGTGCCCCATTATTGGTAATTGTTGGAGGAATAGTGCCCCATCATTGGTGTCAGGGGGAGGAATAGTGCCCCATCATTGGTATTTGTGGGAGGAATAGTGCCCTATGATTCATGTCAGTGAGAGGAATAGGGGCCCATTATTGGTATTAGTGGGAGGAATAGTGTCCCATTATTGGTATCAGTGAGAGGAATAGTGCCCCATCATTGGTGTCAGTGGGAGGAATAGTGCCCCATCATTGGTGTCAGTGGGAGGAATAGTGACCCGTGATTGGTATCAGTGGGAGGAATAGTACCCCATCATTGGTGTCAGTGGGAGGAATAGTGACCCGTGATTGGTATCAGTGGGAGGAATAGTACCCCATCATTGGTGTCAGTGGGAGGAATAGTGACCCGTGAAGAGGAATAGTGCCCCATCATTGGTGTCAGTGGGAGGAATAGTGCCCCATGATTGGTATCAGTGGGAGGAAGGTTACCCATCATTGGTATCAGTGGAACAGTAGGAGGAATGGCGCCCCAAGGGCCAGATAAAGGCAAGCAAAGGACCGCATTTTGCCCCGAGGCCTCAGTTTGGAGACCACTGGTGTAATTAAATCTGCTAATACATTAAACCCCCCCCCCCCCCAGACTGACAATGCTGCTGGCTGTCGTGCCTCTTGTTCTCCTTCATCCAGAGTGGGGGGGAGGGGGGGTGTGCTCTAATACAGGAGAAGTGTTACTGGCCAGATCACCAGGTGAAAACAGAGGAGAAAAAGCCAAAGAAAAGAAAAGTGTGTAAATCTTCGGTAAAACATTAATACACCGACCTCTAAGGCTCCATTCACATGTGTGCGACTTGTCATGCAACTTGGGACATGATAAGTCACAGCCCATTCTTTTCAATGGCAACATACAAATCAGTGCTTTAAAGTTGCAGCAACTCCGATAAGGTGCCTGGACTACTTTGATGCCACTTAGGTCCGGAGAGTGTAAAGTCGTACTCAAAGTCGCACCAAAGTAGCAGTGGAAATTGCATGACATTGGAGGCTCGCAAGTGTAAATGGACCTAAATATACAGTATCATTTTTATGTTTACATTCATACCTTTTTATGCTTCTTTTTTTTTCTGTAATGTTTAAAAAAAAAAAAAAAACCTTAGTTAAATTGTATTTACATTGCACTATTTCCTCAGAGCGGGAGCGGCTGTATTGGAAATGTTCCGATGTTTCGTGTTTCTGCTGCTTCAGAAATACGGATTCCTGGCCACAGATATTCCTGTACTGACAAGTATTTGCGAGGTAAATATTTTTATTATTACATCGCGATATTACATTATTCTGTGGAAGTGACTAAAGTCCAATGAGACCGCCGAAAACAGAATTTCCCAACCGTTTAAGGTGGAGGAACCCTTGAAATAACTTTCCTTTTCTAATAATGCTTATTAACACCTTCGGCTCTGGAAGGTTTTACCCCCAACCCTTAACGACCAGCGCATTTTTTTTTTTTTTTTTTTATTCAGCACTGGGCTACTTTATTTAACCACTTCAGCTCCGGACCAATAAATACCTTAAGGACCAGAGGTCTTTTTGCAATTTCGCACTGCGCTGCTTTAACTGGTAATTGCGCGGTCATGCAATATTGCACCCAAACGAAATTTGCGTCCTTTTCTTCCCACAAATAGAGCTTTCTTTTGATGGTATTTGATTGCCTCTGCGATTTTTTTTTTTTGCGATATAAATGGAAAAAGAGCGAAAATTTTGAAAAAAAAAGATATTTTCTTCTTTTTGTTATAAGAAAAATCGAATAAACTAAATTTTAGTCATACATTGAGGGCAAAATTTATTCAGCCACATGTCTTTAGTAAAAAAAATGTCAATAAGCGTATATTTTTTGGTTTGCGCAAAAGTTATAGCGTCTACAAACTAGAGTACATTTTCTGGAATTTACACAGCTTTTAATTTATGACTGCCGATCTCATTTCTTGAGGTGCTAAAATGGCAGGGCAGTACAAATCCCCCCCAAATGACCCCATTTTGGAAAGTAGACACCCCAAGGAAATTGCTGATGGGTATGTTGAGCCCATTGAATATTTATTTTTTTTGTCCTAAGGGATTGAATAATGACAAAAAAAAATAAAACATTTTTTTTTACAAAAAGTTGTCACTAAATGATATATTGCTCACACATGCCATGGTTATATGTGGAATTGCACCCCAAAATATATTCCGCTACTTCTCCCGAGTATGGGGATACCACATGTGTGGGACTTTTTGGGAGTCTAGTCGCGCACGGCACCCCGAAAACCAATCACCACCTTCAGGATTTCTAAGGGTGCAAATTTTTGATTTAACTCCTCACTACCTATCACAGTTTCGAAGGCCATAAAATGCCAAAATAGCACAAAACCCCCCAAAATGACCCCATTTTGGAAAGTAGACACCCCAAGCTATTTACTGAGAGGCATGTTGAGTCCATGGAATATTTTATATTTTGCCACAAGTTGCGGGAATATTACAAACTTTTTTTTTTTTGCACCAAGTTGTCACTAAATGATATATTGCTCACACATGCTATGGGCATATGTTAAATGACACCCCAAAATACATTCTGCTGCTTCTCCTGAGTACGGGGATACCACATATGTGGGACTTTTTGGGAGTCTAGTCGCGCACGGCACCCCGAAAACCAATCACCACCTTCAGGATTTCTAAGGGTGCAAATTTTTGATTTAACTCCTCACTACCTATCACAGTTTCGAAGTCCATAAAATGCCAAAATAGCACAAAACCCCCCCAAATGACCCCATTTTGGAAAGTAGACACCCCAAGCTATTTACTGAGAGGCATGTTGAGTCCATGGAATATTTTATATTTTGCCAAAAGTTGCGGGAATATTACAAACTTTTTTTTTTTTTGCACAAAGTTGTCACTAAATGATATATTGCTCACACATGCTATGGGCAGAAGTCAAATTACACCCCAAAATAAATTCTGCTGCTTCTCCCGAGTACGGGGATACCACATGTGGGGGACTTTTTGGGAGCCTAGCCACGTACGGGACCCCGAAAACCAAGCACTGCCTTCCGGATTTGAATATAAAATGCTACCAAAAAACCTGTTAGCGATGGCAGGGATCAGGCCTGACTCTGCGATCGCTGCAGTTATGTGTTTAGTGTTTTGTAAGTGACAGTGATCGATCGATACTGCACTTGGGTGGGCTGGGCAGAGGGGCAAAACGCAGGTGCCAGCAGGTATTTGGGCTGATCCCGCTAACAATGCGTTTTTTTGGAACCCTAAACTGCTGGGGACGCTAGTATAGATCTGATCAGATCAGATATTGATCTGTTCAGATTCTATACCACTACGGGAGGTGTATGCTTTGTGTGTGGGTGTTAGCGGTACTGGCACTAACCTAGCGCTGCCTGGGGCGACGCAGACCCTGACCCTAAAACCTAATTGATATCACCCGCCGGGTGATCAGGGGGTTAAACCTTTATTGGGTAATAAATGGTGGGTGCCCTGATGCTATAAAAAACAAACTAACCAGAGTCACCCGTAACACTTATACGGTGATCAGTGGTGAAAGGGTTAACTAGGAGCAATCAGGGGGTTCAAATTTTTAGTAGGTAGTATATGGGGGTCCCTGGCGCTATATAAAAACCTGACGGGGAACCTAAATAACTAACTGGCTAACCAGCGTCACCAGTGACACTTATACTGTGATCGCTGGTGAAAGGGGGTGAAAGGGTTAACTAGCAGAAATCAGGGGGTTAAAACCATTATTGGGTAGTATATCGGGGTACCTAGCGCTATAAAAACCTGGCGGTGAACCTAAAAAAATAACTAGCTACCTAGCGACTGTAGCGACACTAATGCAGCGATCAGAAAAACGATCGCTTAGTGACACTGGCAAAAGGGGGTGAAAGGGTTAACTAGCAGAAATCAGGGGGTTAAAACCATTATTGGGTAGTATATCGGGGTACCTAGCGCTATAAAAACCTGGCGGTGAACCTAAAAAAATAACTAGCTACCTAGCGACTGTAGCGACACTGATGCAGCGATCAGAAAAACGATCGCTTAGTGACACTGGCAAAAGGGGGTGAAAGGGTTAACTAGCGGCAATCAAGGGGTTAAAACCATTATTGGGTAGTATATCGGGGTACCTAGCGATATAAAAACCTGGCGGTGAACCTAAAAAAATAACTAGCTACCTAGCGACACATGCAGCGATCAGAAAAATGATCGCTTAGTGACACTGGCAAAAGGGGGTGAAAGGGTTAACTCTAGGGGCAATCAGGGGGTTAAATCTTTATTGGGGGGTAATAGGGGGCTACCCTGGACCTAACACTAACTGTCCTGACAGTTTTTACTGTCACAACTGACACTGAATGCATTGATCAGTAAAGAAATGATCAATGCAATCAGTGACACTGTGACTGGGGGGGGAGGGGGGGCGGGGGGGGATCGGGGGGCGATCGGGGGGGGGGTTTGTGTGCCTGTGTGTACCTACATGTCAGTGTAGTGTTGGTGCACACTTACTTTTACTTTTCTCCTCGTAGTCCGGTCAAAAAGACCGCCCCGAGGAGAATGACATCACTTCCTCCTTCCTGTGTAAACAATACACAGGGGAGGAAGCTTCTCATTGGCCAGGAGCGATCCAGAGGGGGTGGCCGAAAACCAACGGCCATCCCCTCATCACGGAGCGCTCCTGGACCGAATCGGACCGCCGTAACCAGCGGGAGGGGGTCCGATCGGACCCCCCACCCGCTGCAAGGCAATCACGTAGATGTACGTGATTGTGCCTGCCTGTGCCATTGTGCTGACGTACATTGGCAATACGGCGGTCCTCAAGTGGTTAAAAATGTTGAATATCCAAACAAAATTGATATAATTTTTTTTTTTCACAAAAATAGAGCTTTCTTTTGGTAGTATTTGATTACCTCTGGGTTGTTGTTTTTTTTGTTATTATGTTTTTTATTATTATTATATAAACAAAAAATACTGATAATTTAAAAAAAAAAAAAACAATATTTTTTTTTCCTTTCTGCTATAAAACATATCCAATAAAAATAAATAAATACATTTTGGCCAAAATGTATTCTCCTACATTCCTTTGTTAAAAAAAGAAAAAAAAATACCCAATAAGTGTATATCTATTTGGTTTTGCATGAAAGTTATAGCATCTACAAACTATGGGATATACGGTATACCAAAATCTTTTTGTAATTTTTTTTTTATTGTTCAATGTTCTTATTAAGTAAAAAGGAAAAGGATAAGAATATCCAAACATACACAGACTATATATATATATATATATATATATATATATATATATTAATACTGCAAATGGCGGTGATCAGCAACCTATAATGATAGTGCAACAGACAATCTGACACTAACTGACACTGAGGGGAACTAACTGACTGACATCACTAGTGACACTAATACAGTGATCAGTGCTAATACTATACACCATGGGTGCTCAACCTGTGGCCTTCCAGCTGTTGCAGAACTTCAGGTCCCATCATGCCTATGGGAGTAATTCTAACTGCCAGCCTTGCAATGCCTCATGGGAAATTTAGTTCCACAACAGCTGGAGGGCCCCAGGTTGCCTACCCCTGCTATACACTGTGGGTGCTCAACCCATGGCCCTTCAGCTGTTGTGGAACTCCAAGGCCCATGAGGCATTGCAAGGCTGACAGTTACAAGCATGACTTCAAAAGGCAGAGGCATGATGGGACTTGAAGTTCCGCAACAGCTGGAGGGCCACATGTTAAGCACCTATGCTATACACTGTCACTGTACTAAAGACTCCTCCATCAGAGTTGCGGCTGTTCTTCACAACATCAAGATGCAAAAACTCATATGTGGCAGACACTACAGCTAGCAGGACTATGCTGCAAAGCCAGAGTTGGGTGGTGGGACAATCCAGACGTATTTTCCATTAATAGCACCACCACAGTTGGGAAAATCCCACTGATATGGGTTGGAAGGAAACTGTGGATTAAAAAAAGAAATGACTACTTCTGCACCTAACATTGCAAGCAGAATTGACACAAACACACTTGTCCAACATAAGGATAAGTCCTCATGCCCACAGACGTTTTTACAGCCACTTTTTTGAGCGTTTTTTTGCAGCTTAAAAACGCCTCTCCATGTTAGCCTATGGCCTCATTCCCACCGTGGCGTTTGAGCTGTAAGTGGCATAGGCGTTTTTAAGCTGCAAAAAAAAAAAAAAAAGGACCAGTGCGTTCTGAGGCTCCAGCACTAGAGCTGTAAAAATGCCAGACACTGGTAAAAGGATTTAATGGGGCTTAACGCTGTATGCACAGCGCTATGCACCGTCCCGCATTTTTCTGTTTCCCTACAGGAGCCCATTGAATTGAATAGAAGTCGCACCAAGATGATCCGACTTGCGGTGCGACTTGTGTGCTAATTTTGAAGGGGAACGCCAACAAAATTTTGCGTGAGGTTCCCCCCAAGATCCATACAAGACCCTTATACGAGCACGCAGCCAGGTAGGTCAGAAAAGGGGGGGGATGAGCGAGGGCCCCCCCTCCTTCACCATACCGGGCCAAATGCCTTCAACATGGGTGGTGGGAACTTTGAGGCAGAGGGGGTCCCTGCGCACCCCCCCCCCCACCCCAAAGCACTTTGTTCCCATGTTGATGAGGACAAGGTCCTCTTCCCAACAACCCTTGTCCAGTTGTTGTGGGGGTCTGCGGGCGGGGACTTATCGTGATCTGGAAGCCCCCTTTAACAAGGGGCCCCCCAGATCACAGCCCCCCACCCTAGGTGAATGAGTATGGGGTACATCCTACCCCTACCCATTCACCTAAATGAATGAATGAAATACTTATATAGCGCACAATGCGAACTGAATCGCCTCTAGGCGCTGTGGCGAGCTTTGATCATCTGCTAAAAGAGGAAGGTCTTGAGTTTTTTCCTAAAAGCCAGGTGATTTTCTTCCAGGCGGATGTTGTTTGGTAGAGCATTCCATAGCCGAGGCCCTTGGACAGCGAATCTCCGATCCCCCTTGGATTTATACCGGGCTTTGGGCACGAGGAGGAGGTTTTTGTTGGCTGATCGAAGACTGCGGTTTGGTGTGTAATGATTTATTTTCTCCATTAGGTATTGCGGAGCTTCTCTATGCACGCATTTGTGGGTGAGGCAAAGGGTCTTGAACGTGATCCGATTTTTTACGGTTAGCCAATGTAAGCTCCTCAGTGAAGGAGAAATGGATTCCCAGGGTTTTTTTCCTGTTATCAGCCTTGCCGCCGTGTTTTGGATCAGTTGTAATCGCGCAAGTTGATATTGTGGTAATCCTATGTAAAGCGAGTTTGCGTAGTCCAGTCGTGAATTAATGATTGTTCCAACTACCACTGCTTTGTCATTCTTTGGGATAAAAGGGATGAGTCTGCGAAGCATGCGTAGCAGATGGTGAGATCGACTGACTACAGATCCTATTTGCGCATTTGTGCGTCTAAAATAACCCCGAGACTCTTCGCTTTGGTCTTTGGGGAGATAGTCTGCCCAAAGACGGTTGGTGGAGACCAGGAGGTTTTGGTTGCGGGATTATGATTTGGGTGTAAGATAAGAAGCTCTGTCTTTGATTGGTTCAGCTGGAGGGAGTTGGTGGTCATCCAGTCCTCTATTGATTTGAGGCAGTTTTCAAGTTGTTGTTGGTGATCTTTTTTTCCATTGATCCGGAAATAAAGTTGCGTGTCGTCAGCGTAAGAGTGGAAGCAGAGATCTGAGCATCTGATGATTTGAAGGAGTGGGCGAATGTAAATGTTGAAGAGAACGGGTGACAACGGAGAGCCTTGAGGGACTCCGCAGGTGACTGCCCGAGTTTCGGAGAGGAATTTTCCTAGTTTCACTGTCTGTGACCGATTTCCTAGGAAGGACGCGAACCATTGGAGATCTATGTCTTGGACTCCAGCTACTTCTGTGAGGCGGACAAGTAGAGTATTGTGATCTACTGTATCAAACGCTGCACTTAGGTCTAGCAGTACGAGGAGACACGGCTCTCCGTCATCTGCTGCTTCGAGGGCGTCATCCCAAATCTTGAGGAGAGCTGTTTCTGTTCCATGACCCGGGCGGAAGCCTGATTGCAGCGGGTCCAGGAGTTTGTGAGTATCCAGGTGAAGTTGTAGCTGATGTACTACAGCTTTCTCCATGATCTTAGAAATGGTGTTGAGGCTTGTAATCGGCCTACGGTTGTTTGGATCCTGAGGGTCCAGGTTTGGTTTCTTGAGTAGAGGTTTGACGATGCCTTGTTTGAGGATGCTGGGAACAATCCCTTCGTGGACTGATCGGTTTATGAGGTGGGTTATGGTTGGAGCCACGATGTCGGAGCATTCTTTCAGTAGTTTTGTGGGGATGATGTCAATAGGTGAGGTACTGTCACGCAGTTTATTAATGATGTTTTTTGCGGTGTCTACGGTAATTGGGGATAGTGAAAATTTTGCCGGTTGTGGTATGTTGGTGCGGACATCCTCTTTATGTATTTGCTGGCTGAGGTTGGATGTTTTCTTCTGACAAATTGTTTCCCTGATGGTTTTGACTTTATCGATGAAAAAATCCGACAGTTTGTCACAGTAATCCTGGGATTCGCTTTCTGGGGGTTCTAGGCACACCGGATTCATTGATTGATTAACCAGTTTAAACAGTTCCTGTGGTTGGTTTGCGGCCGTTGAGATTGTATATGAGAAGTGGTCCTTTTTGGCTTTGAAGATTGCTTTCCGATAATTCTCTGTCAGACCTTTGTAGTTAAATAGGTTTTCCTCGGTGGGATTTCTTCTCCATGTTCTTTCCGCTCTTCTGCGTTCTTGCTTTAGTACGGAGAGGGAGCTATTAAACCATCCAGCATTTTTCTTCCTGATGAGAGCCCTGCGTTTTGGTGCTACCGAGTCTGCTGATTGCAGTAATGCCTTGTTCAGGGAGTTGAGTGTTTCCTCCGTAGAGTGGTTTAAGGTTATTGTAGATATTTTTTTGGACAGAGTGGTTTTGAAGGCTTCGGAGTACAGTTTTTTATGTGATCTGGTCCAGTGCGTTGTTACAGGTTTCCGTTTTGCGTTGGTCATGTTGGTAGTGATTTTGAATTTGATGGCGTGGTGATCCGTCCATGGCAGAGTTATGTTGTCGAGTATGTTGACGTCGATGTTCTGTTTGAAAATGAGGTCCAGGGTGTGTCCTGACCCATGCGTGGGAGTCTTTATCAGTTGCTGTAGGCCCAGTTCTTCTAGTTGATTGATGCAGGCAGTTGCGATGGGGTCTTTAGGCTCGTTTGCCCAAAGGTTGAAATCTCCGAGTGCCAGGAAATTTTAGAATTTTAGGGTGTGCATTGCAAAGGATTCCGTGAGGGGTGAAAGAAGATTGGACTTTGGTCCCGGTGGTCTGTAGCACAGTAGAATATGAGTGGTGTCATGGGGTGTTGGTTGAAAATGTAGCGTCAGGGTTTCCATAAAAGACACTGGGTTCTGAGATGATGGTTTAGTGAGATCCAGGTGACCTTTAAAGATCACTGCTAGGCCTCCTCCTTTTTTCCCTATCCGGTGTTCGGTTAGGATCCTGTAGTTTTCCGGCACCAATTCGGTGAGGATGGTGTTGCAGTCAGAGGTTAACCAGCTTTCGGTGATGAAGAGGCAGTCTACATTGTTCTCGATGATGAAGTCGTGTACTTCCAGTCTATGTTTGACTGCAGACCTGGCGTAATCAAGGCGCAATCTAATTGTAGTGGTCGAGTAGATGTCTTCCTGTGGTTGGGAGCTGCTTGTCGTCCGGTTTTTAATAGTTGTTCTCTTTGAAGTATTTTTTGTATGGAAGATGGCAATGTGGTGTTGATGTTCCTTAGTCTGTGCAGAACTTCAGCTGAGTATTTGAAGTAGCACATGGTTTGTGGATGCTGTTGATGGTACTATGGGCCTAAGATGATGATCCTGATCAGGGTATTGATCCTGAGGTGGGGCTAGGTATCAGACTTGCCGCCGTGCTTGAGGCTATTAGCGCGCAAGTTGATCAGGGGATGCCTATATGGATGCGGAAGGAGTTGTTGTATTCGGTTGCTGGCTGTTCCAGCTGCCTTTACTTAAGGTGGAGGTCTCCGCTTAGAAAAGAAGTCTGGCTGTGATCTGGAATAGTCGTCCTAGGATAGCGTAAAAAATGGAAAGGAGGCCGGAGGTAGGGGTATGCTAACCTATGGTTGTTCCAGAGGAAGGCGAAAAACCCCCTGACAGTAGCAGCCAAATGCACCAGTGGGGCAAAAATTCCTTCCTGACCCCCGTAGGCGGTCGGACGGAGTCCCTGGAACAATCACTGGGGGGGGGGGAGTGGAGGTGCGAGCTTACCTGGCTGCGGTTGTCCCCTTTAAACACTCTGGTTCCGGTGAATCTGGCTTGCTGTCAGCCTGACATTTCTGGAAAGCTGTCTGGTTGCCCCTTGCAGTGGGATCTTTAAAATGGAGGGGAGGATGGAGGTAGGATAGAGGTTAGAGACTCCTGTCTTAACTCCTGTTTTCAACTCCTGGTTATTAACTCTCCACTTTAGTTCAAAAAATCCACTTGTGTTCAGAAAATCCACATGCAAGCCACAATCAGGGAGCAAGCTCAAGGGGGAGTTGTATAACTACCTTTATACACCTGTGAACAATTAACCCCTCCCCTAATTTGGTAGGAAGAAAGAGGGGGAAAAAAAATGCTATTTAAAAAGTGTCAGAAAAAAGGTCTTTTAAAAACTGCTAGCAAATGTATCAAATAAAGGAGGGGAGAAAATAAAACACCCCCAAAAACAACACTTGCAAGCAGAAGCAGTCAAGCAGAAGCAGTCAAAGCACAACTCCTGGTTATTAACTCTCCACTTTAGTTCAAAAAATCCACTTGTGTTCAGAAAATCCACATGCAAGCCACAATCAGGGAGCAATTGTGTCAAAAGTGTCAAAAATAAACACACTACAAAGGTTTTGAAAATATTTTATTAAAGCAGCTCCGGCTCCTCTCTGTCCCCTATTTTCTGCTCTTTTGCTGGGTCTTCTCCCCTCTCCGGTTCTTCTCCTCTCTCTTCGCTATCTTCTGCTCTTTTGCTGGGTCTTCTCCCCCCTCCGGTTCTTCTCCTCTCTCTTCACTATCTTCTGCTCTTTTGCTGGTTCTTCTCCCCTCTTGGGTTCTCCTCCGCTATCTTCAATATCTTCTGCTCTTTTGCCGGGTCTTCTCCCCTCTCCGGTTCTTCTCCCCTCTCTTCAATATCTTCTGCTCTTTTGCTGGGTCTTCTCCCCTCTCCGGTTGTTCTCCCCTCTCTTCAATATCTTCTGCTCTTTTGCTGGGTCTTCTCCCCTCTCCGGTTCTTCTCCCCTCTCTTCACTATCTTCTGCTCTTTTGCTGGGTCTTCTCCCCTCTCCGTTTCTTCTCTGCTACTATGTTCTGCTCTTTTGCTGGGTCTTCTCCCCTCTTGGGTTCTTCCCCGCTATCTTCACTATCGTCTACTCTTTTGCTGGGTCTTCTCCCCTCTCCGGTTCTTCTCCGCTATCTTCACTATTTTCTGCTCTTTTGCTGGGCCTTCTCCCTCTGTTCTTCTTCCGATGTTGACTTGACGCAATCTCCCGGAGTAATACTGGGTCCGCCGTGTGCAGTGACTTATATTGGCATGGGGCGGGTCCACCCAAAGATGTAAGGTAGAGGACAAGCCCCTTGTGATGTCCTCACCCGGGGCATAATTGGGAACCCCTCTGCCCCAAAGCACCCATCCCCCATGTTGAGGGCATGTGGTCTGGTATGGTGCAGGGGGGGCGCACTCACACGTTCCCCTCCCCCCCTTTCCTGACCTGCCGGGCTGCGTGCTCGGATAAGGGTCTGGTATGGATCTTGGGGGGAACCTCATGCAAAATTTTGCCGGGGTTCCCCTTCAAAATTCTCAGCACACAAGTCGCACCGCAAGTTGGATCATCTTCTGGTGCGACTTATATTCAAATCAATGGGCTCCCATAGGGAACCGTTGATTTTGAATAGAGACAGAGAAACGCAGCTGAAAGCTAGCGTGGCTAAACGGTTATTGACACAATGCGAAATGTGAAAAAAAATAGAGTTTTTAACGCCGCTTTTTTCCTAGCGTCAGTACTAGCTTTGCAGCTTGTTTTTTAAAACGTCCGTGAGCATGTAGCCTAAAACTTAAATTAGTATTTATACACCAAAGTGTAAGGTCAACTTATCTGATTCCTCACCCCCTCTGGTGGCCCATTGTAAAAATGTTATGGTTGGGGGGAGGTAATGGGTAGATGTTTTGGACAGGTAACCCTCCCCACTTCCATGAGAGGTGAATGCATAAATAATGTGTGTTACTTTGTCCAGCCCCCCCCTTACTTACACTGTTGGCAGCCCAGTGGAAAGATACGATGTGTCATAATGTCAAAAATAGGGATACACACTTTCCAAATTGCAGCACATTTGGACATTCTGAAATAAACTATCAATATAATAGGAGACAAAAAATGTATACGGTACAATTTAAAGGTAATCAGGCAGGCACTTGCACTACATGCTTTGGTGAATTGAGCCAGAAATATGAACACAAAAGAGGGATAGTGTGTATGGGTTTTGCAAAGTCAGCAGATAGAGTATTTGTATCTTTTGACCTAGCATTTTGGGGGGGGGGGGGGGGGGGAGGGTTCAAAATTAGTTTGGGACACAAAAAAATTGCCTCTTACACCCTACCTGAATTTGAGGACAACAAGAACATTTGGACACATTTTAGGGGTTGTTTGGGGTAAACTCAAAAATGTAGCTGACAAAAAACATTATTAAGTTACTAGGCTAGGTGTGTATGGGCCCAGGATAGCATGCTGGGGAGGTTAGTGAAGGAAAATGTGCATGTAGGCCAAAAAAGGAGCAGGAAAAGCTTACAGCATGCATGAGGACAAAGAGGACATTCATAACATCTTATAATATTGATAACTATGGAATCAACAAATTAATACAAAGCATTAGAAAACATTAATACATATAATGTGATCTTAAAGGTAAAAACTTACCCTAATATACAGTAGTTCTGCAGGACTTGATTAATGGCTGAGTAGGTGTCTGGAATAGTGAGTCCCAGAGCCTGGGGGGGATCCCAGGGGTAAACTTGAAGTAAAAGAGACTTCTTCCCATTACCAAGTACCGCAAGGTGGCAAAGAGCCTTTTGCTCGGGAGTAATGGCAAGCCTCATGCAGGTGTCCTGCTTCTTAATATAGGGGGTCAACAATGCCAAGAGTTGATGAAAGCAGGGGTCCATCATCCGGAGATAATTCCAAAAATCATGCGGATTATTCTCATGGAGCTCCTGCAGCAAAGGCATATGACATAGTTGGTCACCATTAAGCAACCAATTTTTGGTCCAAGAGCTCCTCCTCCTCCTCCTGTTCCTGGACTGGACTTGAGTCAAAGCAATAACTCCAAGCCCAATAATAGCATGTTCTCGCCTCCGATTCTGCAACATGGCCATTCAGAAACAAACTGAAAAGTGCAAATCGACACTCACCAAACTTCTACTAACATGCAATTAGCAGAAGGAGCCCAAAGGGTGGCGCCTGACAATTGAACTTCCTCTTTATCGTCTCATAGTATGTCTAGTACGTCACTACGTTCGTGTTTGTTGGCCGACAATTGTGTGTACCATTAGTATGCAAGACAGGTTCCTGGCACACGCCCTTTGGACAAAAGTCTATATACACAGTATCTCACAAAAGTAAGTGCACCACTCACATTATGTGACCGAAGAAATTATACTTTGCTACAATGTAAAGTAGTGGGTGTACAGCTTGTATAACAGTGTAAATTTGATGTCCCCTCAAAATATCTCAACACACAGCCATTAATGTCTAAACTGCTGGCAACAAAAGTGAGTACACCCCTAAGTGAAAATGTCCAAATTGGACTCAATTAGCCATTTTTCCTCTCCGGTGCCATGTGACTCAGTGTTACTAGGTCTCAGGTGTGAATGGGGAGCAGGTGTTTTAAATTTGGTGTGATCGCTCTCACTCTCTCATACTGGTCACTGGAAGTTCAACATGGCACCTCATGACAAAGAACTCTCTGAGGATCTGAAAAAAAGAATTGTTGCTCTATATAAAGATGGCCTAGACTATAAGAAGACCCTGAAACTGAGCTGCAGCACGGTGGTCAAGCCCATACAGCGGTTTAGCAGGACAGGTTTCACTTAGAACAGGCCTCGCCATGGTCAACCAAAGAAGTTAAGTGCACGTGCTCAGCGTCATATCCAGAGGTTGTCTTTGGGAAATAGACGTATGAGTGCTGTCAGCATTGCTGCAGAGGCTGAAGGGGGGGGGTCAGCCTGTCAGTGCTCAGACGATAAGCCACACACTGCATCAAATTGAAAGAAAGCCTACAAACAGTTTGCTGAAGACAATCAGACTAAGGACATGGATTACTGGTCTGTGGACTGATGAGGCCAAGATAAATGTATTTGGTTCAGATGATGTGAAACGTGTGTGGCGGCCACCGGGTGAGGAGTGCAAAGACAAGTTTGTCTTGCCTACAGTCAAGCATGGTGGTGGGGGTGTCATGGTCTGGGGCTGCATGAGTGCTGCCGGCACTGGGGAGCTACAGATCATTGAGGGAACCATGAATGCCAACATGTACTGTGACATACTGAAGCAGAGCATGATCCCCTCCCTTCAGAGACTGGGCCGCAGGGCAGTATTCCAACATGATAACGACCCCAAACACACCTCTAAGATGACCACTGCCTTGCTAAAGAAGCTGAGGGTAAAGGTGATGGACTGGCCAAGCATGTCTCCAGACCTAAACCCTATTGAGCATCTGTGGGACATCCTCAAATAGAAGGTGGAGGAGCACAAGGTCTCTAGCATCCACCAGCTCGGTGATGTCATCATGGAGGAGAGGAAGAGTCCAGTGGCAACCTGTGAAGCTCTGGTGACCTCCATGCCCAAGAGGGTTAAGTCAGTGCTGGAAAATAATGGTGGCCACAAAAAATATTAACACCTTGTGCTCAATATGAACATTTACACTTAGGGGTGTACTCACTTTTGTTGCCAGCGGTTTAGACATTAATGTGTTGAGTTATTTTGAGGGGACAGCAAATTTACACTGTTATACAAGCTGTACACTCACTACTTTACATTGTAGCCAAGTGTCATTTCTTCACATGAAAAGATAGAATAAAATATTTACAAAAATGTGAGGGGTGTACTCACTTTTGTGAGATACTGTGTGTATATACACCTACAGTATATATATATATATATATATATATATATATATATATATATATATATATATATATACATATATATACACACATATATATATATACATATATATATTTTTTTTTCCCAACAATCGATGTTCATATTTATATTTCATTGCCCGGACCACAAAGGGTCCTTTTGTTATAATCCCACACCCAATTCAGTCCTCTCCTCTGCTGGTGTCTGTGCTTCATTCATTGTTCCTTCTTGAGGACGGCGTTAAACTATCCATCCCCCCCAACCCTTAAAAACGTGCATTAGTTGTGTGCTATTACTGCGGTGTTTGGCTGGATCTGACCCATTTCATCCCTCTATTTATGGCATGTTTATGCTCACTGAGCCTTTCCTAGAGCCTGCACCGGCTTTCCGCAGCCCAGATCTGCTCCAGATTCCTCTGGCACTTCATAAACTAGTCTAAACTCCACCGGAGCATTGTTAGGTGTTCCCCCGTCTTGCTTACCAGGTATAAGGATAGTGGTTTTCAAGATGGAGCTCGAAAAAGTTTATGAAGTGTCATGGAAATGCAGAGCAAGCCATAAAGGGGGGAGAAACCAATTGTTTTGAACCGTATGTGGAATAAATTTTGAGCTGAATAGGATAGGCTAGCCTGTTTTGAAAGAATTATATCCAACTTTTTTCCTCTTATTTAATTTTTTATTTTTTTTTAAAGAGTTGACCACAGGATGCCTTTGTAAATAAAAAGGGGAAGCAGCATAACATGAAATCAATATAGTGATTCAATTATTTATATATGCCGCTTTCATTAAACAGGATGCCGTTGTCTGACGGTCGGGGTTTTCTCGAATGGTTGTTCCAAAAATTGTTAGGATAGGCGGAGAATTATAGGCATGTGATGGTAGAATTTACTAGGGGCTGTGTATAGATTCAGAAAAAATAAATAAAAAAGTTTTATGAGATGTGAGAAAGAAATAAAGATAGGCCAATGCTTTGCTTCAGTTATTTTATATATATATATATATATATATATATATATATATATATATAATGCCTTGAAAGAGTATTCATACCCCATTTTCCACATTTTGTCATGTTACAACCAAAAACTTAAATGTATTTTATTGGGATTTTATGTGATAGACCAACACAAAGTGGCACCTACAGTGGTGTGAAAAAGTGTTTGCCCCCTTCCTCATTTCCTGTTCCTTTGCATGTTTGTCACACTTAAGTGTTTCGGAACATCAAACCAATTTAAACAATAGTCAAGGACAACACAAGTAAACACAAAATGCAATTTGTAAATGAAGGTGTTTATTATTAAAGGTGAAAAAAAATCCAAACCATCATGGCCCTGTGTGAAAAAGTGATTGCCCCCTAAACCTAATAACTGGTTGGGCCACCCTTAGCAGCAACAACTGCAACCAAGCGTTTGCGATAACGTGCAATGAGGCTTTTACAGCGTCCTGGAGGAATTTTGGCCCACTCATCTTTGCAGAATTGTCCTAATTCAGTTACATTAGAGGGTTTTCGAGCATGAACGGCCTTTTTAAGGTCATACCACAACATCTCAATAGGATTCAGGTCAGGACTTTGGCTAGGCCACTCCAAAGTCTTCATTTTGTTTTTCTTCAGCCATTCGGTGGTGGACTTGCTGGTGTGTTTAGGATCATTGTCCTGCTGCAGAACCCAAGTTCGTTTCAGCTTGAGTACACGAACAGATGGTCGGACATTCTCCTTCAGGATCTCTTGGTAGACAGCAGAATTCATAGTTCCTTTTATCACGGCAAGTCTTCCAGGTCCTGAAGCAGCAAAACAACCCCAGACCATCACACTACCACCACCATATTTTACTGTTGGTATAATGTTCTTTTTATGAAATGCAGTGTTCCTTCTACGCCAGATATACTTGGACACACACCTTCCAAAGAGTTCCACTTTTGTCTCATCGGTCCACAGAATGTTGTCTCAAAAGTCTTGGGGATCATCAAGATGTGTTGTGGAGAAATTGAGACGAGCTTTGATGTTCTTTTTGCTCAGCAGTGGTTTTCTCCTTGGAACTCTGCCATGCAGGCCATTTTTGCCCGGTCTTTTCCTGATGGTGGAGGCATGAACGCTGACCTTAACTGAGGCAAGTGAGGCCAGCAGTTCCTTGGACGTTGTTGTGGGGTCTTTTGTGACCTCTTGGATGAGTCGTCGCTGCGCTCTTGGGGTAATTTTGGGCGGCCGGCCACTCCTGGGAAGGTTCACCACTGTTCCATGTCTTCGCCATTTGTGGATAATGGCTCTCACTGTGGTTCGCTGGATTCCCAAAGCTTTGGAAATGGCTTTATAACCCTTTCCAGACTGATAGATCTCAATTACTTTCTTTCTCAATTGTTCTTGAATTTCTTTGGGTCTCGGCATGATGTGTAGCTTTTAAGGATCTTCTGGTGGACCTTACTGTGTCAAGCAGCTCCTATTTAAGTGATGCCTTGATTGTGAACAGGTGTGGCAATAATCAGGCCTGGGTGTGGCTAGAGAAATTGAACTCAGGTGTGGACAACCACAGTTATAGTATGTTTTAACCAGGGGGGCAATCACTTTTTCACACAGGGCCATGATGGTTTGGATTTTTTTTCACCTTTAATAATAAACACCTTCATTTACAAATTGCATTTTGTGTTTACTTGTGTTGTCCTTGACTATTGTTTAAATTGGTTTGATGTTCCGAAACACTTAAGTGTGACAAACATGCAAAGGAACAGGAAATGAGGAAGGGGGCAAACACTTTTTCACACCACTGTAATTGTGAAGTGGAAGGAAAATGATAAATGGTTTTCCAAATTTTTTACAAATAAATATGTGAAAAGTGTGGGGGGTACATTTGTATGGCGCCCCCCGGAGTCAATACTTTGTAGAACCGCCTTTCTCTGCAATTACAGCTGCAAGTCTTTTTGGGGATGTCTCTACCAGCTTTGCACATCTAGAGAGGGACATTTTTGCCCATTCTTCTTTGCAAAATAGCTCAAGCTCTGTCAGATTGGATGGAGAGTGTCTGTGAACAGCAATTTTCAAGTCTTGCCACAGATTCTCAATTGGATTTAGGTCTAGACTTTGGCTGGGCCATTCTAACACATGAATATGCTTTGATCTAAACCATTCCATTGAAGCTCTGGCTGTATGTTTCGGGTTGTTGTCCTGCTGGAAGGTGAACCTCCGCCCCAGTCTCAAGTATTTTGCAGACTCTAATGCCGCGTACACACGATCGGATTATCCGGCGGACTTGGTCCGGCGGACAATCCGCCTGCGTGTGGGCTCTGGCGGACTTTTTGTTCCCAAACTTAGAAATACGTTTTGAGTCAAAATTGTCCACCGGACTCAATCCGCCCATCTGTGTGCTAGTCCGCCGGACTTTTGAAATGAATGGACTTGCCCACACACGGAGAAAAGTCTGTTCATTTTGAACGTGACTCAAGGTAGACGGGACTAGCGAGGGGCCATTTCCTGACCGGCCAGGCTGTGTGCTCGGATAAGAGTCTGCTATGGACTTTGGGGGGACCCCCATGCCATTTTTTCGGCGTAGGGGTTCCCCTTTAAATCCATACCAGGTGACGGGGCTCACGAGGTGTCAATCTCGCCGATGGAGGCGGCGACATTAACTTCCTTCGCTAGTTCCGTCTACCTGAAGCCACATTCAAAATGAACGGACTTTACTCCGTGTGTGGGCAAGTCCGTTCATTTCAAAAGTCTGGCGGACTCCTGCCATAGTCCGGCGGATTGACCTAGTCTGCCGGAAAAGTCCGGTCGTGAATGGGCAGGTCCGCTCGTTCGGAAAGTCCGGCGGACCTTAGCTGCAAAGTCCGGCGGGTTGTCCGCTGGACTAAGTCCGCCGGAATAGTCCAATCGTGTGTACGTGGCATTACAGGTTTTCTTCTAAGATTGCCCTGTATTTGGCTCCATCCATCTTCCCATCAACTCTTACCAGCTTCCCTGTCCCTGCTGAAGAAAAGCATCCCCACAACATGATCCTGCCACCACCATGTTTCATGGTTAAGATAGTGTATTTAGGGTGATGTGCAGTAGAGCATAAAGGTCAGATTTGTGGAGAGGACGACTAATAGTTGTCCTGCGGACAGATTCTCCCACCTGAGCTGTGGATCTCTGCAGCTCCTCCAGAGTTACCATGGACCTCTTGGCTGCTTTAATGATGAATGCTCTCCTTGCCCGGCCGGTCAGTTTAGGTGGACGGCCATGTCTTGGTAGGTTTGCAGTTGTGCCATACTCTTTCCATTTTCAGATGATGGATTGAACAGTGCTCCGTGAGATGTTCAAAGCTTGGGATATTTTCTTATAACCTAACCCTGCTTCAAACTTCTCCACAACTTTATCCCTGACCTGTCTGGTGTATTCTTAGCCTTCATGATGCTGTTTGTTCACTAAGGTTCTCTAAAAAACCTCTGAGGGCTTCACAGAACAGCTGTGTTAATACTGAGACTAAATTACACACAGATCGACTCTATTTACTAATTAGGTGACTTCTGAAGGCAATTTGTTCCACTGGATGTTAGGGGTATCAGAGTAGAGGGGGCTGAATACAAATACACGCCACACTTTTCAGATATTTGTAAAAACTTTTGAAAAACCTTTGTCATTTTAATTCCACTTCACAATTATGTGCCAATTTGTGTTTGTCTATCACATAAAATCCCAATAAAATACATTTATGTTTTGGTTGTAACATGACCAAATGTGGAAAATGTCATGGGGTATGAATACTTAATAAAGGCACTGCACATAATTATATATATATACAGTATCTCACGAAAGTGAGTACACCCCTCACCTTTTTGTACATATTTTATTTTGTCTTTTCATTCAATATTTTATTCTATCTTTTCATGTGACAACACTGAAGAAATGACACTTTGCTACAATGTAAAGTAGAGAGTGTACAGCTTGTATAACAGTGTAAATTTTCTGTCCCCTCAAAATAACTCAACACACAGCCATTAATGTCTAAATCACTGGCAACAAAAGTGAGTACACCCCTAAGTGAAAATGTCCAAATCGGGCCCAAAGTGTCAATATTTTGTGTGGCCACCATTATTTTCCAGCACTGCCTTAACCCTCTTATGCCATGTACACACGATCAGACTATCCGGCGGACTTGGTTTATTAAAGAGGGCTCCCGGATTCCAATAAGCCCCCCGCCCGCAGACACCGACAACCAACGGCAAGGGTTGTCGGGAAGAGGCCCTTGTCCTCATCAACATGGGGACAAGGTGCTTTGGGGTGGGGGGGTATTGTATTGCCTCCTTGTGGCCACAGGGTTTTACCGCCCCTCAACGGCGAATGTGAATGAGTCCTAAAACAGCTTCCCTATACTGTATATATTTTATTAGTGTACGTAGCTGTTTGCCTGGAGTGGGGGGATGTGCAGTTATGATACACTATATACTCCTCTGTCCCTATCATACCCTACAAATATCACTTTACAATAATGATATAACAATAGCCAGGTGATTCCAGTCAGATATATGCATTTCGGCTTTCTATTGATCTGGAGATCCGCTGTAATCTATACAAGTATGGAAGTAGCTGGAACTCCATTCTTCATCAAGAAACTTCCCTCCATACAATAAAATCGTTGTGCTAGGAGAGTGTTATTTACCATGGAAAGTGCCTTCCTTCTGGGAGCCATGAATCTCTCTGGCAGAGCAGAACACAATCTCCGGCTTTATTTCGTGACGGATGGGCGATGAACTGCACTGTATATTACAATTCCTATTCTTCACTGCAAGTCTCTAATCACCCAGCCTCTCCATAGGATGGATGGCTCATCCAGGATAAATGCAATTAAAATGCTTTCCATTGAGATTATGTTTTTTTTTTTTTAATTTCTTTCTTTTCCCCTCATGTCTGTTCAGGCAGTTGAACAAGTTTTTTTTTCTAGACTATAATACATTTTATTTGTCTTTGTAATTTTATGTTTTTTTTTTGTTTTGTTTTTTGTTTTTTTTACATTTATTTACTTCTTGTACTTTATTATTTACATCATTTTTTATTTTATATATATATATATATATATATATATATATTATGTATATTTACATTTATTTACTTCTTTTACTTCTTGTACTTTATTATTTATATCTTTTTTTTATTTTATATATATATATATATATATATATATATATATATATATATATATATATATATATATATATATATATATATATATATATATATATATATATATATATATATATATATATATATATATATATATATATATATTATTTTTGATATTATTATCATTATTATTAATAATAATAATAATTATTATTATTATTATTAGATATAATAAGAAGAATAATTAAAAATATTTATTGTAATTTCTCCCCCCAAAGTCTGCTCAGACCTTTGGACAATTTTGTTTTTCTAAAATATAATACATTTAATTTGTAATTGTCATTGTCATTTTATTTTTTACATTTATTTATTTAATGTAATTCAGAAATATATTAATTTAATTCAATTTATTTATTTTATTATCTGTAGACTGCAGAACACACAAGGTTATGAAGAAGAGGAGAGAGGGAGGTATTCTGTAGTTCTGTCCAAAAGTGGCAACACTGCTCCTCTATAAATACCACGCGCTGAGTGATCCTGTGGCATCATTGACCAAATATGGTCGTGCTAATATATGGTCAGTGATGTCACCCAGAAAACCCCACCCCATTTGATGTTAGATTTTTAGCAGCAAGGCTCTGATCTGGCATTTGGTGCTTTTTTTTTTTTTTTTTTGTGAACAAGTAGGGGTATTGTGTACCTTATATTAATATGGTGGGAGGGTATCTGGGATTCAGATAAGCCCCTTTGCCTGCAGACCCCCCACAAGGACCAGGCCAGGGTTGTGGGGAGGAGGCCCTTGTTCTCATCAATGTTGGGACAAGATGTTTTCCAGGGGGTCCTCCTGGCAATGTACCCCCCCCCCCCCCAAGTTTGAGGATATTTAGCCTTCTATGGTACAGGAGGAGGGGGCTGCACCCTTGTCCCTCTGCTTTCCTGGCTCGCTAAACTGCATGCTTAAATAAGGGTCTGGTGTGGATTTTTTGGGGGGCCTTTTTTTCTTAATCTTCATGTTTCTCCATAACCTAACCTGCATACCAGACCCAAGGAGTCTTTTATCCACTGACATCAACAATGAGAGTTATTGCTGCATCCGCTGACACCAACACTGGGGGTTATTACTGCATCCACTGACACCAGCACTGGGGGTTATTACTGCATCCACTGACACCAACACTGGGGGTTATTACTGCATCCACTGACACCAGCACTGCAGGGTTATTACTGCATCCACTGGCACCAGCACTGGGGGTTATTACTGCATCCACTGACACCAGCACTGGGGGTCATTACTGCATCCACTGGCACCAGCACTGGGGGTTATTACTGCATCCACTGACACCAACACTGGGGGTTATTATTGCATCCACTGACACCAACACTGGGGGTTATTATTGCATCCACTGACACCAACGCTGGGGGTTATTACTGCATCCACTGACACCAACACTGGGGGTTATTACTGCATCCACTGACACCAACACTGGGGGTTATTATTGCATCCACTGACACCAACGCTGGGGGTTATTACTGCATCCACTGACACCAACACTGGGGGTTATTACTGCATCCGCTGACACCAACACTGGGGGTTATTACTGCATCCACTGACACCAACACTGGGGGTTATTATTGCATCCACTGACACCAACATTGGGCATTATTATGGAATCCACTGACACCAACACTGGGGCTTATTATTGCATCCACTGACACCAACACTGGGTGTTATTATTGCATCCACTGACACCAATACTGGGGGTTATTACTGCATCCACTGACACCAACACTGGGGGTTATTACTGCATCCACTGACACCAACACTGGGGGTTATTACTGCATCCACGGACACCAACACTGGGGGTTATTACTGCATCCACGGACACCAACACTGGGGGTTATTACTGCATCCACTGACACCAACACTGTGGGTTATTACTGCATCCACTGACACCAACACTGGGGGTTATTATTGCATCCACTGACACCAACACTGGGCGTTATTATGGCATCCACTGACACCAACACTGGGGGTTATTACTGCATCCACTGACACCAACACTGGGGCTTATTATTGCATCCACTGACACCAACAATGGGTGTTATTATTGCATCCACTGACACCAACACTGGGGGTTATTAGTGCATCCACTGACACCAACACTGGGGGTTATTTTGCATCCACTGACACCAACACTGGGGGTTATTACTGCATCCACGGACACCAACACTGGGGGTTATTACTGCATCCACTGACACCAAGACTGGGGGTTATTACTGCATCCACTGACACCAACACTGGGGCTTATTATTGCATCCACTGACACGAACACTGGGGGTTATTATGGCATCCACTGACACCAACACTGGAGGTTATTAGTGCATCCACTGACACCAACACTGGGGCTTATTATTGCATCCACTGACACCAACAATGGGTGTTATTATTGCATCCACTGACACCAACACTGGGGGTTATTAGTGCATCCACTGACACCAACACTGGGGGTTATTTTGCATCCACTGACACCAACACTGGGGGTTATTACTGCATCCACGGACACCAACACTGGGGGTTATTACTGCATCCACTGACACCAAGACTGGGGGTTATTACTGCATCCACTGACACCAACACTGGGGCTTATTATTGCATCCACTGACACGAACACTGGGGGTTATTATGGCATCCACTGACACCAACACTGGAGGTTATTAGTGCATCCACTGACACCAACACTGGGGCTTATTATTGCATCCACTGACACCAACAATGGGTGTTATTATTGCATCCACTGACACCAACACTGGGGGTTATTAGTGCATCCACTGACACCAACACTGGGGGTTATTTTGCATCCACTGACACCAACACTGGGGGTTATTACTGCATCCACGGACACCAACACTGGGGGTTATTACTGCATCCACTGACACCAAGACTGGGGGTTATTACTGCATCCACTGACACCAACACTGGGGCTTATTATTGCATCCACTGACACGAACACTGGGGGTTATTATGGCATCCACTGACACCAACAATGGGGCTTATTATTGCACCCATTGGCGCCAATGCTGGGAGTTATTAGTACTGCCACTGACACCAACAATGGGGCTTATTTTACTCATATTTTTTTTTCTGTGCGTGTTTTATAGAAGTTTAAATAATGAAGCAAGATCCACATTTTTTGAGTGTTAAAGTGAACTACAGCCCCTCTATAATTTTCACTGATCTAATTGATGGTCGTGATATTGTCGCTCGTAGTCTTTACGTGTGAACGCGTTTGAAGAAGTGGGTGGTCACGGCTTTGCGGCTGCATGTTCATTTTTTATTTTTTTTTCACAAATAAAAAGAAGAGTGAGCTACAACTTGGCGGACTGCGAGCACTTTGTTTAATTGTTTACAGATGGGCCGCACAGTAACCCGGATTGAAGTGTAAAATAATAGGCCACGCGGATTACCAACGCCTCATTAATTTTTATTATCTCAATTTGTTCAGACATCAACTCATCCTCTCCTCTCCCTCCGCTCCTCGCCTTACCGGAGATATTTTAACACCTTTTCACACTCTCCGATCTACAAATAATATCCATTATAATGTCACTTTTACAGTCGGGATTCTCAGCGCCTGTAAACCTGAAAAATGGACTTTAAGTTTCGTATAAAACCACTGAGATTCGATCCCGTAATAAATAAAACGGATTAAAGAATAACAGTCTTAAGATATTTCAAGCCATACTGTATTTTATTAAAGCGCTATTTAACCCAAAACCATAAATGTATTATATTGCTGCTTACCGATCATTAGATGCGGTGGCTGCATTTGTTTTCTTTTTTAGGCTCCCCGTCTGTTTTCACCTGGTGATCTGGCCAGTAACACACCTCCTGTATTAGAGTGCCCCCCACTCTGGATGAAGGAGCACAGGGGGCACCTTTAGACAGTAGAATTATCAGTCTGGGGGGGAGGGGAGTGTTAGATGGACTAGCCAATTTAAATACAGTAACACACCGAAGCCAAACTCCAGCTCACATGTTATAACCACTTCAGCCCCGGAAGGATTCCCCCCCCCCCCCCCCATGCTGACCAAGCCATTTATTTTTTGCGATACGGCACTGTGTCGCTTTAATTGACAATTGCGCAGTCGCGTGACGTTGCACCCAAACAAAATTGATGTCTTTTTTTCCCCCATAAATAGAGCTTATTTTTGGCGGGATTTGATTGCCTCTACGGTTTTTAGTTTTTGCGCTATAAACAAACAAACAAATAGCGTCAATTTTGAAAGAAAAAAAAAAACCATTTGTTATGCCTTATACACACGGTCGGAAATTCTGACAGAAAAGGTCAGATCGGATTATATTATCGGAAAATCCGATCGTATGTGAGATCTATCAGACTTTTTTTCCGTTGGAAATTCCGACGGGAAAATTTTGAGAGCAGGATCTCAAATTTTCCGACAAAAAAATCAGATCGAACTTTTTCCTATCATTTGTAGAGAATTCCAATCGGACAAAGTGGCACGCATGCGCAGATTAAATTACGAGACCAAAGCTATTGGCTACTCAGTGCCCATCAGTGCCGCCTCATCTTCTGCCCTGCTAACCCCATCCTCTGCCCCACTGACCACATATGGGGCACTTGGATGAATCATGTCCCAGGGTCTGATGAGTGATGAGGAATCTAGTCACCAAAAAAAAAACTGAAAAAAAAAAGTTCCTTTAACCACTTGAGATCCGCGCTATAACCAAATGACGGCTACAGTGCGGATCTCCTTTTCCGGGACTACGTCTATTGACGTCGTCCCGTGCACGAGCGGCCTGCGCGCCCCCTGAGGGGCGCGCGCGGCGCGCTCTGTGATCGGCGAGTCCATGAGACTCGCCTGATCACCGATCCGTGCAAGGGGTCGATCCCGACCCCTTATCACGTGATCAGCTGTCAGCCAATGACAGCTGATCATGTGATATAACGGAGCCGGTAATCGGCTATTATTCCTCCTCGCGCTGACAGCGCGAGGAGAAAAAAAAAAAGCTGATCACCGGCGGCCGTGATCGGGACATCAGTCCCGATCACGGCCAGCCCTGCTAGTGCCCACCTGCCCCCTGCCAGTGCCCACCTGCCCCCTGCAGTGCCACATGTATTAAAAGTAAGTGCCCCCCGTCAGTGCCACCCAGCAGTGCCCATAGTGCCACCCAGCAGTGCCCACAGTGCCACCCAGCAGTGCCACCCAGCAGTGTCCACAATCTGCCTGAAAGGTGCTGCACCCAGTGCCACATATCTGTGCCCATCAGTGTCATCTACCAGTGCCCAGCAGTGCCACCCATCAGTGTCCAGCAGTGCCACCTATCAGAGCCACCTATCAGTGCCCATCAGTCCCATCTATCAGTGGTACCTATCAGTGCCCATCCGTGCCACCCATCCGTGCCACCCATCCGTGCCCATCTTTGC
>NW_027507764.1:44792264-45047264 GCF_037356315.1 Lithobates pipiens
AATGACACTCTAAGAGCAAGGTTGCCTAGAAGTCAGGGAGGTGCAGTCAGGGGAGGCAAGTGAGGCAGACCCTCATCTGCCATGAACATAAGAAAAAAAAAAGGTCAAACTTCGAGGGTTGTAGCTCGGCTCACACAGACCCCCAATTTAGGAGGTAGGTAACCCACCACTGGTTAAAATTTTGGACCTATGGTTCCAGAGATATGGGGCTCCTTGCACAGCCCTGTCAGAAGCCACAGAACGGCCAGTTTAAATACAAGCTGGCACACTCTGTTTGCAGGAGACTGAGAGGATGATCTCACAGTGCCTCTCCTCACTTCTTGTCAGAAGCACTGAGCTCAATGGACAGCTTGGAGCATTGGACCAATGGTAAAGTACCATTGGTCCCAGCTGTCCAATAAACATGCTGCAGTGGAGGCTCTCACTGCAGTGTCATAGTAGGGGACATGTGTCTAAAAGACAAATACTCCCTCCTAGCCCAGCCCTGGGTATAAGATTTACCCACAATCCCATGTTTTTCTCACACAGTTAGGAGGGAGAATGAGAATCTTCTGCTGCTGAAAAGGTACAAGCTAGACAGAGGCGGCTCTCTAATTAGGCGGCTGCCTAAGGCTTCGCACTCCCAGGGGCCTTGCAGCCGCCTAATTTGCCTGGTGTGTGTGCGGGAGTGAGAGGGAATGTCCCCCACTCAGTGTCCCCAGGGCCAACTCTCTGCCAGCTACTACTTTTCCCTTGCCAGGAGCAGACTGTTCCCTTGAGTACTGCCCAAGGTGAGGTCTCATGGTCAGTGGGGGTCTCCATCGTGTACTCCCCTCCTCCAGTTCCTCCCCTTTTGCCGGGCTCTGCGGATCTCCTGCCATACGCAGAGCCCGGATAATGTCAGCAGCGGCCGAGCAGCTCTCACTCTTATCCACACTCCGCTCCCCGGTGGACGGCCTGTAATGGAGGTCCTGCTGCCACTGCCAGACCAGGCATCTGGCGATCATCGGGGCCTACCTGTCTGCCGGAGCCCAAGGTAAAGAATGACGGTCCTGCCTGACACTGATACATCCTGTGACGTCACCTCCTGACTGAGGGTGTTGCCAGCCGCCCCACACACACACACAGCCCTGATGATTTGTTGTAAATTTGGCATATGATGCACCTACTGACCCCCTGTCATCATCATTATCCTCCTAATCATCTCCCTGTGCCTGGCATCCTATTACCCCACCCCCTGTCATCTTCATCCCCCCGGCACACCTCTGCCAGCTTCCAACCCCTGTCATCTTTATCCCCCCTGCACCAGTCTGTCAGCTTCCCACCCCTGTCATCTTCATCCCCCTTGCACCCCTCTGCCAGCTTCCCACCCCTGTCATCTTCACCCCCCTGTACCTTTCTGTCAGCTCCCCACCACCCACCCCTGTCATCTTCATTCCCCTGCACTTTGGCATCCTACCACCCTGCCTCCTGTCATTATCATCCTTATCCCTCCTTCACCCTACCTCTGGCATCCTATCTGCCTACTCCCAATCATTATAGGGGTGATATGATTTCAGCCTCCCACCCCAATGCTGCTACCATTACCCCAAACCGCATCCTGTCATCCAACTGTACCCCAACAGTTGCATCACACACCACAATACTGCCCTGCCACCCAATGAGAGTAAATGAGAGCAACCAATGGGTGAGCAGTAATGATGTGCAGTAACCTCTAGTAACCAATCATTGAATGGTAATATTGTGCAGTAACCTCTAACAACAAATCCGTGAGCAGTTTTCTCATGCAGTAACCTAGCAAGCAATCAGTGAGTGTGAACCAGATGTTTTGCTTACATTATTAAAGTTTTTTTGAGATATATCTATGTGTATTCGTTTTTTGGGATGTTGGGGTGGAGAGCGAAATTGATTGGGGCCAAGGAAAATGTTTTGCCCAGGGTCCAATCTATATTAAAGATGGCCCTGGGTGTCCCCAGGCTGGTGGGGTAAGCGGGCTGGCACACACTGGGGTAAAGCCATTAAGGTTCCAGCCAGCTGTAACACAGCCCCCTCCACACTGAGAACATCTCTTCAGCTGCAGCCAAAGGCAGGTTCTAACACTGTCCTAGCCTTCTCCCAAACTGGCACCAAAATGCATAGCAGGAGTTGTAGTTCACCACACCACACACTAGACTTGGCCCTCCAGTGCCTGCGCTCTGCAGAGACTACACCTCCCAAAATGCACTGTTTGGCACTCAAAGCGAATGTGTCAGTTTCTCCTGCTTGTAGTAGGGGACAGAGGAGTGTATAGTGGGATCATCTGTCTGCACCCTGTCTGTGGCAGGATCATCTGTGGCTGTGGTTGTGGCACTAGTGTTTGGTGGCTGCTGCATCAATGTGGTGATATCATGTTAGCTGGGTGAGAGTTTGCTTGTCATTACCATAATAGGACCATCTCTTGTATCATGTCCGCACAGTCTCTGACCATCGCTTGTATTGTAGCCACACAGTATCTGACCATCTCTTGTATCATAACTACACAGTCTCTGACCATCTCTTGTATTAGGGCCTCACAGTCTCTGACTATCTCCTGAATCATGTCTGCACAGTCTCTGACCATCTCTTGTATAAAAGCCTCACAGTCTCTGACTATCTCTTGTATTATAGCCTCACAGTCTCTGACCAGCTCTTGTATTATAGCCTCACAGTCTCTGACCAGCTCTTGTATTATAGCCTCACAGTCTCTGACCATTTCTTGTATTATAGCCACATGGTCTCTGACCATCTTCTGTATCATGGTCTGCAGTCTTTGAGGGGGGAGCCTACAGAGGAGTCAAGAGCAGGAACGCTTCTAGGATGGGGGTCACCAGAGGAGTCAGATGTGTGTGGACTGTGGAGAGGATAACATAGGATGAAACCAGAGCCACCCAGCTGGAGCCCAGAGAGGACCATCTCACTGAGCCCTGCATGGGGCACCTGAGAGGAGGTCAGTAGCGGTGCTGCAAGGCCAGTCTGAGGGGGGTCAGTGATGTAAGGGGTTAGGGAATACGGTAAGGTAAGGGGGCACTGATATTAAGGTTCCTCCTTTTATATACGTAACCCCCCCCCCTTACCTTAGTGTATTTACTCTGCGGAAGGTGCTCTGTGGTCACCACAGTCTCCCCCTACATTAGAGTTTTAAATGCAAGTTGGAATTCTGCAGACTCTGATGTAAAGGGGAATGATGTGCACTCTGAGATAAGGTAATCTCTGCTAAGGGCGCCCCCCCCACATCAGATTTCCCCTTTTCACCAAAGTCTGCAGCATTCCTCTTTACATCAAAGTTCCCCTTGCGCTGTGTGCGTGTAATTATGTATATATATATACACAGTATACCCTATGTTTTATGGTATTTGATTAAAGAGTAATTGGTTAGAGAAAATTCTAGAAACTGTGAACATATAGTTCATAGGATTTAAGAACTCCTCTTCCTCCATGCAAACCGAAACAAAAACCCTGGCACGATGTCCACACCACTCACCATCCTTGGACAACCCATCACCTCCAGCACTAAAGCCAAAAGCCTCGGAGTCATCTTTGACTCAGACATGACGATGGATGCACAAATAGGATCAGTAGTCAGCAGATCCCACCATCTTCTTCGCCTACTGCGTAGACTCATCCCCTTCATCCCGGAAGGAGATACAGCAGCAGTAACTGGAACAATCATCAATTCCCGACTTGACTATGCAAATTCCCTCTACCTAGGACTTCCCAAATACCAAATTTCACATCTACAAACCGTCTACAAATACCAAATTTCACCTCTACAAACCGTCCACAGCAACCAGACTGGTAACTGGAAAAAAACCATGGGAATCAATCACCCCGTCCCTGAGGACCCTCCATTGGCTAACCGTGAAGGATCAAGTTACATTCAAGACCCTCTGCCTCACTCACAAATGTGCACAAGGAAAAGCCCCGCAATACCGCTGCGACAAAATAAAACACTACACCCCAGGTCACCCCCTCCGGTCAACTAACCAGAACCTCCTCCACATCCCCAAGACCCGTTATAAATTAAAAGGTGAACAAAGGTTCACAGTCCGAGGACCACGGCTATGGAACGCTCTACCCGCGGACATCCGCTCAGAAGAAAACCATCTGGCCTTCAGGAAGAAGCTCAAGACCCATCTCTTCTGAAGATCCAGACGGACAATGGCAGTAAAAGCACCCTGAGGCAATTTAGTTTGCATATGTAGCGCTATACAAGTTATTCATTCATTCATTCATTCTAAAACAAGCGAAAATTCCCTTTGCAAAGTAAAGATTCATTTTAAAAGTAAACATGTTCACCTCCTTAACCCCCATTAGGTCATTGCATCCTTCTCTGAGCTCCCACTTCTTCCCAATAGTGCCGTTCACACTCTATGATTCTCAGGGATGATTCATATGGATGACCCCCCCTTGTGAAACATTCATCCTCACCGCCGCCGATAGGGAGATTCAAACATGATCCAAGTGATTTAGTCAGCAAGAATATCTCTTGTGGTCTAAACTCCGCAGGAGTAATGTTCTTGTAGCATTATGACATCATTGTGCTAAAGTCAGGAGGACCATCTATTAATCACCGCTCAGCCCTATGTTCCTGCTCTAAGGTTATAGAGACGCAGGACGACAGGCAATTCCTTAGAGTGGAGATAGCTTTAGATATGATGATGTGCAGCATGCTAAGTAATGTATCAATGTAACACTTCCAGGTATTTATTACCTTTCACAGAGATCACAGTACTCCCCCGGACAATGCCTTCATCTGTTCTTCGCTCTGGAACAATGGAGCCATCTTTGTTCAGGCATCATCCAGGGCACCATCTACTTCCTGCACTAAGACGCTGGCTCACAGATGACACCATCAGCATGTAAATCCTGGTGCCTTTGCCCGGTCAAAGGGCCACACAACAAGTACCAAAGGGCTGCATGTGGCCCCCAGGCCGCAGGTTGGGCACCGAGGTTTTAAAATCATAATTCTTACAGCTTTGAAAGATTATCCTGCTGCTGTATAGTGTGATATGTCAGGGCTGTATTGATGCAGACTTGAAAAGATCCCCTATAAATTCCAAAGTAGTGAATCCAAAGACTGTGATTCAAAGAACAAGAAATCTAATCTAATGGGCATGCTCAGGTAGAAGTCCCCTTGGGACCCTATTCCTCCCACTGACACCTATGATGGGGCACTATTCCTTCCACTAACACCTATGATGGGGCACTATTCCTTCCACTAACACCTATGATGGGGCTCTATTCCTTCCACTAACACCTATGATGGGGCACTATTCCTTCCACTAACACCTATGATGGGGCATCTTTCTTCCCACTGATACCAATGATGGGGCACTATTCCTTCCACTGACACCAACAATGCTTCACTATTCCTTCCACTGACACCAATGATGGGGCACTATTCCTTCCACTGACATCAATGATGGGGTACTATTCCTTCCACTGACACCAATGATTGGGGCACTATTCCTTCCACTGACACCAATGATGGGGCGCTATTCCTTCCACTGACACCAATGATGGGGCACTATTCCTTTCACTGATACCAATAATGGGGCACTATTCCTTCCACTGACACCAACAATGGGACACTATTCCTTCCACTGACACCAACAATGGGGCACTATTCCTTCCACTGACACCAATGCTGGGGCATTATTCCTTCCACTAATACCTATGATGGGGCACTATTCCTTCCACTGATAGCAATGATGGGACACTATTCCTTCCACTGATAGCAATGATGGGACACTATTCCTTCCACTGATAGCAATGATCGGACACTATTCCTTCCACTGACACCAACAATGCTGTACTATTCCTTCCACTGACACCAATGATGGGGCATTTTTCCTTCCACTGACACCAATGATGGGGCACTATTCCTTTCACTGATACCAATGATGGGGCACTTTTTCTTCCGCTGATACCAATGATGGGACACTATTTCTCCCACTAATACCAATGATGGGGCACTATTCCTTCCTCTGATAGCAATGATGGGAAATTATTCCTCCCATTGATCCCAATGACTGGGGAACCATTTCTCTCACTGACACCATTGATGGGGCTCTATTGTTCCTTCTACTGACTATCAGCGCTATGCCATTTTTTAGTCCCATAACCACCAAGCCTGAGGTATTGTTACTCCTACTGATGATGGGTCATTTTCTACACCTGCTGGCCACAGTCTGTCCCCTAAAGTCTGAACGAGGATATATTGGCCCTTTTGTTTAGCAAGTTTGGAGACCCCCATTCCACAGGTATGACACGTACATACTCACACTGGTCCAGTCTGGGACAATGTAGCCATGCAGAAATTGCCATACATGGAATTCAACGCTCATAAAAAGTGGTTTGCACCGTGGTTGAGTTTATTTATTATTTTATATTATTTTATATATTTATTTAAAGTAATTATAAGAATTTGCAATTTGGATGATTGTATGATCAATGTGTCCCTTGCTTGTCCCAACCACTTGTACCCCTAAGAAAGCCCGATACATGAAAGCTGGATGGCTGAGCCCAAGGCATGGAGTCTGATTACTCTGCCTGCCTTGCGTTACCTTCCTCCATGCATATATTACAACTTTGATGTTCTCCCTTTAAAATGTAAATGAGGGCATGAATAAGGGAAGCAGCAAATGGGATTTCTGTTTGAACAAGACGAGGGCTTAACGAGGTCTATGCTGGCGAATGACGGAACAGTTTAATTGTCGTCCACGCAAGGGATTCTCTTAATGAACTTTTAATGGTCTTCTGGTTGGATAAGAAAAGGGACCTTCACATGGCAACAGTGCGGCGCTGTTACCTGACAAAAGCGGCCTTATTCCTTAAATTAACGATCGTCTACGGAACAGCCTACAATGATGGAACGGTGTTTGTACTGCGTGGAGTAATTGATGGACTCATTTATGCCTTGCATTTTAATTTTCATTATTTGTCACTTTTGTCAACATTTAGCACTGTATTTCCTGGCAGGAATGGGAAAATGTTTTTCTCTATCCTTCAATCCAGAAGGACCAGGGAAACCTCAGCCCTGGGATCCCTGGGAAAAGTATGCCTAGAAGCCCCTCAGAAAGGTTCAAAGGACTTCTGGTCTAAATGCAATTTTTTTATGTGGAAGGCCTACTAGTCTTTGGCCAGCCCAATGATATTTTAGAGGCTTGTTTGCATTGAGAGTCCCTAGTAAAATAACTTAAAGTGAATCTTCACCATTTTCACTCACCATCTGTCATACCAATTCTACCCCTCCCCTCTGCTCTCAAACTATCGGATAGTTTATATTTTTATATATTATTTAAATACCTTTTTTAGGGAACCCTTCTTGCACTTCTTGGTTTCTCGCCTAGGTAAGAAAGACATATTAGTTTCTCATATGTCCATGCCATGCCAACTCACTCTTCTCTCAGGAGGCCTTGGGTTACTCTACAGCATACTCAACATGGCACGTCATTGGGGGGGGGCAGGCTGTTTATCCTGGGTTACAAACCCCCTGATGATGTCACATGTGCATCATCAGGGAGCCTGGTGCAAGAACCCAGAAGAGGCAGCCAACCCTGTGCTGATGTCACAGGCAGGGCCGGACTTACCCTAGGGCTTGACTGGGCTCAAGCCCATGGGCCCCACCCAATAGGGGGCCCCGCCTGTTTCTGTTTTAAATACCACTAGGCGTCTGCGCTATAGCCGAAAGACGGCTACAGCACGGACGGCAATTGCCGGGAGGGTGTCCCTGGGCGTCCTCCTGATTACTTCCCCAATGCGTGCTGCCGTGGGCGTACATTGGGGAAGTTCTGTGTTGGCCGTGTCCCTTGGACACAGCCAATCACAGATCGTGCTAAATGGCCAATCACAGCAGCCATTTAGCACTCGATCGCAGTGTCCAATGGGAGAGGATCTCATATGTAAACATATGAGATCATCTCTCATCGCTGGCTCTCCCTCCTCACACAGAGACAGCCTGTGAGGAGGGAGAGCAAACTGCTGCAACGTCAAGGTAAAAAAATAAAAAAAAATAAAAGGGGAAAATAAAGTGCTCACAGTGCCACATGTCCCCAGGGCCATCTGTCAGTGCCATCTGTCCCCATTGCCAACATTCAGTGCCATCTGTCCCCTGTGCCACCTGTCCCCAGTGCCATCTGTCCCCAGTGCTACCTGTCAGTGCCATCTGTCCCCAGTGCCACCTGTCCCCAGTGCCATCTGTCCCCAGTGCTACCTGTCCCCAGTGCCATCTGTCCCCAGTGCCACGTATAAGTTCTATCTGGTATAAGTGCCATCTGTCATCAGTGTCACGTGTCATCAGTGCCACCTATTAGTGTCATCTTACAGTGCCACGTATTAGTGCCATCTGTCATCAGTGGCACATATTAGTGCCATCTGTCATCAGTGTCATGTGTCATCAGTGCCACCTATTAGTGCCATCTGTTATCAGTGTCACGTGTCATCAGTGCCATGTATCAGTGCCATCTGTCATCAGTGCCACCTGTCAGTGTCAGGTGTCATCTGTTATCAGTGTCACATGTCATCAGTGCCACGTATCAGTGCCATCTGTCGTCAGTATCACATATTAGTTTAATCTGTCATCAGTGTCACGTATTAGTGCCCTCTGTCATCAGTGCAAAAAATGCTGATTCATCTATGAAACAAGTGTATTTAACTGAGGAGTTGACTGAGGACTGAGGAATTGAATCATTCATTCAATCCCATTTTTTTTTTTTTTTTTATAATTCAGATTAATTTAACATTTTTAATAGACTTCAGCAATTTACATAAATTATGTCATTAAGTTTAGTTGTTTGTTCAGAATCGTGATCTCTATTTTTATTCTCAGTTTATCCTGAATTGTGTAGCTCTAATACATAGCTTGTGTATGCATCATTTTGTTCTATTTAAAGTAATGTATAGAAGGTAGGGCCCGAAAGTGACTCAAGCCCAGGGGCCCCCACCACCCTAAGTCCTGTCCTGGCCACAGGAAATGGAGGCGCAAGTCCAGATTTGCAGCGGCAGAGCAGCTAATCCTTACTGAACATATCTGAATTTGCTGGACGTATGGGTATGTTCTTGTACATAACCCAACGAAAAAGGCAAGGGATGAGGAGCGAGGGGGGTCAAAAAGAGATGAGTTCCTTTTTAGACCAGGCTTTTTTCTGGCACTTTTTGTTTACAAGCTTATATCAGTATTTTTTGCTAGAAAATTACTTATAACCCCCAAACATCATGCAAAAACCCCAATGGTGACGTTTTATACACCTTTACGAGTTACTTGTTTAGAGTTACAGAGAGGAGGTCTATTGACTCGCTCTAACGTTCGCGGCAATACCTCACATGTGTGGTGCAAACACCGTTTACATATGCATGTGCGAATTACGTATGCGTTCTCTTCTGTATGTGAGCACGGAGAAATGGGGGTGCTTTCACTTATTTTTTATTTTTATTTTTTTTATTTTACTTTTTATTTATTTTTTCTATTACAAGGAATGTAAACATCCCTTGTAATAGAAATAAGGGATGGCAGTTCCTCTTTATGGAGAGATCTGGTGGTCAAAAAGACCCCAAATCTCTTTAAAATCTTTGAAAGCAAAAGTTATAAAAAAAAGCAAAAAAAAAAAAATCTTTTGCTTTAAAGAAGAAAAAATTTATTTACTTCCAGCCTGGACCGGAAGCTGTACACTCACTACTTTACATTGCAGCAAAGTGTAATTTCTTCAGTGTTGTCACTTGAAGAGATAGAATAAAATATTTACAAAAATGTGAGGGGTGCACTCACTTTTGTGAGATACTGTGTATATATATATATATAGTATGGATGCCCTCTGATTCCTCTTGTACCAAATTGTAAAGTAACTGAAATGTCTGCCTTCATTTTATTAAGTGCTGCTCAAATTGTTGGTGCTATATAATCCTAATAATGATAATAATAATATATACACACACACACACACACACACACACACACACACACATATATATATATATATCCAAAAGTATTGGGACACCTGCCTTTACATGCACATGAACTTTATTGCATCCCAGTCTTAGTCCAGAAGGTGAACGTTGGCCCACCCTTTGCAGCTATAACAGCTTCAACTCTTCTGGGAAGGCCGTCCACAAGGTTTAGGAGTGTGTGTATGGGAATGTTTGACCATTCTTCCAGAAGTGCATTTGTGGAGACAGGCACTGATGTTGGACGAGAAGGCCTGGCTCTACTTCATCCCAAAGGTGTTCTATCGGGTTGATATCGGGCCAGTCAAGTTCCTCCACCCCAAACTCGCTCTTTATGGACCTTGCTTTGTACACTGGTGTGCAGTCACATTGGAACAGGAAGAGGACATCCCCAAACTGTTCCCACAATGTTGGGAGCATGAAATTGTCCAAAATGTCTTGGTATTCCGACGCCTTAAGTGCTCTCTTCACTGGAACTAAGGGGCCAAGCCCAACCTCTGAAAAACAACCCTACGCCATGATCCCCCTTCAACCAAATGATTTGGACCAGTGCACAAAGCAAAGCCCGTAAAGACATGGATGAGCGAGTTTGGGGTGGAGGAACTTGATTGGCCTGCATGGAGTCCTGACCCCAGCCCAATAGAACACCATTGAGATGAATTAAAGCGGAGACTGCGTGCCAGCTCTTCTCGTCCAATGTCAGTGCCTGACCTCACAAATGCTCTTCTGGAAGAATGGTCAAACATTCCCATAGACACACTCCTAAACCTTGTGGACGGCCTTCCCAGAACAGTTGAAGCTGTTATAGCTGCAAAGGACGGGCCAACTCAATATTGAACCCTACAGACTAAGACTGGGATGTCATTAAAGATCATGTGCGTGTAAAGGCAGGCGTCCCAATACTTTGGGTAATATAAGGTATATATACAGAAAATGCAGCTCAACGAAAAATAATCAATCGTATTCAGACAGCGCGGGATATTTTTATTTTAATGTAGAAATACTGTATATACATATAAAAAAAAAGGGTTGGACAGACTCGATGGACCACTTTGTCTTTTTCTGCCGTCACTCTCTATATTTTTATTTTTTTTATTTTGTAACACTGGCTAAGGATCCACATTATTAAAATAAAAATAAAAATGTACCAGACGTTGGGCCCTTGTCTAGTAGAAAATCATAACAATAAAAACCTAGAAAAGGGCCAAGTGGTCCATAAATTCTATCCCCCATTTTTTTTTTTTTTTTTAAACTTCATCAAAGTTCTTTAGCTCAGAACAATTATGTAAGAGTTTCCATGTATTTGTCTATAGCAGTGCGTCTACAAATGAGGTCACACTTTTTCAGTCTGTTCTTCGAGTCTGCGCTCCCGGTGACGCCGTGTTTACATTTGTAAAATACATTGTTGAGTTTTCTTCTCCAAGTCAAACATTTGTCTTTATTGAGACGTTGTGGCTTCTTATACTCTTATGATGTAGTGCTGGTACCCCCCCCCCCCTCCCCCCCTTTCCAATTTCATTTTTCTAGCGGAATATAAATACATCTGGAATTTTGTTTACCTTGTTTTTTTGGCCGCGCGGCGGTGCGAAAAAGGCCGTCCCTGGAAAAAGTGCGCTATTCTTTTCCACGATGGGTCGAGTTGTATTAGAAGCTGGAAGTAAATGTCTTTTTAACCTGTGCTTTTCAACATTTGATATCCTTAACTTTTCTGTTAGGTCAGTGGAAAAGTTGGAAAGTTCAGTCCCCGAGTCGCACTTTGGGGCTGAGGATGTCTGCTAGTTGGATCAGTTACTCTATACTAAATGACTAACTAGAGCTGAGCTTGGCAGCTGAGGTCCTCCAGCTGTGGAGGAACCCAAATTCCCAGCGTGCCTTGCAGGGTCTTAGAGTGACTTAAAGCGATAAAGTCAAGTAGGTACGGCACTGCCACCTATACATCAAATAGGAAATAGGGTAGGGAAAAGGACTTGGAAATGTTGGTTAAAGTGTTTGTAAACCCTTACAAACCACTTTGACCTACAGGTAAGCCTAGATTAAGGCTTACCTGTAGGTCCAAGCAATATCTCCTAAACCTATATGGTTTAGGAGATATTTGCCCGAAAACGGGCACCGTAGACAGCGGCGCGCAGGCGCACTGAACGCGGCAGTTCCAAAAATGGAGCTGCCGCATTTGTCGACTCCCGTGCGCATGCGCGGGAGTGACGTCATCGCGGCTTCACCGAATGACAGCGGCGGAGCTGCGAGACGCCACCAGCAAGATGGATGCGGCAGACTACAGGGGACAGCGCGAGTTCGCTGGCTCCTGTGTCAGGTAAGTGACACATAATGGGCTACTATGCGATGCATAGTAGTCCATTATGCTTTACCTTTGCAGGGAAAAAAACAGGAAGTAAACTCATCAGGGTTTACTTCCTCTTTAACAGTAAGGGAAACAGCAACACTCAACGCCAAGTGGTAGCCATAAAACATACGGAATTTTGAAATGTATGAAAAGGTACATACTAGGGCTGTTACTGATTAAAATTTTCGTGTTCGATTAATCGTTTTTTTTTTTAAATCGATTAATCGTTTTTTTTTTTTAATCGATTAATCGATTAATTTCGATTAATTATAACGCACATACAGATCCAACTACTTTTAGCTGATCTCCTTGCATTGCAACTCTGCATTAGTCAGTGGTAAATGTGGTATACACTATATACAATCACCCGAGACTAGTTCATTTCTACAATCCGTGACTAAACTTCACAGTCCACACAAATACGTTTTAAATTCAAACTGTAGCGCTGACGTAAGTCATTTTTTTTTCCACAGTAGCGTGACAATCCCTCCACCTCCGGTCTAACTAATCACTCTCACCTTATGGCATGGACCCCTGTGCAAACAGGTGGTCATGCAAGTGGGTATCAAAAGGGTTAACAAGGACCATAAACTTCACATCTCCTTAGATCTCAGCAAGGACGCCGGGTCATGGGTAGAAAGAAAAGATCTAAGTGCTCACCGCTTAAGTATAAGATTTCATTTTTGTGTTCAAACAGAAACTACTCACATAAAGATGATAAAAACACAGCATGTAAAGCCGACAATCGTGTTAGTTCCGTAGGGCAGCAGCGGGTGATGTCATGCGTAGCTCCTCCCCCCGTATGGGTTATGTTCAATCAGAACTTTGACGTCACCAGACTCCTCCCCCCTTCCCTTCGTTAGCAGACGGAGGCACTTGGGGAAGGGGGGAGGAGTCCCGTGACGTTGATGTCCGTGAGGTCACCGGATCTCCGACGGAACTCCCTGAAGACCCGGAAGCCGGTGGAGAGGTGAGTACCGATCAAAAGAATTTTGATTGATCAAAAAAATTAATCGAATAATCGACTAATTAATCTTTAATTTCCACAGCCCTAGTAGATACATAAGTGTAGTGCAAATAATGCAATTGAAATATTTCATCTGTATTTAGGGCCAGGGCAGGGGGGCTGAGGGAGGGGGTCAGAAGGGACATGTTCCTCAGGCGCAGTGTTGACATACTATATTGTCAAAAGTATTAGGCCGCCTTCCTTTACATGCTCATGAACTTTAATGGCATCCCAGTCTTATGCACACGATTGGACATTCCGACAACAAAATCCATGGTTTTTTTTCAGACGGATGTTGGCTCAAACTTGTCTTGCATACACACGGTCACACAATGTTGTCGGAAATTTCGAACGTCAAGAACGCGGTGACGTGCGATGAGCTGAGAAAATTGAAGTTCAATAGTCAGAAGCGGCTCTTCTGCTTGATTCCGAGCATGCGTGACACTTTGTGCATCGGAATTGTTTACACACGATCGCAATTTCCGACAATGGATTTTGTTTTCGGAAAATTTGAGATCCAGATCTCAAATTTTGTATGTCGGAAATTCCAATGAAAAATGTCCCATGGAGCCTAAAAAGCTCCCATCGAACATTTTCCATCGGAAAATCCGAGCGTGTGTACAGGGCATTAGTCCGTAGGGTTCAATATTAAGTTGGCCCACCCTTTGCAGCTTCAACTCTTCTGGGAAGGCCGTCCACAAGATTTAGGTGTTTCTATGAGAATGTTTGACCATTCTTCCAGAAGCGCATTTGTGAGGTCAGGCACTGATGTTGGACGAGAAGGCCAGACTCGCAGTCTCCACTCTAATTCATCCCAAAGGTGTTCTGTGGGTTGATGTCAGGACTCTGTGCAGGCCAGTCAAGTTCCTCCACCCCAAACTCGCTCATCCATGTCTTTATGGGCCTTGCTTTGTGCACTGGTCCAAATCATTTGGTGGAATTGGGATTATGGTGCGGTGTTGTTTTTCAGGGGATGGGCTTGGCCCCTTAGTTCCAGTGAAGGAACTCTTAAGATGTCAGGATACCAAGACATTTTGGACAATTTCATGCTCCCAACTTTGTGGGAACAGTTTGGGGATGGCCCCTTCCTGTTCCAACATGACTGCACACCAGTGTACAAAGCAGACCTGAACCTGCTAAAACACCTTTGCGATGAATTAGAGCAGAGACTGTGAGCCAGGCCTTCTTGTCCAACATCAGTGCCTGACCTCACAGACGCAGTTCTGGAAGAATGGTCAAACATTCCCATAGACACACTCCTAAACCTTGTGGACAGCCTTCCCAGAAGAGTTGAAGCTGTTATAGCTGCAAAGGGTTGGTAAAGGCCCCTTTCACATGGGGCGGATCAGTAATGATGATCCGCTCGCTCAGCGGGGATCGCTCCGTTGTCCCCGCTGAACCGGCAGCGGACAGGGCGGTCCCTGCACCCGCTCTCCTCTATGGGGATCGGATGAGCACAGACCGTCTGTCCGTGTTCATCCGACCTGCTCTGCAAACGGATAGAAAAATAGGATTTTCCTCTGCCTGCAGAATCGGACAATTGCGGAGGCGGACAATAGCGGGTGTCTGTGGATGTTTATCCGCAGACACCCGCTATCCCATAGGGATGCATGTATGTCCGTATTTCATCCGCAAACGGATGGATGAAATACAGAAATACTGTCCACATGTGTGAAAGGGGCCTAACTCATAATTGAACCCTACAGACTAAAGCCTCGTACACACGATTGGATTTTCAAACGGGAATTGTGCGATGACAGGCCGCTGTCGCAAAATTTGACAGTTTGTACACTCCATCGGACAAATGTCTGTTGTTGGAATTTCCAAGCGTGTGTACACAAGTCCGTTGGGCAAAAGTCCAAAGTACAAACACGCATGCTCGGAAGCAAGGAATGAGCCGGAAGCGGTCGGTCTCGTAAACTAGCGTTCGTAATGGAGAATTAACATTCGTGACGCGGCAAATCATGAAATCTCGAAATGCAGCGCACAATTCTCTTCTTCCTTAATGGGATAATAATGAAGCTGCTTTGCTGGGGATACTGATGGAGTTATTGCAAACACATTTTCAAAAGCTTTTTTTTTTTCCAATGATATCAAGAATAATATTATTAATGCTTGTTATTTATTTTTGTTGGGCAAATTACCACAACACCATTATCCCATAGTTTTTAGAGCCCATTCACACAGGGGCAACACGACTTGTAGGCGACTTGATCAGGCTACTTGGACACGACTTGACAGCGGCGACTTGGGACGACTTCAAAACGACTTGTGATGACTTCAAGCGCGACTTGGGACGACTTACAAGTCGCCCCAGGCCAGGCGACTTTTGCCGCGGCCAAGCAGAGAATGAGCTCAAGGGGAAACTCCACGGCAAATTTCTGAAAAAAATTTGGCGTGGGTTCCCCCTCCGAGAGCATACCAGGCCCTTAGGTCTGGTATGGATTCCAAGGGGAACCCCCTACGCCGAAAAAACGGCGTGGGGGTCCCCCCCAGATCCACACCAGACCCTTATCCGAGCACGCTACCCGGCCGGCTAGGAAAGGGGGTGGGGACGAGCGGGCGGCCCCCCCCCTCCTGAGCCGTACCAGGCCGCGTGCCCTCAACATGGGGGGGTGCCTTGGGGGAGGGGGGCGTGCGGCCCCCCCCACCCCAAAGCACCTTGTCCCCATGTTGATGAGGACAAGGGCCTCTTCCCGACAACCCTGGCCGTTGGTTGTCGGGGTCTGCGGGCGGGGGGCTTATCGGAATCCGGGAGCCCCCTTTAATAAGGGGGCCCCCGGATACCGGCCCCCCACCCTATGTGAATGAGTATGGGGTACAATGTACCCCTACCCATTCACCTGTGAAATAAAGTACAATAAAACACACAACACAGAGAAAAAGTATTTTATTGCACAGCCGGGGGTCTTCCGTCTTCGGGGGTCTTCTCGCCGGACTCCTCCGCTATGTGTGTGTAGCTCTTTTGCCAGCGGAGGAGTCCGGCTTTCTTCCTCCCCGCCGCCGGCCTCTTCTCCCGACTTCGGGGGTCTTGTCCCCCTCTTCGGTTCTTCTGCCGGGCCACCGCGCCTGGTCCGGTGGCCCGGTCTTCTGTCGCCGTCTTCCGTTCTTCTGTCGCCGCCTTCGGTTCTTCTGCCGGGCCACCGCGCCTTCTTATAGCTCTTTTACAGGCGGTGGCCCGGTCTTCCGTCGCCGCCGCCGCCTTCCGTTCTTCTCCTTCTTCTTCTTCTCCTGGAGATGTTGACTCGACGAGCTCTCCGGCCACAATGCCAGGGACGCGCTCCGCTGCCTCTTATATAGGGACAATGGGGCGGTGTCACATGGGTTGATGTCACATGGGTTGGTCACACGGGTTGATGTCACATGGTGACCCCGCCCCCTTACCATGTGACATCAACCCATGTGACCAACCCATGTGACATCAACCCATGTGACACCGCCCCATTGTCCCTATATAAGAGGCAGCGGAGCGCGTCCCTGGCATTGTGGCCGGAGAGCTCGTCGAGTCAACATCTCCAGGAGAAGAAGAAGGAGAAGAACGGAAGGCGGCGGCGGCGGCGGCGGCGGCGGCGGCGGCGACGGAAGACTGGGCCACCGCCTGTAAAAGAGCTATAAGAAGGCGCGGTGGCCCGGCAGAAGAACCGAAGGCGGCGACAGAAGAACGGAAGACGGCGACAGAAGACCGGGCCACCGGACCAGGCGCTGTGGCCCGGCAGAAGAACCGAAGAGGGGGACAAGACCCCCGAAGTCGGGAGAAGAGGCCGGCGGCGGGGAGGAAGAAAGCCGGACTCCTCCGCTGGCAAAAGAGCTACACACACATAGCGGAGGAGTCCGGCGAGAAGACCCCCGAAGACGGAAGACCCCCGGCTGTGCAATAAAATACTTTTTCTCTGTGTTGTGTGTTTTATTGTACTTTATTTCACAGGTGAATGGGTAGGGGTACATTGTACCCCATACTCATTCACATAGGGTGGGGGGCCGGTATCCGGGGGCCCCCTTATTAAAGGGGGCTCCCGGATTCCGATAAGCCCCCCGCCCGCAGACCCCGACAACCAACGGCCAGGGTTGTCGGGAAGAGGCCCTTGTCCTCATCAACATGGGGACAAGGTGCTTTGGGGTGGGGGGGCCGCACGCCCCCCCTCCCCCAAGGCACCCCCCCATGTTGAGGGCACGCGGCCTGGTACGGCTCAGGAGGGGGGGGCCGTCCGCTCGTCCCCACCCCCTTTCCTGGCCGGCCGGGTAGCGTGCTCGGATAAGGGTCTGGTGTGGATCTGGGGGGGACCCCCACGCCGTTTTTTCGGCGTAGGGGGTTCCCCTTGGAATCCATACCAGACCTAAGGGCCTGGTATGCTCTCGGAGGGGGAACCCACGCCAAATTTTTTTCAGAAATTTGCCGTGGAGTTCCCTCTTGAGAGCTGATAATTCTGTCAAAGTCGCCTCCGTATAGACAGAGATCCGACTTGGAGGCGACCTCCATTGAAATCAATGGGTACCGGTCGCCTACAAGTCGGATAGAAGTAGTACAGGAACCTTTTTTGAAGTCGGAGCGACTTCAGTAGTGTGCATTAACACGGCTCTCATTCACTTACATTGATTTTTAAATGTTGTCCGACCTGAGGCGACCTGAGGCGACTAGGGGCGACCTGAAGTCGGATCAGGAGTTGCCCCTGTGTGAATGGGCTCTTAAGATCAAAGGTACAACTATGTTGGTGTTCTTTGTTTGTTTTTTTAAATATAACTGCCTACTCCCAAACTGTCATTTGAAGTAAAACACACAGCCAAGTATTATTCTACACAATTTTTTTTTTATTGTGCATTAAAAAATAGAAAACAAATAAAATTAGACATGCTATCTGCCAATAGAACTTTGTGTCCATAGACATGAATGCCGGACTCGGCCCCTCCCCGACACCCACATCATTGGATTTGATTGACCGCAGCGGGAGCCAATGGCTGCGCTGCTATCAATCTATCCAATCAAGGATCCCGTGGAGAAAGGGACAGCGTGTCCCCGCAGAGGCAAATACGGGGTTCAGGTAAGTAAAATGGGAAGGCGGGGGGCTGAAAAAAAAAAACGGATCTATGTATGGCCAGCGTTAATCCTAGTACACACTAAAGCCCCATACACACTATCAGCTTTTCCGCTCATTTTTTCCTTCAGATTTACCAAAACCATATAATATGAGGTCAAACCTTAAGAGTTTCAATTTGTATGGAATCAGGCAGACACTTGTACTACATGGTTTTGGTAAATCTGAAGACAAAAATCAGCAGAAAATCTGATGGTGTGTATGGGGCTTTAGACAGGGTTGCACGAAAAAAAAACCTGACAGCTCCAGTCGGAGCCACTGTACTAACCATCCAACATTAGTACATCAATCTCCTCTGCTGAGCTGTTATGTTCTGACAGGGGGATGCCCCCCCCACCAGAACACTCAGATTAGCGCTCTCTGCCATTGGCTGAGAGAACTGATTGGGAGCTGGTCAGCTGCTGGTTTTCCGGCATGCTCGTCTGACATAAGCTGGCCAAACGCCTGGCTTGTAGCGGATAGACCGACATACACACGGGTCAAACGTCGGCCATTTTTTTTGAACAGGCAAATGTCTTCTGACATTCGGCCCGTGTGTACCAAACTTAAGTCTCACCCGTCCATCATCTTACATCCCCTTTCCCGTATACCTTTACCTTAGCATTATCCTTACAGCATCTTACCTCTATCTCTCCCCTTATCTTTCCCTTACCCCTCTCCCTTGGTATCACCCTTCCATTATCCCAATTTTTAGTCTCCACTTACCCTTCCCTTTCTTTATGCCTCTACCTTAGCATCATCCTTACATCACTGTACCTCTATCTCTAACATTATCTTCCCCTTCCCTTACTCTTTCCCCTCCCATCATCTACCTTTCTCTCTCTCCTTATCCTTCCCTTACCTTAAGTGTCTACCTAAACATCATCCTTTCACCACCTTACCTGTATCTCTCATTTTATCTTTCTCTTGCTTATCATTAACCTTTCATTCTACTCTAAAGCCGCGTACACACGGGCGGACTGTCTGGCCAACTTAGTCCGTCGAAAACACATTTCAGCGGACAGTCCGCTCGTGTGTGGGCTTCAGCGGACTTTTTCAGCGTGCAGTCTGGCGGACTAAGTATTTCGGAATTTCCGTAATATTGTCCGTCGTACTTTGGTTTCAGCGGACAATCCGCTCGTGAGTAGGCTAGTTCGACGGACTAAGTATGGCGCATGCTCAGAAAGGATTTACACGGCGAAAGGTTGCATTGCTGTGTATTGGACTTCCTATTTCTAGTCCCGTCGTACGTGCTGTACACGTCATCGCGCAAGCTTTCGACGGACTGTTTGTGCATCCGTGTGTGGTCAAGTCCGTTCATTCAAAAAAGTAGGACGGACTGTCCGTCGGATTGTCTGACGGACTAAGTTGGCCATACAGTCCACCTGTGTGTACGCGGCTTAATGCCCTGTACACACGGTTGGATTTTCCGACAGAAAATGTTCAATGGGAGCTTTTTGTAGGAAATTCCGACCGTGTGTAGGCTCCATGTGACATTTTCCATCAGAATTTCCATCACACAAAATTTGAGATCTGGTTCTCAAATTTTCCAAAAACAAAATCCGTTGTCGGAAATTCTGATCGTGTGTACACAATTCCGACGCAAAAGGTTCCACGCATGCTCGGAATCAAGCAGAAGAGCCGCACTGGCTATTGAACTTAATTTTTCTTGGCTCGTCCTATGTGTTGTATGTCACCGCGTTCTTGACATTCGCAATTTCCGACCAACTTTGTGTGACCGTGAGTATGCAAGACAAGTTTGAGCCAACATCCGTTGGAAAAAATCCATGGATTTTGTTGTCGGAATGTCCGATAAATGTCAGATTGTGTGTACGGGGCATTATCCTTTACCCTTCCATTACCCTTCTATCTTATGCCGAGTACACACGATCAGAATTTCGGCCAGCAAAAGACTGATGAGAGCTTTTCATCGGAAAATGCAACCATGTGTATGCTCCATCGGAAATTTAGCTGGCCAAATTCCCGCCAGCAAAAATTTGAGAGCATGTTCTCAATTTTTCCAATGGAAAAACGACAATTTCGACACGCAAAAACTCACGCATGCTCATATTCAACTAGGAGATGGAAGCTATTGGCTACTGGGTATTGAACTTCCTTTTTCTAGTCCCGTGTTGTTGAACGTCACTTCGTTCTTGACGGACGGAATTTGGTGTGACCGTGTGTATGCAAGACAGCTTGAGCGAAATCCCGTCGGAATTCCGTCAGGAAAACCATCAGAGCTTTTTCCGACCAAAATTCAGTTCGTGTGTACACGGCATAAGTCTCATCCTTCCATCACCTTACCATTCTCTTCCCTTCTAAAGCCTTGTACACACGGTCGGAGAATCCGTCGGAATGTGTCCTATCGGACCGTGTCGTCGGATAATCCGACTGTGTGTGGTATGCATTGGACTGATTCCGTCCGAATATCCGTCGGACCCAATTTTCCATGTTGGAAATATTTCCCGACCAACTGGTTTGATCGGACATACTCCGATCATGTGTAGCCAATTTTGATCGGACCAAGTGCCACGCATGCTCAGATCAAATTCCTACATCAAAGCTATTAGTTACTAGCCTGAATGTAGTCCCATCGTAACGAAATTACGTCATCATGTTCTGAAAGATCGGATTTTTCGATAACTTAGTCCGACTGTGTGAATGCAACAGTTTCGGACACAATCTGTCAGACTAAATCTGACGGACAAAATCCGACGGATTTGGTTGGCAGAATCTCCGACCGTGTGTACAGGGGCTTACACTTTCCTAACCTTCATCTTTTTCATCAGTTTGCACCCTTTCTTCTCTCTTTCTCGCTCCTTATCCTTTCCTCAACTTTCTCCTCATCCTCAGCCTAGTCTTCCCATCACCTTTCACTACTTCCCCTTCCCTTATTCCTCCCTTTACCTTACTCCTCTACTTTATTATCTTCCAATTAACTTACACCTCTCTCTTTCCTTATCCATCCTTCAACTTTCTCTTCTTCCTCAGCCTTGTCTTCCCATCGCCTTTTCACCCCTCTCCCTTCCCTTATACCTTCGTTACCTTACTCCTCTCCTTCAGTATTCCCTCCATACCTTACTTTACCATCTATTTCTCTACGTATTCCCTTCATTACCTTACTTTTCCCTCTGTTTTGCTGCCCCTTTCCCCATCCCTCTCCTGACCTCTCTCCATGTTCTCCATCCCTCTGACCTCTCTCCATGCTCCCCATCCCCCTTCTGACCATTCTCCATGCGCCTCATCCCCCTTCTGACCATTCTCCATGCACCTCATCCTTCTCTATGATCCCCATCCCTCTCCTGACCTCTCTCCATGTTCCCCGTTCCTCTCCTGACCTCTCTCCATGTTCCCCGTCCCTCTCCTGACCTCTATCCATGTTTTGCATCCTTCGCCTGACCCCTCTTCATGCTCCCCATCCCTCTCCTGACCCCTCTCCATGTTCTCCACCCCCCTCCATGTTCCCCAATCCCCATCTCTCTCCATGCTCCCTATCCCTCTCCTGAACCCTCTCCATGTTCTCCACCCCTCTCCATGTTCCCCATCTCTCCCCATGCTCCCTATCCCTCTCCTGACCACTGTCCATGTTCTCCATCCCTCTCCATGTTCCCCATCTTTCTCCTGTCCCATCTCCATGTTCCCCATCCCTCTCCATGCTCCTCATCCCTTTCCTGACCCCTCTCTATGCTCTCCATCCCTATCTTGACCCATCTCCATATTCCCCATGCCTCTCCTGCCCCCTCTACATGTTTCCCATACCTCTCCTCACCCCTCTACATGCTCCTCATCCCTCTCCTCGTCCCTCTCCTCATCGCTCTCCTGACCTCTGTCCATGTTACCCATCTCCCACCTGATCCCTCTTCATGCACCCTATCTGGACCCTTGTTTACCATACCTGTACATGTTTCCCATACCTCTCCTGACTCCTCTTCATGCTCCCCATCCCTCTCCTAATTATTCTCCATGTTCCCCATCCCACTCCTAACTCTTCTCCATGCTCCCCATCTCTCTCCTGACCCCTATCCATGCAACTTTTTCCCATTCCTGACCCCTCTCCGTGTTCCCCATCCCTCTCTTGAACTTTGTGTTCTCCAGCTCACTGCTGACCCCTATCAATGCTCCCTATCCCACTCCTAACTGTTCTCCATTCTCCCCATTCCTCCCCTGACCACTCTCTATGTTCCCCATCCCTCTCTGGACCCCTCTCCATGCTCCCTATCCCTATTCTGACCCCTCTCCATGCTCCCTATCCCTATCCGGACCCCTCACCATGCTCCCCATTCCTCTCCTGACCCCTCTCCATGTTCCTCATCCCTCTCCTGACCTTTGTCTATGCTCTCCATCTCTCTCCTGACCCCTCTCTATGCTCTTTATCTCCCCATTAGGGATGAGTCTGGTGTTCGAGTCGAAAATAAATTTGTAACGAACATCGGGTGTTCGGCCATTCGCCGAATTTAGAACATTATGGGGCGTTCACGGGAAATTTGAGCGCCCGCTGAACGCCCCATAATGAACTGCAAGACCGTCAATGCACTGCAAGAATGCAGTGCATTTACAGCAGCTGATTGGCCTGACCTACATGTTTTGGCCAATCACAGCTCGCTCTGCTGTGAGAGTCATGATTGGCCAATGGCAGTATGGCTCAGGGGGCTGAGTCTACGCCCCACACTGCGTAAGGCTGCTTACATATCGGCCGTACATAGTGTAATGATTGAGAGGAGCAAAATTACATTTCTAAAGGAAAAATGTCATTTAAAACTGCTCGCGGCTGTGATGTATTGTCGGATCCCGACAATACAGATAAAAATCGTTGAAAAAAGAGTATTAATGTGGAAAAAAGTTTTAAAAGCTGCAGTTTTTTCAGGAGCAGTGTTTTTAATAATGCTTGAAGTGAAACAATAAAAATGAAATATTCATACCAGGTCCTTCAGGTCTTGGATTTTAAGGGGAACCCCGCGCCAAAATAAAAAAAAATGGCATGGAGCCCCCCCCCCCCCCCCCCAAAATCCATACCAGATCCTTCAGGTCTGATATTGATTCTAAGGGGAACCTCCCACCAGAATGAAAAAAAAAAAAATGGTGTGGGGGTCCCCCAAAATCCATAACAGACCCTTTTCCGAGCAAGCAACCTAGCAGGCCGGAGGAACGGGGGGTGACAAGAGAGCACCCTCCTTCCTGAACGGTACCAGGCCACATGCCCTCAACACGAGGAGGGTGCTTTGGGGTCCCTCTATGCTCCTCATCCCTCTCCTGACCCCTCTCCATGCTCCCCCTCTCCTGACCCCTCTCCTTGCTCCCCATCCCTCTCCTGACCCCTCTCTATGCTCCCCATTATTCTTCTGAACCCTCTTTATGCTCCCTATGCCTCTTCTGAACCCTCTCTATGCTCCCTATGCCTCTTCTGAACCCTCTCTATGCTACCCACCCCTCTCCTGATTTCTGTCCATGCTCCCCATCCCTCTCCTGACCCTTCTCCATGCTCCCCTTCCCTCTCCTGACATCTCTCGATTCTCCCCACCCCTCTCCTGACCCCCCTCCATGCTCCTCATCCCTCTCCTGACCCCCTCCATGATCCTCATCCTGCTCCTGACCCCCTTCATGCTCCTCATCCCTCTCCTGACCCCCTCCATGATCCTCATCCTGCTCCTGACCCCTCTCCATGCTCCCACTATGACTCGCCTACTTGTCTTATTTTCTTATCCTGCTCCTTTCCTCCCCCCTCCTCTCCCCAGACTCTTCAGAGAAGGAGAATGGCTCAGCGAACATAGAAATTGTGCCTCCCACTCCTTTATCACACTTCTCATTGTCTGATATATTTTCATTGCCCTTTTTGGCTAACAGAAAACATTTTAACTTGTGACCTCCTGTTCCTCGTGATTGCTCCCCACCCTCGTTCCATTCTTCCCACCTCCCTGATTTATCAGCCGGCCACTACTGGCAAGAAAATGTTTTTCATTCCTTGTCTCAGGAGCTTTCGCTTCCCTTCCAATACACCTACATGCTGCTTTTATACCGAGACCCCGGCCTAGTGCTGCGTCTGCTACTTTCTGCTCATAAATATTGCTCGTTTGGTTTGGACATGTCTGGCTACAGTGTATCCGTGAAAAGCTACTGCTAATATTATATTTGGTGTACTAATTAGTCATGGGAATCTTTAAAGCTGAACTCCGGAATATGTAAATATTGCCTAACGACAAGAGTCATGTGTATTCTTCTTGGGTTGTCTATGGATTGCAGTTCAGAATCCAAGGCCTACCCAGAGCGGGATTTCTTGAGCAGCGTGATATTTAACCATGTACCATGGATGGGCGAACTGCTTAGGGAAATCGAAGTATGCATGCACCGCTGCCTGCTTAGGGGGGCATGTACATGGAGGGGGCCTGTCAGCAAGGCCCGGCCAATGATTCACAGCCGTGACCTGATGATTGGCTTTGTCCAGTCACAGCCTAGAGCTCTGTGTTGACAATCAACACAGAGCTCTGTACAGAGGGAATGATCTCTCTGTTTCTCCTCCCTGCAAAGAAATGTAGAGATCTAGTAGTAAAAGTAGCTCACTTTACACACATTACATATAGCTAGGCACACATTTAACGCTTAGATCGCCCTAGATGTTAACCCCTTCCCAGCCATTGCCATTACTACAGTGACAGTGTATAGTATTATCACTGATCACTGTATTAAGGCCCATACACACGATTGGACTTTTTGAGAACAAATATGCAAATTTGCTGCAACATCGGACAAACTTTTTCGATTTTCATCGGACTTTTGTCAGACAAAAGTCAGATGGAGCAAAGTCCGATCGTGTGTACAGAAAACCATAGGACTTTTGTACAAAATACAAACACGCATGCTCAGAACCAATGCAAAACATCAGACAACAATACAGAAGTTAACCAAAGGTGGCGGTAAAGAGCAGAAAAAAAACACGTGATTTGGTGAAAGTTGGCTGAAAAAGTCCTGCCGTGTGTATGCAATACAAGTTCACGGCCGACGCCCATTGTACAAAGAGCCATGGGAAAGTTTGTACAAAGTCCGATCGTGTGTATGAGGCTCAAGTGTCACTGGCGATGTCAGTGGCAGTTAGTCAGTTCCTTTCCCCTGCGACACTTAGACCCCTTTCACTGTGGAGGTGTTTTCCAGGTGCTTTTGGGTTAAAAATAGCGCCTGTAAAGCGCCTGAACAATACCTCCCCTGCAGCCCCAGTGTGAGAGCCGGAGTGCTTTCACACTGGAGCTGTGCGCTTGTAGGTAGTTAGAAAAAGTCTTGCAAGCAGCATCTTTTTCGGGCGGTGCAGCAGCGATGTACCACACCGCTCCTCCACCGCCCCTGCCATTGGAATTAATGGGCACGATGCTGAAGCATCAGCAAAGCGACTCGGCAGCGGCGCTTTGCGGGCACTATTAACATTAACCCTTTATTTGGCTGCTAGCGTTGGTTAAAAGTGCCCCACTAGTGGCCGAAAAGCGCTGCTATTACAGCGGTAAAAATTAGCGCCACTTTACCGCTGACGCCCCCTGCCCCTGTGTGAAAGTAGCCTTATAGCCTGTACCCATGACAGGATTTTCCAACAACAAAATCCGTAGAATTTTTTTTCCGATGGCTGTTGGCTCAAACTTGTCTTGCATACACACGGTCACACAAAGTTGGTTGGAAATTCCGAACGTTCAAGAACGCGGTGACGTACAACGCGTACGACGAGCCGAGAAAAATGAAGTTCAATAGCCAGTGCGGCTCTTCTGCTTGATTCCGAGCATGCGTGGCACTTTGTGCCTCGGAATTGTGTACACGTGATCGGAATTTCCAACAATGGATTTTATTGTCGGAAAAATTGAGAACCAGATCTCAAATTTTGTGATGGAAATTCCTATGGAAAATGTGTGATGGAGTTGACACACGGGCAGAATTTCCAACAACAAGGTCCTATCACACATTTCCATCAGAAAATCCTATCGTGTGTACGGGGCGTAAGTGTCTGATTGTCTGCCGCACTATCACAGTCCCATTATAAGTCACTGATCATCGCCATTACTGGTATAAGAAAAAATAAATAAAAAGAAAAAATAAATAAATAATAATAATACGTATTTCAGTATATATACAATAATTTGTAGAAATCAATCAATTTACACTTATTGCGATTTTTTTACCAAATACATGTAGGAGCAGTGGAGACCCATTAGGGGCGCCGCCCCCTATCCATGCATCCGGCCCCCCAATCTACATGCAGGGAGCTAGAAGCATGGATTCCAATGGGGTATTTTTTTTTTTTTTTTAAGCACAGATGCTCTAATAGCTTAAAAAAAGGGTGGATTTGGGGTGCAGAGCACTGAGCCCACCCAATTGTGTGACAATAGCGAATCCGCTATTGTCACACTAATTCTCCTCCCAGCCAATCGGGAAGCGAGTGAGACCTGGGTGTGGGTGGCTGTGGGTGCATTGGTTGACCCCCCCCCAAAAAAAAACATATCACCAAAATTGGCCAAAATTTATAAAAAAAAAATTATTTTTTATTGGATATGTTTTGTAGCATATAGTAATTATTATTTTTTTTTTAATTCTTAGGTTTTTTTTTCGTTTTATATTACAAAAAATAAAAAACCCAGCGGTGATCAATTACCCCCAAAAGAAAACTGATATAAATGTAATTTGGGTACAGTGTTGCATGACTGCACAATTACCAGTTAAAGTAGCGCAGTGCTGAATAGCAAAATATGGCCTAGTCATGAAGGGGGTAAAACCTTCCGGAGGTGAAGTGGTTAAGGAGGGGGGGGCCAGTTGAGCCACCTAATAATAATAATAATAATAATAATAATAATAATAATAAGTGCAGAATGCCTAGTCCCCTTAGTATTGGCAGGCTTGATCCATATTTTTCTCAGCATGGGTTACCCTTAAGTTTATATAAACCCTTCACTTTTTCTTTTTTTTTCTTTTTTTCTTTCTTCTGTTTAATATATCATTGAAAGCTTTTAGTTAAATCTGTTTATTAAGTGCAAAATAATTACCTATTGATCATGTCAGAAATCTTGTTGCTTGACAATATTCCATGTTCTCTGCAGTATTATCTCAAGCCATGTGAGAGAAGCTCTAGGAAATATAGATCACACCCCTCCCCCATCCCCCCCAACTATATGATGGAGATAGGGAGAAATGGAGGTGTTCTGTAGCCCATGAGAAAAAAGGGGAAAAGAAAGGGTATTTAAGAATGATCAACTGGTATTAAATCTATGCGTCACACCAAATTAATAAAAAATATATATTTTATTACAAAATGACATAACATTTTTATAACCACGGGGAAATTGACCCTGAAGTTATATCACAGTAAATATCTTCATAAAATTGTAATGGCCGCTGTCATCGATCCAAATGTCCGACGTGTTTTGCGCTCACTGCTGCTTCTTCAGGACTTCACATTTCCAAATGACAGTCACTTTAATCTATAAGTCAAAAACACAAATATAAATATACTGCATAGGTGGATGTGCTCTCAATTTTCTTGGGGGGGCGGGGGGGCGAGCCGGGCGGCCCCCATCCAGCCAAACACCCGCCACCACCCGGTGATCGATCATTCACCATTTTTCCCACCCCACTCTCCTGTGTCTTGCGTCGGGCCTCCAGCTAGCCCCGCACACCCCATCCAAGTCGCCGGAATTGACAGTCCCCCTGCCCCCCATCTCCTCCCCAGTCCCGGTGGTCGCTTCTCCTCCTGGCCGATGAGGACTTAGAACTCACAGCAAATTGGGTCTTAGGACTCCCGGTCTCAGGACCTGCTTCCTGATTGGCCGAGAGGAGAAACAGGAAGACAGCGAATGTCACACAACCGGGTGGGCTCAGGGCGCTGCGTCGGTTCATACCTTAATTGGTGCGCCACATAAATTATTAATTGAGCGTGTGAACCGGCGCACTCGTATGTGCAACAGCAATAATAGTATGCAATTGAAAATAGCGCACGCCGTATGATTAAGGGCCCATTCACACAGGGGCAACATGACTTCCAGCGCGACTTTGGGAGGCAACATGGACACGACTTGAGTATGAATCACAGCACGACTTGGGGCAACTTCAACACGACTTTAAGTCGCCCCCAGGCCAGGCGACTTTAATTTTAAATAAAAAACAGCATGAGTTCCCCTCCAAGAGCATACCAGGCCCTTAGGTCTGGTATGGATATTAAGGGGAACCCCGTGCCAAAAAATAAAAAATAAAAAAATGTGTGGTGGTCCCCCTCAAAATCCATACCAGGGGGATGAGAGAGCGCCCCCCCCTCCGAACCGTACCAGGCCACATGCCCTCAACATTGGGCGGGTGCTTTGGGGGTAGCCCCCCAAAGCACCTTGTCCCCATGTTGATGGGGACAAGGGCCTCATCCCCACAACCCTTGCCCGCTGGTTGTGGGGGCCTGCGGGTGGGGGGGATTATCGGAATCTGGAAGCCCCCTTTAACAAGGGGACCCCCCCAGATCCCCCCCCCCGTTGGACATGGTAAGGGGGTACAAAAGTACCCCTACCATTTCACAAAAAAAGTGTCAAAAATGTTAAAAATGACAAGAGACCGTTTTTGACAATTCCTTTATTTAAAGTCTTCTTCTTTCCATCTTCTTCGGGTCTTCTTCCTTCCTTCATCCTTCGGTGCCACATGCCTCCCATTGATGCGGAGCGGCCCAAGAACGAATATCCAGACCTGAAGGGCCTGGTATGGAATTTTGGGGGACCCCCACGCATTTTTTTTTCTTAATTTTGTTTTTTTTCTTAATGCTGTTTTTAACAATGAATTTTATGTGTATTGCCGGCTCATACCTAATGCTAACATGACCTGTCTGCAAATATCCTTAAAAAAAACCCATAAAAGTGAACCAGCGTAAAAAAAAAAAAAAAAAAAAAGTCAAGTTGAGAGGTGCGCCCGTTCAACCTATGCAAATGCATTTACGTGGCTTGACGTTTACTAAGATTTTGCCAGCGCAGTGAACCAAAGCATTTGAACGTGCGCAAATGCCGCTTGTGCATGCGCAGTGCATAAATTGACCTCACGCATTTCTAAGTGTAATTTCAGGCGCAGCAGGCTTGTTCAGAAAAAGTTATTTTATCATCATATTTTGGGCATATTTGTTACTTGGGCAGTTATTACTATACTTCCTCACATCACCCCCATAATATTGGCACTTCCAGCTTCTTTAAATTTTGAGTTGAAGAATACGTGCACCATATCTATAGTGGTACACCGATCGCCTCCTCCCGTGCGCCAAGAATATTATAGTAAATCGGGAATTGCGCTGTATTACAGGCGCAAATGTTTTGTAAATACGAAAACGGACGTTGCGCATCAGCGCGTGCCGCAACTCATGGCGCAAACTGTTTGTAAATCAGCCCCACTGTGCGTGTTATTAGAGTACCATTTAGAAATAATGCTGTTTTTGTTAAGCCCAAGGTGATTTAAAGAGTCATTGTAATCATTTGATGAAGATTTTTCTTTTGTTGGTTCACTTTGCTGCATTTAAATCGAAAACAATATAACATTTTTAAAAACAATAAAAAGAATACCGCGCTAAAGTGCATACGTGAAAAATCAAGTAAAAACAGCTGCCAAACTATGAAATACACATAGAGCAAAATACAATCCCCGAGACAACGTCTTTTGATGATGAAACGCACGTAAGGGAGGTGGACGTAGTGACGTCATCGCGCATCTCAGTGACAGGCGTTCGCTTGCTGGCCGGCCTTTTTTTTACATGTCTGTTTTTATCATCATAAATGTAAGTGCGTTACTTTTTTTTACATTAAAATCCACTGTGGTTCAGTCTGCACTATGGAGTTCTCCTCTTTATTTTCTGGGCAATATCCTCTTTAACTGCTGGTGACGTCATTAGTTCCCCGAGCCATTTGATGTATGGTCCAGGCATCCTTTTTGTGTACTTCAGCTTCCTTGAGGAAAAGGCCCTGGCTGGGCATTAGCCGCAGGCTCCCTTATAGCTTGCCTCTGGTAAGCGCATATATTTTTATGTGGTGGTGGTGCGCTGTCGTTACAAGGTGGTTTTACCAGCACTGTTATCAGCACTCATACACATGCTGGTTTGGATTACGTTTTCACTAACCATCACAGTTATATCTCATCATTGATTATTGGACACATTTATTTTTGTTTTGGACTTTTTTTCACTCATTTTTGATCTTCATCAATTTTTTTATTTTTCAGCGCTTCCCATGTATTGTATATGATATAACATTTTTGTTTCGACCAATTTGAAAATGTATCGATTTGATGGTTTTGAATAAAAAAAAAAAATTTGAAGAAAATTACGAATACGAATTCCGAAAACGAATTTAACGAATCGACCACATTTAACTAAACGAAATAACTAGATTAACGAATCGAAACAATTTTTTTTTCGTCATGCACATGTCTAGTGCATGTTATCAGGCCAAAATCACCAGGGTATGTAAACTTTTGATCAGGGTCATTTGGGTAGTTTCTGCTGCCATTATGATTTAAAAAGAGTAAACACAGTTGATTGATAATAAATGGCTTCAGCCAAACACTAACCATGAGTGAAAGAAAGGTTTTTGTGTTATCATTCATCTAAGAAATCATAAATTCTGCCAGCGTATGTAAACTTATGAGCACAACTGTATATGTGTATATATATATATGTATGTATATGTATATATATATATATATATATATATATATATATATATATATATATATATATATATAATATATATATATGTGTGTATATATATATATATATATATATATATATATATAAAAATTATTAATTTTTTTTTATTATTATTATTATTGTTAAATTGGTGTTAAGCATAGATTTAATACCAGTTGGTAAACCTTGAACACCCCTTTTTACTTTTTTCTAATGTCTGATATAATGTTGGGTTAAAGAGGAAGTAAACCCTGATGAGTTTACTTCCTCTTTCATTCCCTGCAAAGGCAAAGCATAATGGACTACTATGCATCGCATAGTAGCTCATTATGTGTCACTTACCTGACACAGGAGCCAGCGAAGTCGCCGCTGTCCCCTGTAGTCCGCCGCATCCATCTTGTTGGTGGGGTCTCGCAGCTCCGCCGCTGTCATTCGGCGAAGCCACGATGATGTCACTCCCGCGCATGCACACGGGAGTCGACACGTACGGCAGCTCCATTCTTGGAAATGCCGCGCTCAGTGCGCCTGCGCGCCGCTGTCTACGGCGCATGCGCTGTAGACAGCGGTGCCCGTTTTCGGGCAAATATCTCCTAAACCATGTAGGTTTAGAATATATTGCTTGGACCTACAGGTAAGCCTTAATCTAGGCTTACCTGTAGGTCAAAGTGGTTTGTAAGGGTTTACAACCACTTTAATAACCTGCCGGTATGGGGCTGATTCAGCATTTTTTTCGATTGTATAATCCCCCCGCAGCTTTCATGATAACTTCACATTTTCTGTAGCCAAGAAACTTCCTGTTTTGGGGTGACAACGCTGCTCTTCCATAGGTACAGTACAGTCACCCTAGAAGAAGAAGTGTGTTGGTAGAACTAGGTAAAAAGAGAAAAAAAAAACGAATGCAGCCACCACATCTAAGGACTTGTGAGCTTCAATATGTTTTTTTTTTTTTTTGTTCTTGGATTTAGCTTATTTATAATAAAATTGTTAGATCCTGAGCTCCCCATGCTTTTTTTTTGACAAAGGGTCATTGGTGTCCTTGGGTCAGGACTTAGCAATCATACTATGTCTACGTAACATATTGCATGCAGTGAGATAGCATGCTGTATATTCCTCCCAGCTAGCTCCTGGGAATCCCAGATCTGTATTCTCATTCTGTGAAAGCCACAAGAGACCCGTCCGGGAAGAGAGCACAGCATGGGGTGAGAATGGGATTTACAAGAAGATGTAAAAAATAGCCGGGGGTTTTCCAGACAGGGACGTGATCCGCGCCTGCACTGGGTGGACTGCCTATTACACCACACTCTACTGTATTTACTCAACATTTGCTTATCTATGGAAAGTGATATACAGAAGATTGATACTGTATTTTATGCTCCTTTGCTTAGTACAAATGTATCTCACAAAAGTAAGTACACCCCTCACATTTTTGTAAATTTTTTATTCCATCTTTTCATGTGACAGCACTGGAGAAATGACACTTGGCTACAATGTAAAGTAGTGAGTGTACAGCTTGTATAACAGTGTAAATTTGCTGTCCCCTCAAAATAACGCAACACACAGCCATTAATGTCTAAACCGCTGGCAACAAAAGTGAGTACACCCCTAAGTGAAAATGTCCAAATTGGGGCTAATTAGCCTTTTTTCCCTCCCAGGTGTCATGTGACTCATTGGTGTTACAAGGTCTCAGGTGTGAATGGGGAGCAGGTGTGTTAAATGTGGTGTTATCGCTCTCACTCTCTCATACTGGGAAGTTCAACATGGCACCTCATGGCAAAGAACTCTCTGAGGATCTGAGAAAAAGAATTGTTGCTCTACATAAACCTCTGAGGGCTCCACAGAACAGCAGTATTTATACAGAGATGGCATACACACAGGTGGCACTATATTTAGTTGACTTATGAAGGCAGTTGGTTCCACTTGATTTTAGTGAGGGGTATCAGAGTACAGGGGACTGAATACAAATGTACGCCACACTTTTCACATATTTATTTGTAAAAAATTTGGAAAACCATTTATAATTTTCCTTCCACTTCACAATTATGTGCCACTTTGTGTTGGTCTATCACATAAAATCCCAATAAACACAGTCACTTCCAGCGCTAATAGGTCTTCCAACATGTGGAGTAACAGATGTCAGATAAAATGGTGGTGTGAAAGGTATATAATGGTATCCAAAACTGGGTGGATGCTGCCTTCCTCAAATGGGGTCATTTGAAAGGAACTACAAGAAAAACAGAAATAGAAGGCGTGCACACCTAGTGCATTACCAAAGATAATTTAATAATAAACATGTTTTATATAAAAGTGGGTACTCACAAAATGCAACTGACAAAAGGCCATAAGAACAATGCATGGACATGCACAGAACACGGGGTACAGCTAACACGTTTCGGGGGGTGCACCACCTTCCTCAGAGCTAGGCTAATCTAGCCTAGCTCTGAGGAAGGGGGCGCTCCCCAGAAACGCGTTTGCTGTACCCCGTGTTCTGTGCATGATATCTGTTATATGTGCTTATGGCCTTTTGTCAGTTGCATTTTGCGAGTACCCACTTTTATATAAAACATTTTTATTATTAAATTATCTTTGGTAATGCACTAGGTGTGCACGCCTTCCATTTCAGTTTTTCTTGTAAAATCCCAATAAAATACATTTATGTTTTTGGATGTAACATATATGGTATATGCATTGTTACATTGGTCCAAGCTGGTCCAATGTAAAACATGTCATACCTGGAATTCTAACACTTTGATATCGGGCTCCTTCACCTCCTTCCTGCCCAGGCCAATTTTCAGCTTTCAGCGCTGTCACACTTTTGAATGACAATCGCGCTCTCATTGAACACTGCACCCATATAACATTTTTATCTTTTTTTTTTTTTGCACCCAAATAGAGCTTTCTTTCGGTGGTATTTTTATTTTTTGAAAAGGAAAGGTCATTTTTAATAACATTCAATTACAATATGATTTGAGTCACAATTGTATATGCTATATTATTATGTTTTTCATTTGCTATTTTTTTTCCCCCACGAAAGTGAAGTTTCTCTTTAAGTAATTGGCAGTGAAAAGCTCTTCCTATGGACAATATTGAGTATCAGCTTGTCGCAGCTTGTCGCCATTTCACGGGTGCATGCATTTTTGGTCTTGACATGTTTGGTATCTATTTACTTGACACATACTTATCTTTATAACTTACCAAAAAATAGGAACATTAATTTGTTTATGTGTACTAAAATTCATTTTACTGAAAATATAGGTTTAAAAAAAAAACAGGTGTGCGAGTATTGTGTGACATAAAAATTTGCAACTAACATTTAATTCTACAGCCTTTCTACGTTCAGAAAATATGTAAGGATTTGGAGGTTTTAAGTAATTTCAAGGCCAAAAACTTGTATTTTAACATGTGGGGGGAAAGAAAATGGCTTTGGCAGTGAAAGGGTTCAGTTTTCAGTGTTTTTAAAAGTTACGCAACACCAATTGGATCTATGAGAAACTCACTATTACTTTGTTTTTTTTTTGCTTTTAATTAAAACAAAGTGTTCCAGGATTGGAATCAGTCTAAGCTCGACCATACATGAGTAATTTTTTTTCCGTTCAACCAGCAGGTTGAACGAAAGAAAATTACTTAATTCCCCCATCTGCACACTCAATGGATGGGGGAGTCTTTCCCGCTGAGTTATTTCGACAGCGGGGAGACTTCCTTGTCGTGAGCATACACTGATCAGCAGCGCTGGCTATAGCAAGAACGAGAGAACATTTTCCAACAGGCCGGTTGTACACAAGCTAATCGATAGAAACTGATCTGGCTGAATTTTGATCCATGTATGACCGGCTTTAACCTATTTGTACACCCTATCTCAGGGATATGCAATTAGCGGACCTCCAGCTGTTGAAAAACTACCCATCATGCCTCTGCCTCTGGGTGTCATGCTTGTGGCTGTCAGAGTCCTGCTATGCCTCATGGGACTTGTAGTTCTGCAACAGCTGGAGGTCCGCTAATTACATATCCCTGCCCTATCTGATCCAGAAGTTCTAAAGTCTGTGGGTATCAGTAGGCACGTCTTGATTGTTTTTCGGTGAAGATGGGGTCAACTTAATTGCAATCTTGCTTGGAATTGGAGGCTCAACAATAGAAAGATGCTGTCCTCCTGGATGGTGTATAAGAGAGGCACTAGATTTAGACAGCATCCAGCTTGGGTCTTGGCCTCGTATAGACAGGCTGCACTTCCTGTCCCTGATCTGAGGCTCTATCTTTATACTGGCCAACCAGTATGGCAGATGGGTAACCACTGTGTGCAGCCCTGGAGGCTGGGTTCCCATCCGTATCAGCCCCCTGATCATCACTGGGTTTTTTATTTTTTTCCGAAATAAACGAAAATAAGACCAATTTTATTTTTTATTTATTTTTTTAAGCATTTTTATTCATTTCTGAAGAATTTTGCAAATAATAATTGCAAATAAATCTTCATAAATTTAGGCTACACTATTCTGCTACATTTCTTTGGTGAAAATAACCCAAGTCGGTGTATGTTATTTTGTGCTTAGGAAAGTTATAGAGTCCACAAACTATGGTATATATATATATATATATGAAAGTTGATCAAGCCTAATGTACTGATGGTCTATCTCATTTATTAAGGCCCAAAAATGCCAGGACAGTACAAATACACTGCAAATCACCCCTTTTTGGAAAGTAGACAGTCCAAGTTATTGAGTAAGGCATGGCGAGTTGTTTGTCAAATTTTTTGGGAAAATTAAGAAATTACTTTTTTTCATACTGTTACCAGTGCAATACAGCACCATCATATAACTGGTGTGACGGTGATCAGGAACACCTAGTGACTAGTAGTATTTTAAAACAAAAAAACATAATTTAATAATTTAAAAAATAAAAAATTGTATCAAATACTTACCGTAATTTTCCTTTCCTGACACCAAACCATGGCAGCATACGAGTGATAGAGCTCCGCCTCTTGACCACTCTCTCAGGACCAGTGAATAGCATAAATGAAAGGTCTAGTTAGGCTCCACCCCATTCTCTGTAATTAGCTGCACACCGAAACGTACAAGGGTGGGGCCAGGAAAGGAAAATTACGGTAAGTATTTGATACAATTTTCTGTTTTCCTGATGCCAACATGGCAGCATATTAGTGATAAATAACTAGCTGACAAGGTGGGATCTACTTGTCAAACCAATCTTCTAATTAGGATGAGACAGAGGACTGAATAGTCCCTCCTACAAAGTCCCCCAATGAAAAGGGTCTATTCCATCAAGTAGGAATGTTGGAACGACCACGATACCCCTCCACAGATGGGCACCATAGATTCTCCTGAATGTGCTGCCTATGAGGCTCCAACCGTTCTGGTAGAGTGTTCCGCCACCGCTAACGGAGGCTCGCGACCACTAGTCCTATATGCACAACCAAGCCTGCTAGGATCCTAGCAGGCAGTAACCTCTTTCCCTTGATGAAGTATTCATCCTCAAAACTCTGTTCCTGACTGTCACCACTTTCTCTGATGGAAATAAAACAGAGGAACTAGCAGAGCACCCCCTGGTACACCAACCATTGGGATGGAGAAAGTTGGCTTTGCTTTCCCTCTAAGGTGTGAGAATAGGATATGCATCCTGACGATCCAGCAACCTCCAGCCATGTGGTTATACTGTTTAATGGATTCTGTCTTAAAGCGGGAGTCCACCGGGACTCCGCGTTTTTTTTTTTTTTTTAAAAGCCAGCAGCTACAAATACTGCAGCTGCTGACTTTTAAAATAGTGACACTTACCTGTCCAGCGCGCCCGCGATGTCGGCACCCGAAGCCGATCTCTAGGTCGCCTGTCGGGTCCTGCCGCCGCCATCTTGGGTATGGGAATCAGGAAATGGAGCCTTTCGGCTTCATTTCCCGGTTCCCTACTGCGCATGCGCGAGCCACGCTGCGCAATGAGGACGGTCCCCGCTGCCTCTGGGATCTGTGTGTTTCCCAGCAGGCAGCGGGGCACTTGCGGGAAGGGGCGGGCACTTGCGGAAAGGGGCGTAAGTTACGCCCCTTTCCACAGAGAGCTATCCCGGAAGTGGGTGCAGTTACCTGGATTATCCAGGTAACTGCACCCCCCTCCCCCCTGAAAGGTGCCGATTGTGGCACCGGAGGGGGGGAGGGTTCCGATGAGCGGAAGGTCCACTTTAGGGTGGACCTCCGCTTTAAAGATCTCAAAGAGGGCCCAAAATGGTTCGACCTCTTCCGATCTGCAACTGGACACTAACCAACATCCCTTGCAAATTCCAGGATTGGGTAGAAAACCTGCAATCCCTCGAGTCTGAGGCTGTTTATTGCTGGTCTGCCAGCACCTGCAGATGCTACAGTATGTAGGAGCAGGTTGACCTTTAGCTTGTTCAGGGTATACATTTTCGACAGCCTGTTTATACGGGCATTTTTCGCTAACCCCCTACATTCTCCCCCACTTCTGTTTCTATGAAGCAATACGCAGCCCTGGGTCTCAACCATATGGCCTCCCTAGCCGCCAAAGTGCCGGGATGCTCTTCCAGTGGTTAGACAAGCAACTAGGAGGGACTTCCTTGTCAGCCTCCATATTTTGAGTAGCAGACTGCTGCATCTGTAATATATGTAGCCTCCTTCAGTCCAATGAGAACCTCCAGAGCCATGAGTTGTCCACATCCCTCCACATAGAGCGGGTCACAAGGCATAGTAGGTGCAGTGCAAAAGGGTGTGCCACCTGTCCAGGATTCACCCAGACAGTTCAGGTTTTGAATCATGTGTCAGGGTTTCAGGCCACCTGAAACCCAAACACATTACCCAGACCAGACTGTGGTTCCCCAAATAACTGAGATAGACATACACAAATCTGTTGCCACTGTAGGAAGCTGTTTGGCATCACTGAAGGGTGATGAGGTCAGCAAGGGCAATTTGGGCACACCCACTAGCATGCTCTGCGCGCTACATTACTACTCTTCTTGGGGCACCCAAATGTGTCTGTGCAACGCCAACCCGGCAGACTCCCAGACTTATACAAGAGGACAGCCATGCAGGGAAAGGTATCCAGCAAGATGCCACATCTGCACGGACAAGAACGCTATCTCCTATGGCAACAGTCTCCAAACAGTTTCCAATACAAGTGTAACAGTTGCTTCAGGTAATTTGGCATTACCTGTTAGCTGCATACTCCTCCAGGCAGTGTCTGCTCACCAGCCTCCTGGGCATAGTTTGCAGGACTCTTGCTGGGGCGCTGGCTCTGGGGAAGAGGAGCAGACGTCTTCCTTGGAACTTTAGGCCCGTGAATTTCACTGGTATAAGCAACCATTTTTTATTGAATGAAATTGATTAAGTCAGTGTTTACTATTGTGATTAGCTGTAATTGGCCACAGCTAAGCACATGGTATTTGATCTGTCATGTGATCTGCTGTGATTGGTCACAACGATCATATGGTACCGACACTGATCATCTGCTTTGTCTGGTGGACCCAGAGGGTGACAGATTGTGCAACAGCCCCGTGTGCAAGGCATGTCCTGAGAGGACATCCTATGACATCCACCCGGATCGGTGAATGTCCCTCCCAGCCGTCATTTGTCATTAGGCCAGGCGGGAACTGGTTAGACACCATCACTTTGCCCAAACGTGGCAAGGAGACAACATCTGTATCTGTGTCCCCCATCACTCCTTTTGACATTTCAAACTGTAAAAATTCTTTGTGTTTCTGGGTATGCTGTAGCATATGACAGTGCACGGTTCCAGTAGCCAATTGCTAGGCTTGAGAACTGTCACGGGATGTTACCACTTCCCATAGAATCTGGAACAGGTACAGTGTCACTTTAACCTCCCCTTTACCAACACCTAACCCTAAAAAAAACCTTAAAGCAGATCTTTAGTACCCCCATTATTACCCACCTGTCCACTCTCCACTTCTCCAGCCATCCGTCTTCACAGTTATCTTCCAACATCACATACTTTTTAAATTCCTTTCATACATATCTCAGTTCCAGCTTTCTTCTGGTGATGTCAAGGGTGCTACCTCGGGTTTAGTTTTCTTTATCAACCTGCTTACACTCATTGAAAGCCTACTATCTATCTATCTATCTATCTATCTATCTATCTATCTATCTATCTATCTATCTATCTATGGACAGCAAATAGTAGCCAAAAAATTTTTCCTTCAGAGGGATCTACTGACTGCCTGCATCAACGTCCAAGGTTGCCACTACTCCAGGCATTGTTTTCTCCATCATTGCACATTGAAAGCCTAATGTTCATTTATCAGTCTATCTAGAAAATTATTCTTGCACGGGGACCTTAGTAACTACCTTGGTCAATGTCTAAGGTTGCCACCACTTCATGCTTTGTTTTCTTCTTCCGCCTGCCTAAACCCACTGAAAGCCAATGGATGTCCTCCTTTTTGCACTGGGGCCTTAGTGACTACCTTCATCAATGTCTAAGGCTGCCACCACTCCATGCTTAGTTTCATTTATCAGCCTGCCTAGACCCATTGAAAGTCTATGGGTGTCCTCCTTCTTGCACAGGGGCCTTAGTAGCTACCTTCATCAGTGTCCAAGGTTGTCACCACTCCATTCTTATACAAGCCTGCCTAGACCCATTCAAAGCCAATGGATGTCCTTCTTGCACAGGGACCTTAGTGACTACCTTTATCAATGTCCAAGGTTACCACCACCCCATGCTTAGTTTTCTTCATGAGCCTGCCTAGACCAATTAAAAGCCAATGGGTGTCCTCCTTCTTGCCCAAAGGCCTTATGCCGCATACACACGATCGAATTGTCCGGCGGCATTGGTCCGGCAAACAATCCAGCGGACTTTATAACGAACGGACTTGGACACACACGGACGCTCCGAAAGTCCGGCGATTTCTAGCGCGATTTCTAACGCGATGACGTACAGCACATACGACGGGACTAGAAAAAAGAAGGTTCAATAGCCAGTAGCCAATAGCTTCCTTCTCGTACTTGCTTCAGAGCATGCGTCATTCTTAGTCCGCCGGACTAGCACACTGACGAACGGATTGTCCGCTGAAAGCCAAGTCCGGCGGATGAAAAAGTCCGCTGGAGCCCACACACGATCGAATTGTCCGGCGTACTGTGGTCCGGCAGACCAAGTCCCCCTGACAATTCGATCGTGTGTACGCGGCATAAGTGACTATCTTGATCAATGTCCTAGATTACCACCACTCTATGCTTAGTTTTCTTCATCAGCTTCCCTAGACCCATTGAACGCCAATGGATGTCCTCCTTCCTGCACAGGGGCTTTAGTGACTACCTTCATCAATGTCCAAGGTTCCCACCACTCCATGCTTAGTTTTCTTCATCAACCTGCCCAGACCAGTTAAAAGCCAATGGGTGTCCTCCTTCTTGCACAGGGGCCTTAGTGACTACCTTGAATAATGTCCAAGGTCACCACCACTCCAGGCTTAGTTTGCTTCATCTACTCAACCTTCACAAATGGTGGAATAAAAAAATACTGTATATAGCCAAGATAATATCCTGTTTTTTTTTTTATGATCTTCTGGGAGTCCCACTTTTGGTTATTGTGTTGGTTCTTCAACCCACCTAAACCCACTGAAGGCCTCCTGTTCATCTATTTATTTATATATCTAGAAAATTGTTTTTGCGTTGGGCCCTAGTGACTAACTTGATAAATGTTCAAGGAAGAATTGAAAGCCAACGGGTGTCCTCTTGAGATGAACAGAGAAGGCAAAGTAGAGTGGGCAAGCACTGGTAGGCTCAGAGCAGCTTGCCAGCGGTAAAACAGTCTATTGGTAAGGGTCCCGTTAAGGGCATCCCTGTGGATTAGCAGTTGGGTGCCAGTGTACAGATTTTCCACTTTCTCACTGCAGGTGGAAAATCTCTATAACTAGCTTGAGTTATGCGATTGTAAAATATGGTTGACTGACTATATTTTGTACTTGCTGGCATGTTTTTTTCCTTGGCCACGACTGGTCTTCCTGTGCCGGAAAGTTAGGGTGGAAATGCGCACTCTCTATACTCTTCAGAGGATCTAAAAGCATGAAAAGCTTTTCTAACGTGATGAAGAAAAAGAAAAAAATACATTTGCTGAACTCAGAGGATTGACGATTTCCCCCGCCGTCTTCCTTGGAAATTCACTGAACCAAAGTTGCAGAACGCCAACCAGAAAAAAAAAAAAAAATCATTGCCGGCGTTTTCTTCAGTGAGCTATAAAATCTGGGAATTCTTCCTGCAGCTCTGTGTCTGCGGAATCCAGGAATCGCCTCTATACACACGCACAGCAAAGATAATACTGAATAATAATGTCCAATATAAAATACTACTATATTCTCGTTGGATAATGTACAGTATTTGTATCATATGTTATGTTAAGCGCTGTACTTTTGTGTTTTAAATTGTAAGCATTACATTGGTAAGGGGGCCTGTGATTGGCACTCTGATGTAAGGGGGGGGGGGGACTCTGATGGGGACCCTGATGTAAGGGGGGACTCTGGTGTAAGAGAAACTTTGATGTAGGATGAACTCCGATGAGGACATTGATGTAAGAGGAACTCTGATGTATAGGGAACTCTAATGTGACTCTTATGTATTGTAAGGCTCAGTATCATGGGGATCCTGATGTAAGGGGCACTCTGATAGGAACCGGGCTATAAAATATGACTCTAATGTAAGGGGGGGCTATGATGGGTACTATGAAGTAAGGAGGACCCTTATGTAAAAGGGTAACCTGATGGAGACTCTGATGTAAGGGAGGACACCGATGGGGGGCAGTGATGGAGACCCCGCTGTAAGGGGGGATGGGGATGGAGACCCTGATGTAAGGGGGCAGTGATGGGGACCCTGATGTAAGGGGGCAGTGATAGGGACCCTGATGTAAGGGAGGACAGTGATGGGGAACCAGATGTAAGGGGTGGGCAGTGTCGGAGACCCTGCTGTAAGGGGGGATGGTGATGGAGACCCTGATGTAAGGGGGGCAGTGATGGGGACTCTGCTGTAAGGAGGGGACAGTGATGAAGACCCTGATGTAAGGGGGGACAGTGATGGAGACCCTGATGTAAGGGGGGGATGGTGATGGAGACCCTGCTGTAAGGGGGGACAGGGATGGAGACCCTGATGTAAGGGGGACTGTGATGGAACCCTGATGTAAGGGGGGACGGTGATGGAGACATTGCTGTAAGGAGGGGATGGTGATGGAGACCCTGATGTAAGGGGGAGGCAGTGATGGAGACCCTGATGCAAGGGGGGAACAGTGATGGAGACTCTGCTGATGTAAGGGGGGACGGTGTTGGAGACTCTGATGTAAGGAGGAACAGTGATGGAGACTCTGCTGACGTAAGGGGGGACTGTGATGGAGACCCTGATGTAAGGGGGGACAGTGATGGAGATTCTGCTGATGTAAGGGGGGACTGTGATGTAGACCATGATGTAACGGGGGACAGTGATGGAGACCCTGATGTAAGGGGGGATGGTGATGGAGACCCTGATGTAAGGGGGGATAGTGATGGAGACCCTGATGTAAGGGGGGACGGTGATGGAGACCCTGATGTAAGAGGGGGTGGTGATGGAGGCCCTGATGTAAGGGGGGGATGGTGATGGAGACCCTGATGTAAGGGGGATGGTGATGGAGACCCTGATGTAAGGGGGAACTCTGTAGGGGAGCACATCACACCAAGGCATGTAAGATGCATGGCAGTAACGTGTGCGGTGCCATAACATGATGATGTGATTGGCCCCTTATACACAGATGAGTTTATTATATATGACTTTCCACCATCCATCAAATTCCTAAACAGATCCTTTATTCTGACTTTGGTTTCTGTGTTGCGTCCAATCACACGGCCATCACCGTCTCCTCGTTCTTCATAGGAAGTTTCTAGCTCATCCGCCACACTTTTTATACGAGCTGATAAATTTGGCGCGGCCTCTCGGCGGAGCGGTGAGCTGACACGGAGCCGGCACGGTTCCTCCACACATTGTAATGTCCAAGAAAAGGGAATTATCGCCCCGGAGCCGACGACAATGAGTGAAAAAAGCAACAATGGGGCCCGGACTCCGTCATTCAGGAACAATAAACTCCTGATCGCGGGATCTGCTGCTAACAGACGGGGGAGAGAATTTTTTACTTTTTTTTTTTTTATTCTCCTCTGAAATATTAATATTGTTTTTTTCCCTAGTTCATTCTGCCCAATATTAATAATGGAAAAATAATCTAAATCTGACCTCCATGCGGTTGTAGCGGCTCCTCTCCTGGAATGAAATGGCTTGCTCTGATTTCACCGCACACTGCGAGCTTCTCACATGTGCATTAGAAGCTGCAGCAAGTCTGATAGAGCCCTGCCTCATCTCCTGGCCTGGGGACGCCCAGCATCATCTAGTCCTTTGCTCCCCATCCTGCCTGTCCCACACCCACCCCTTTCATTTTTGGATCTCAGTCACTGGACTGTGGATGTTACCTCAGACAGTCAGCGTGCAAATACGGTGTGTGCCGGGGAACATTACTGCTGGCATAAGGGCTGAGGGCTCTTGAGATGAGTAGTGTGGCAGGGTGCCCCCCCACCAACCCCTCCCACAACCAGCCCCTCCCACCAAGCTATATACAGCACTTTGCTGGCCCCTCCTACCAGCCACGATCTGCCAGCATTGCATAGAGAAGCGCGGAGACCCGGTGATGACATCTACACATCCGATCTAAACCTTGTGGAGGATGGGGAGGGATTTGGGTAACTCAGCAAAGATATGGCAATGAAAAATAGTTGAAATACACTATATTGTCAAAAGTATTGGGACCTGACCTCACAAATGATCTTCTGGAAGAATGGTCAAACATTCCCATAGACACACTCCTAAACCTTGTGGACGGCCTTCCCAGAAGAGTTGAAGCTGTTATAGCTGCAAAGGGTGGGCCAACTCAATATTGAGCCCTACGGACTAAGACTGGGATGCCATTAAAGTTCATGTGCGTGTAAAGGCAGGTGTCCCAATACTTATGGTAATATTTTACATTTTTAGTCCAATAAATCATCTCTGTGGCCCTCTATGATTTACTTTCAGTTTGTTTCCCAGATGATTGATGCCTAAGCTCTGCCCCAAAATGCCATTTCCCATCCAGTGAACTAATAAATAAATAAAAAATAGGCAATATAATAAATAATAAGCAATATAATAAATACATAATAAATACATAATAATCAATATAAATAATAATATATACATAATAAGCACTATAATAAAAAAAATAATAATAATAAGCAACATACTAAATGTTTAATATTATCAACAATATAATAAATAAATATATAAATAATAATCAATATAATAAATAATACATAGATAATATAATAAATAATAAGGATTTTTATATATTATAAGCAATATAATAAATAAATACATAAATAATAAATAAATAAAATTCAATATAATAAATAATGCATAAATAATAATCAATAAATAATAATCAAAATAACAAATACATAATAATCAATGTAATAAATAATAATACATACATAATGAGCACTATAATAAAAAATTATAATAAGCAATATACTAAATGTTTATTATTATAAACAATATAATAAATAATAATAATAATAATAATAATAATAATAATAATAATAAATAATAAGCAATATAATAAATAAATAATAAGCAATATAATACATAATAAATAAATAAAACATAAATAAATAATAGTGATTTTTTTATTATATATATTATAAGCAATAAAATAAATAATAAGCAATATAATAAATGTTTTCTTTTGGATGTAATACCGCTTTATTGAATCCAAAAATTGCTAAGATCGCACATATCACCTCTTCACTGCCTGTCAAATACCTCTGAAAAGTGATCCAACCACAGATCTCTTTTAAAAGGCCTGGAAGCCACAGTTAGATGAGCTCTCATAGAGGTCATCTCTTGGACAGCCCTTTTACTTTAAATCTTTAAAAAGGAGCAGCGGTTCACTTTATCTTGTTGGCCACCATGCGGTCCTTCGGGTACGTCCAGGAGACCACCTCTGCACTCATATTTATTATTGGGGGGGGGGGGGGGGCATGAGAAACGAGGAACTGAAGAGCTGCAGCCCACCTTCCTCCGATTACCGCAGGGACTGTCTGTGTGTGAGGACGTCCTCGCTGGTTGGTTGGGGGAATTGCTGCTGGAAGGGTCGGTGTGGGAAATCCGTAGGAAGAAGACGGAGCTCCTTAGTCATACATGGGCAACGATCGAGGCTTTAACTCTTTCTGTCTATTGTTATAATAAGGAGAGAGACTTCCAGATGAAGGAGAACTCTGTTCAGCTCCATGCGATTGTTTAATGCGATTTTTAGTGTGACTGCAACTTTGATCTGACCTCATTGCCACTTTACTCACAGAAGTCGCATCAGCATTAGACGAGAAGCCATTTCTGTGCGACTTTGATGAGATCCGTGCGCGTTTTTTAACCCTCAACTCTCCATCCTTGCTGCCTAAAAAACTCTCCTCCCAAACACATTTCATTCACACCTAAACATCGCAGAAACGCACTTTTTTTTAACTTTTTTTTTTCATTCACTTAACCACTTCAGCCCCTCCCCCTTAATGACCAGGCCATTTTTTGCGATACGGCACTGCGTTACTATAACTGACAATTGCTCGGTCGTGTGATATGATTTTACCCAAATAAAATGTAATGCCCCGTACACACGAGCGGACTTTTCGACATCCAAACTCCGACGGACTGAGTCCGGCGGACTATCCGATCGTGTGTGGGCTGCAACGGACTTTAGCGAAGCTAAAGTCTGACGGACTTTAGAAATGAAGCATGCTTTAAATTTTCCCAACGGAACTCCGCCGGACCCGGTCCCCTTTGAAAAATCCGCTCGTGTGTGTGCTACTCCGACGGACTAAAACCGACGCTAGGGCAGCTATTGGCTACTGTCTAGGAACTTCCTACGTCGAATCCAGTCGTACGTCATCACGTTCGACTCCGTCGGAGTTTGGTGTGATGGTGTGTGGTCAAGTCCGTTCGGTCGAAAAGTCCGCCAGAACTCCGTCGGAACTCCGGCGGAACTCCTTTGGAGGTCTGTCAGACTTAATCCCTCTCGTGTGTACGGGGCATAAGTCCTTCTTTCCCCACAAATAGAGCTTTATTTTAGTGGTATTTGATCACCTCCGCGGTTTTTATTTTTTGCGCTATAAATAAAAAAAGGCTGACAATTTTGAAAAAAAAAAAAACTATATTTTTTTAATTTCTTCTATAAAAAACATTGAATAAAATGAAAAAAAAAAAAAACTAATTTCTTCATCATTTTTGGACAATATGCATTCTGCTGCATATTTTTGGTAAAAAAAAAAAAAATCCCAATAAGTGTATATTGAGTGGTTTGTGCAAAAGTTATCGCGTCTACAAACTATGGAATATTTTTATGATTTTTTTTTTTTTACTATAATAATGGCGGCGATCTTATTTTCTGGGGACCAGTGGCACTAATACAGTGATCAGTGCTAAAAATATGCACTGTCACTGTACTGACACTGGCAGGGGAGGAGTTAACATCTAGGAGTGATTCAATGTGTCCCTAGGGAGTGCTTTCTTACTGTGTGGGGGATGGTCTGTCTGGGGAAATAAAAAGATCTTTTTCCCTTTGACAGAACAGCAATCTGCCTTGCCTCTTCCAGGAAGGATCGTGGGTGGCCGGCTCTGGCCAATCAGAGTGCGAACACGCACACACAAAATAGCAGGAAAGTGTTTCCGCTACACTCAGGTGTAAATGGAATATGCTTGGGAGGAGAATATTTCGGCAGCAATGATGACCTGGATAGAGAGGAGGGGTGGATCTATTGTTGCTGACTGGGGTATATTGTTCCTGGGTGGATCTGTTGTTGCTGTGGGTGTTTTTCGTTGCAAGGAGCCTGTTATTGCTGGGGGGGGGGGGGGGGGGCGGTAATTATTGCTGAGAGGGAGCTACTGTTAAAGAAGGGATCTATTGTTGCTGCTGGGTGATCTATTGTTGCTGGTGGGGTTCAATTGTTGCTGTGAGGGTTTTTGCAGGAGGTCTAAAGCTGCGGGGGGGGGGATTATTGCTAGAAGGGATCTATTGTTCCTGGCTGCGGGGAGATCTTTTGTTGCTGGTGGGGATCTATTGTTCCTGGGTTGGATCTACTGTTGCTGTGGATGTTTTTTTTGTTGCAGGGGGTCTATTGTTGCCGGGGGACTAATTGTTGTTGGGAGAGATCTACTGTTAAGTGAGCGATCTATAGTTCCTGGCTGCTGGGTAATCTATTGTTCATGGTGGGGTTCTATTGTTCCTGTGGTGGATCTGTTGTTGCTGTTGGGATTTTTTCAGGGAGTCTATTGCTGCTGGGGGTCAATTGTTGCTGAGAGGGATCTTTTGTTCCTGGCTTTTGGGAGATCTATTGTTTCTGGCGGGAATCTATTGTTCCTGGGGTGTTTTTTTGTTGCAGGGGGGGTCTATTGGTGCTGGGGGGATAATTGTTGCTGGGGTGAATCTACTGTTAAGGGAGTGATCTATTGTTCCTGGCTGCTGTTGGGTGATCTATTGTTGCTGGTGGGGTTCTATTGCTCTTGGGGTGGTTCTGTTGTTGTTGTAGGGGTTTTGTTGCAGGGGGTCTATTGTTGCTGTGGAGACAATTGTTAGTGGGAGGGATCTACTGTTAAGGGGGGTCTGTTGTTTCTAGGTGATCTGTTGTTGCTGACGGGGTTCTATTGTTCCTGGGGTGGATCTATTGTTGTTGTATGTTGTTGTATGGGTATGGGTTGTTTTTTTTGTTGCAGGGGGTTTGTTGTTGCTGTAAGGGATCTACTGTTGAGGGAAGGATCTATTGTTCCTGGCTGCTGTGTGATCTACTGTTGCTGGTGTAGTTCTTTAGTTTCTCAGGGGTGGAACTATTGCTGCTGTGGGGGTTTTGTTGCAGGAGGTCTATTGTTGCTGGGATGAATCTACTGTTAAGGGAGGGATCTATTGTTCCTGGTTGCTGGGTGATCTATTGTTGCTGGTGTGGTTCTATTGTTCTTGAGGTGATTATATTGTTGTTGTTAGGGGTATTGTTGCTGTGGAGTCAATTGGTGGGAGGGATCTACTGTTAAGGGGGGACCTGTTGTTCCTGGCTTCTGGGTGATCTATTGTTGCTGGCGGGTTCCATTGTTCCTGGGGTGGATCTATTGCTGCTGTGAGGGTTTTGTTGAAGGGGGGGTCTATTGTTGCTCGGGGGAATTGTTGTTGGGACTAATCTGTTATTAAGGAGGGGGGTCTATTGTTCCTAGCTGATGGGTGATCTATTGTTGCAGAGGTGGGAGAATTGTTGCTGGGAGGGATCTATTGTTAAGGTGGGTATTATTGATCCTGGCTGTTGGATTGATATTTTGTTACTGGTGGGGTTCTAATATTCTTGGGATTAATCTAGTGTTGCTGTGGGTGTTTTTTTGTTATTGCTGGGGGTCTGATGTTGCTGTGGCTGCAATTGTTGCTGGGAGGGCTACTGTTAAGGGAGAGATCTATTGTTCCTGGCTGCTGGGTGATCTATTGTTGCTGGAAGGGGGTCTGTTGTTCCTGAGGTGGATCTATTGTTGCTGTGGGTGTTTTTTGTGGCAGGAAGTCTATTGTTTTTGGGAGGGAATCTACAGATAAGGGAGGGATTTATTGTTCCTGGGGTGGATATATTGTAGCTGTGGGCGTATTTTGTAGCAAGGGATCTATTGTTGAGGTGGGGGGGATACTGTTGCTAGTTGCTGGGAACTATTTTACTGCTTTTCTTCCATACAAATTTTATACAAATTACTTGGCACCACAAAATGATACTTTGATTTGTTTTCTCTAAAAAGGGACAGCACTATTGTTGATAAGAGGAGGTCTTATGTTACTAGGGAGGCAATTGTTGCTGGGAGGGATCTATTGTTCCTAGCTGCTGGGTAAGCTATTGTTGCTGGCAGGGATTTATTGTCCCTTTGGTGGGTCTATTGTTGCTGGGGGGTTTCGTTGCAGACGCTCTATTGTTACTGGTGAGGAGTTGGTGCTGCAAGAGATCTACTGTTAGGTAGGGATCCATTGTTCCTGGCTGCTGGGTGATCTATTGTTGCTGGCAGATTTTTGTTGTTCCTGCGGTGGATCTGTTATTGCTTTTGAGGAATTTAGTTGCAGGGATCTATTGTTGCTGGCTGCAGGGGATCGATTTTACTGCTTTTCTTGTTCTCATTAACACATTCCATACAAATTACTTAACACCACAAAATGATACTTGGTTCTGTTTTCTCTAAGAGGTGGTACAGGGATGTGGGTAGGGGGTGGAGCCAAGGAACGGTGCTCAGAGGTGGGTAGGGGGTGAAACCAAGGAACAGTGCTAAGAGGTGGGTAGGAGGGAGAACCAAGGGACATTGCTCAGAGATGGGTAGGGGGTAGAACAAAAGAACATTGCTCAGACGTGGGTAGGGGGTGGAACCAAGGGACGGTGCTCAGAGGTAGCTAGGAGGGAGAACCAAGGGATAGTGCTCAGGGGTTGGTAGGGGCTAAAACCAAGGGAGAGTGCTCAGAGGTGGGTAGGGGGTGTTACTAAGGGACAGTGCTCAGAGGTGGGTAGGGGGTGAAACCAAGGGATGGTGCACAGAGGTGGGTAGGGGGTGTACACAAGGGACGATGCTCAGAGGTGGGTATAGGGTGGAATCAAGCGACGGTGCTCAGAGGTGGGTAGGGGGTGAAACCAAGGGATGGTGCTCAGAGGTGGGTAGGGGGTTGAGACAAGGGACGATGCTTGGAGGTGGGTATAGGGTGGAGAGAAGGGACGGTGCTCAGAGGTGGGTATAGGGTGGAATCAAGCGACAGTGCTCAGAGGTGGGTATAGGGTGAAACCAAGGGACAGTGCTCAGAGGTGGCTGGGGGGTGAAACCAAGGGACACTGCTCAGAGGTGGGTAGGAGGGAGAACCAAGGGACGTTGCTTAGAGATGGGTAGGGGGTAGAACAAAAGAACATTGCTCAGAGGTGGGTAGGGGTGGAACCAAGGGACAGTGCTCAGAGGTAGGTGGGGGCTGAAACCAAGGAACGGTGCTCAGAGTTAGCTAGGAGGGAGAACCAAGGGACGTTGCTTAGAGGTGGGTAGGAGGTAGAACCAAGGGGCAGTGCACAGAGGAGGGTAGGGGGTGTACACAAGGGACGATGCTCAGAGGTGGGTATGGGGTGGAGAGAAGGGGCAGTGCACAGAGGTGGGTATAGGGTGGAATCAAGCAACGGTGCTCAGAGGTGGGTAGGGGGTGGAACCAAAGGACAGTGCTCAGAGGTGGGTAGGGGGTGTAGACAAGGGACGGTGCATAGAGGTGGGTAGGGGGTGTAGACAAGGGACAGTGCTCAGAGGTGGGTATGAGGTGGAGACAAGGGACTGTGCTCAGTGGTGGGTATGAGGTGCAACCAAGGGATGGTGTTCACAGGTGGGTAGGGGATGTAGACAAGGGATGGTGCTCAGAGGTGGGTAGGGGGTGGAGACAAGGGAAAGTGTTCAGAGGTGGGTAGGGGGTGTGGACAAGGGATGGTGCTCAGAGGTGGGTATGGGGTGGAGACAAGCGACAGTGCTCAGAGGTGGGTATGAGGTGGAGACAAGAGACGGTGCTCAGCCTCAGAGGTGGGTAGGGGGTGTGGACAAGGGATGGTGCTCAGAGGTGGGTAGGGGGTGGAGACAAGGGATGGTGCTCAGAGGTGGGTATTGGGTGGAGATAAGGGATGGTGCTCCGAGGTGGGTAAGGGGTGTAGACAAGGGATGGTGCTCAGAAGTGGGTATTGGGTGGAGATAAGGGATGGTGCTCCGAGGTGGGTAGGGGGTGTAGACAAGGGATGGTGCTCAGAGGTGGGTATTGGGTGGAGACAAGGGATGGTGCTCAGAGGTGGGTAGGGGGTGGAGACAAGGGATGGTGCTGAGAGGTGGGTATTGGGTGGAGATAAGGGATGGTGCTCCGAGGTGGGTAGGGGGTGTAGACAAGGGATGGTGCTCAGAGGTGGGTATTGGGTGGAGACAAGGGATGGTGCTCAGAGGTGGGTAAGGGGTGTAGACAAGGGATGGTGCTCAGAGGTGGGTAGGTGGTGTAGACAAGGGATGGTGCTCAGAGGTGGGTAGGGGGTGGAGATAAGGGATGGTGCTCAGAGGTGGGTAGGGGGTGTAGACAAGGGATGGTGCTCAAAGGTGGGTATTGGGTGGAGACAAGGGATGGTGCTCAGAGGTGGGTAGGGGGTGTAGACAAGGGATGGTGCTCAGAGGTGGGTATTGGGTGGAGACAAGGGAGTGCTCAGAGGTGGGTAGGGGGTGTAGACAAGAGATGGTGCTCAGAGGTGGGTATGGGGTGGAGACAAGGGAGTGCTCAGAGGTGGGTAGGGGGTGTAGACAAGAGATGGTGCTCAGAGGTGGGTATTGGGTGGAGACAAGGGAGTGCTCAGAGGTGGGTAGGGGGTGTAGACAAGAGATGGTGCTCAGAGGTGGGTATGGGGTGGAGACAAGGGAGTGCTCAGAGGTGGGTATGGGGTGTAGACAAGAGACGGTGCTCAGAGGTGGATAGGGGGTGGAGATAAGGGACGGTGCTCAGAGGTGGGTAGGGGGTGGAGATAAGGGATGGTGCTCAGAGGTGGGTAGGGGGTGGAGACAAGGGATGGTGCTCAGAGGTGGGTAGGGTGCAGCGACAAAGGGGGACTTGGAAAGGGAAGTACCTTCACCTACTTTCTAAAAAAATAAATAAAACTGCCGCTACATATATATATATAAATGTATTTGGGGGGCTTCGGGGAGGATTGGGGGTCAGGAAGGAGGAAAGGTGCAGTGGGGCTTTTCCTACCCTCACCGGTTCCTCTCTACACACTGAACATGCACACGGTACACGCGGTGTGTGTGTTTTTTCAATGAACTGCCACTCTGTATTAAACTTTGTTACGGTAAGGAATACAATATTGTCAGAGAACGCGGATTGTACGGCATCGCTGCGAGCCAGGAAGATTAATTATCGGAAAAGTCAGGCTCGCAACTTGTGAGGTAAACAGGGAACGCGGAGTAATGATCGCATTAATAATCCTGCCAATTACCCGACCACGACAAGGAGGCACAAGAGATGCTAAATTGGTGTAATAGCGAATGAACAATAGAACAATGTAAGGGCGGCGAATATGACGAATGGCGGCCGGTCACATGGGAGTCCTATAAGTGTTCTTCTACAAGATATTTATGTGATGATTAGAATAGAGAATAATATGTTTTATTATTCTGTAGTCTAATGATTACATACATTTCATGTAGAAGAACACTTCTAGGACTCCCATGTGACCGGCCGCCATTCGTTATATAACCCCAAGAGCTGTGTCACTGGAAAAAAAATAAAAGAATGGGTCCCTTTCAACAAGCGCCTATTTGTGATCTTCGATGGTAAAAATGGCGTACTGAGCGATAATATGACACGGGCCACAATGGCGTATATACTGTATATGATATGCGGGAGGATTCATTTTTGAACGCCCCTCATACATCAAATTTAATTTTAGTAATGATCATGAAAGCTAAACTCTTGGCAGATATAAAAGTTTTATATAAATATATATATATATATATATATATATATATATATATATATATATATATATATATATATATATATATATATATAAAATGCAGCTTCGGAAATCATTAAATGCAAGCAATGCAAGTACTGGAAACTTTCTTGGCTTGTGCATCTTGCAGTCATTGCACAGCAATGATAATCGATAAAGAGAGCTGCACTGCCCCCTACAGGCCGGGTTCACATATGTGCGCCCGCGGGCTCGTGCCTGGGGTCCAGTGCGTACACCAAACCGATTTGTGCAATTCAGGTCCAAATGTTTACCTGAATTTGCACCTGAACCCAGGGCTGGATTGGGACAGAAATTTGGCCCTGGACTTCATCCAGACCGGCCCACTTACATTTTGGGTGTCCCATCAGCACTCCCTTACAACAGAGTGTCCCATTACCAGCCCCCTTACATCAGAGTGTCCCATCAGCACTCCCTTACATCAGAGTGTCCCATCACCAGCCCCCTTACAACAGAGTGTCCCATTACCAGCCCCCTTACATCAGAGTGTCCCATCACCAGCCCCCTTACATCAGAGTGTCCCATTACCAGCCCCCTTACATCAGAGTGTCCCATCACCAGCCCCCTTACATCAGAGTGTCCCATTACCAGCCCCCTTACATCAGAGTGTCCCATCACCAGCCCCCTTACATCAGAGTGTCCCATTACCAGCCCCCTTACATCAGAGTGTCCCATCACCAGCCCCCTTACATCAGAGTGTCCCATTACCAGCCCCCTTACATCAGAGTGTCCCATTACCAGCCCCCTTACATCAGAGTGTCCCATCACCAGCCCCCTTACATCAGAGTGTCCCATCACCAGCCCCCTTACATCAGAGTGTCCCATCACCAGCCCCCTTACATCAGAGTGTCCCATCACCAGCCCCCTTACATCAGAGTGTCCCATCAGCACCCCCTTACATCAGAGTGTCCCATCAGCACCCCCTTACATCAGAGTGTCCCATCAGCACCCCCTTACATCAGAGTGTTCCATCAGCAGCCCCCTCACATCAGAGTGTCCCATTACCAGCCCCCTTACATCAGAGTGTCCCATTACCAGCCCCCTTACATCAGAGTGTCCCATCAGCAGCCCCCTTACATCAGAGTGTCCCATTACCAGCCCCCTTACATCAGAGTGTCCCATCAGCAGCCCCCTTACATCAGAGTGTCCCATCAGCAGCCCCCTTACATCAGAGTGTCCCATCAGCAGCCCCCTTACATCAGAGTGTCCCATCAGCAGCCCCCTTACATCAGAGTGTCCCATCACCAGCCCCCTTACATTAGAGTGGCCCACTGAGCCATCGGCCCACCGGGAAACTCCCAGTAGCACCGATGGCCAGTACATGCCTGCCTGAACCGGAAACAAAGATGCACAGGACCCTACTGCAATCCGGAACTGTGGCCGCCCCGAAACCTCTGCGAACCGGCTTCATTGAGAGCCGGTCACACTCGCCTGTCATGCGAATTGGATGCGGAGAAAAACCCACATCCAATTTGCATATATGTGAACCCGACCTTACGCTATACTCACCGGCCACTTTATTAGGTACAACCGTTCAATTACATGGTAACACAAATTGTTAATCAGCCAATCACACGGCAGCAACTCAATACATTTAGGTATTTAGACGTGGTGAAGACGACTTGCTGAAGTTCAAACCGAGCATCAGAATGGGGAAGAAGGGGGATTTAAGTGACTTGGCATGGCTGTTGGGGGCCAGACGGGCTGGTCTGAGTATTTCATAAACTGCTGATCTACTGGGATTTTCACACACACCCATCTCTCGGGTTTACAGAGAATGGTCCTAAAAAGAGAAAATATACAGTAAGAGGCAGTTGTGTGGTGAGGAAATGCCTTGTTGTGGTCGGAGTTCAGAAGAGAATGGGCAGATGATAGAAAGGCAACAGTAACTCAAATAACCCTTCGTTACAACCAAGGTATGCAGAATACAATCTCTGAATGCACAACACATTGAACCTAGAAGCAGATGGGCTACAGCAGCAGAATATCACACCGAGTGGCACTCCTGTCAGCTAAGAACAGGAAACTGAGGCTACAATTCCCACAGGATCACCAAAATTGGACAATAGAACATTGGAAAAACGTTGCCTGGTCTGAGGAGTCTCGATTTCAACTGAGACATTCAGATGGTGGGGTCAGAATTTGAACAACATGAAAGCATGGATCCATCCTGCCTTATATCACTGGTTCAGGCTGGTGGTGGTGTTTTAACGGTGTGGGGCAGTGGAGGCTGGTGCTCAAAATTTTTGGGGGTGTGCAAACAAACTGAAAAATTCTGAAAAAAAAACATCAATTGCAGCCTACCATCAAACGCAGCCACTGTGCCCATCAATTTCTGCCACTGTGCCATCAAACGCAGCCACTGTGCTCATCAATTGCCACCACTGTGGTATCAAATGCAGCCACTGTGCCCATCAATTGCCTCCACTGTGCCATCAAAAGCAGCCACTGTGCCATAAAACACAGCCACTGTGCCCATAAATTGCTGCCACTGTGCCATCAAACGCAACCACTGTGCCCATCAAACGCAGCCACTATGCCCCAATAAATGCTCCCACTGTGCCATATCAAATGCTGCCAGTGTGCCCCCCGCCCACCGTCTGCACTTAACCTGTCTCGGTGGAACAGCTCCTCGATACTCCTCGATGTCTTCTCCCATCCTCTCTTCCCATCCTCTGCTATGATTGGATGTCTGATAGGCATCCAATCACAGCGCCTGTAGTTTCAGCCAACCTGATTGGCGGAGAGGCGGTTTAGTGTTAGGAAAGTGAATACACTCGCAGGTCACCTTTTTTGATGCCTATTAGAGCCTATGGCTCTAATCAGGTGCTTCAAAAACACCCCCCCCCCTCCCGCCGCTGTAATTCAGGTGCCCAAAAAGGGGCCAGGGGCCGGGTGCCTGAATAGGGAGTGGCAGTGGTGGCCATAGATAGATTCATGCAATGCATAAATCCATCTATTGCTGCTAGAGGGGGTGGCCCGTGCGCCCTTATGGACCCACCGCCACTAGAGTGGAGGATATTTTCTTGGCACACTTTGGGACCCTTAGTACCAATTGAGCATCATTAAACCCCACGGCCTACCTGAGTATTGTTGCTGATCATGTCCATCCCTTTATGACTAGTGTCCCCATCTTCTGATGGCTCCTTCCAGCAGGATAATGTCACCATGTCACAAAGCTCCAATCATCTCACCACCGGACAATGAGGTCCCTGTCCTCCAATGGCCACCACAGTCACCACATCTCATCCAATAGAGCATCTTCGGGATGTGGTGGAACAGTAACCACTGATGGTATACTTTATGCAATATTTTTATATATAGTGCCACAATAAAGTGCTATCAGTCCATAAAAGTAAATCAAATCAACGAGCTCCTCTTCTGATGCCCCGTACACACGATCGGAAATTCTGCCAGCAAAAGTCTGATGAGAGCTTTTGGTCAGCAATTCCGACAGTGTGTATGCTCCATTGGACTTTTGCTGGCGGAATTCCCACCAGCAAAAGATTGAGAGCAGGTTCTCAATTTTTCGGTCGGAAAAAGTTCAGATCGAAAATTACGATCATCTGTACCAATTCCGATGCACAAAATTCCTACGCATGCTTGGAAACAATTTGACGAATGCTTGGAAGCATTGAACTTAATTTTCTCGGCTCGCCGTAGTGTTGTACGGCACCACGCTCTTGCCGGTCGAAAGTTCAGAGAACGTTTGTGTGACCGTGTGTATGCAAGCCAAGCTTGAGCGAGATTCCGTCGGAAAAACCATCCAAGATTTTTCGAACAGAAATTCCGCTCGTGTGTACGGGGCAAAAGACATAAAGCGATTGTTCTTTATGCTGAGAACCACACTTTTACCGTTCCTCTCTCCACTCTTGTACCCTGCTAGAACGGAAGTCACCACAATTTGTTGACCTCCTAAAGCCATGTACACACGATCGGAAATTTGGCCAGCAAAAGACCAATTGGTCGGAAAATGCGGTCATATGTATGCTCCATCTGACTTTTGCTGGCCGAATTCCCGCCAGCAAAAGATTGAGGGCAGGTTCTCAATTTTCCGGTCGGAAAAAGTTCCAATGGGAAATTCCAATCGTCTGTACAAATTCCGACAAGCAAAATTCCTACGGATGCTCAGAAACAATTCGGGGCATTCTCTGAAGCATTGAACTTCATTTTCTCAGCTCGTCGTAGTGTTGTACGTCACCGCGTTCTTGATGGTCGAAAGTTCAGCAAACTTTTGTGTGACTGTGTGTATGCAAGCCAAGCTTGAGCGGAATTCCGTCAGAAAAACCATCCAAGATTTTTCCAATGGAAATTCCACTCGTGTGTACGGGGCATATGCCCCCTTTCACACTTGTGCGACTTGTCTTGCGACTTAGGACTGCAAATTGATTTCCAATGAGTACCATTCATATATGTGCTGTACTACTTTGGTCCGACTTTGATGCAAGTTGAGGTCCATAGACCTCAAGTTTACACAGGCAGTCCCTGAAATCGCGGCAAAATCGCAAAAAAATCACGGCCGCGACATTGCGGTAAAATCGTGGCAAAATTGCGTGACTTTCAATTTGTGGCAGAGTGAAAGGGGCCTAAGTGTGCACTAAGGTAGGTCAAACTAATGTCTCTGGTCAGACTTCTGAGGAGGATCTCCATCCACAGCTCCGCAATATTCCACACACATAGGAAAGTAACCAAAGAAATCTCAATGCGTAATGTTCTTTATTAAAGACCAGTACTTGTGTAGTGTGACAGAATTGTCCAGCACCCAGGTTGGGTGCTTCTGCCTGTATACAGCTTCCTCCAGTCTGGAACCAGGAATCAGATATTATAGCTGCATATTGTACCCACTAGGCAGCACTAGCTCAGATACAAACTGGAACTAACTTTATTTGAAAAATAATATATAGTACACCAGATCAGATGAGCCTGATCACATTTTCATATGCTGTATACTGGAATTTAATTAACATAGCTAAGGATCAGCCAACATACAAATAATGCTAATCCACATCTAGCAACTAATAGCCGACAGTGATTAAATTAATTAAAATTAACGAATTAACAACTAGGCACTTAAACCAGGCTGGTGCCCACAACCCGGAATACAAAGTACATTACACATTATTAATATTAATATAAGCATAAACACAAATCATCCCACAATGGTTCCATAACAAGGTAAAGTGGACACAATGGGAGAAAGACATTTAACTCGTAACACATTAAACCGATTATATCAGGAGACCCCCAGCATCAGGTTGCTTGCGTTTATTATATTACCATCTGCTCTGAGTCCCACAGTCTGAAGCAGTCATTGCTGGTTTTAGGCATAGAGACCCCCAAATATGTACATGGGTCCTCCAGTTCACAGAGTTTGTGTGTTTTGGGGAAACAATCCCCAATCCAAAGAAAAAACACTCCAAGGGTCCCCCCAGGAATACACCTCTTAAAGAGTAGTGTTCCCTTAAAAGCCAGGGCCCATAGCCAGAAGGCAAGAGGCCACCCTGCAGTCCCCTCCAAAAGCCCCTGTCCTGCCTGGATCTGTCACATGTAGCACTACCAAAGCCCGCTCCCCCCCCCCCCCCCCCCCGGGCCTATTTCCCCCAGTCACAGCATACACAGCCAGGTACACAGTATTTTCAGCATTCTTCCATTGGCTCAAAGATCAGTCTAGGGGTTTTATTGGAACAGAAACTTGGATAGGGAAAGGGGTGCATGGGATACCCCATAACTGAAGAAATACACAATATGAGGACTGCTAGGCTCCTGGCTGTTCTGTGCAAAAATGTCAATGTCTCAATGTCTTCAAAAGCTTCCCTAGCTTCCTCGCTGTCTCTCTCTGCCCCAGGAACTCTCCACCCTGCCCCAGGAAGGCTCCTCTCTCTGGACCCAGGAATTCTCCACCCTGGCTGCTAAGCCTCGGGATATGTATGGGCTCTCCCTCCCCCTTCTGGACACACCTCCTCAGGGATTGGCTGGAGTTCAAAAAATAATCAGGCTGCCTCTCCTGCTCTCCCTCCCACTATTCTTCTAGCAGTCTCTAGAAGACAGGGGGTCAAGGATGAGCTGAACACCCCCCCCCCCCCCCCGATTCAATTCGCACCAGAACTTTGTGAACAGGCAAAAAATTTGGACGAACACTACATGAAAAATCAAAAGTGCTAATTTTAAAGGCTTATATGCACGTTATTGTCATAAAAAGTGTTTGGGGACCTGGGTCCTGCCCCAGGGGACATGTATCAATGCAAAAAAAAGTTTTAAAACCTGGTGACGTAAACGGGTGACCTCACCCCCCTCTGACACCACGTGATGTCAGAGGAAGGCGGGGCATCCATTTACATCACTGAGTGGCCCCGCCCTCAGCTATATAACAGCTGTCATCGAGAAGAAGCGTCACTCGGCAGGAGCCTCCCATGGGGGCGGAGCTGTTGCAACTTTTTTTTTCTTTTTTCGGCTCGTCAGGCGGGGTGAGATAGATCTACATTGGGGGACATTTTTATTTTTTAATAAAGGACATGTTCCAAAGTGTTTCCTGGCTTTTTTTTAATGAAATGATAGGGGTACAATGTACCTGTTACCAATTCACATAGGGAGGGAGGCCGGGATATGGGGGTCCCCTTGTTAAGGGGGGCTTCCAGATTTCGATAAGCCCTCCACCCTCCGCCCGCAGACCCCCACAACCACCGGGCAAGAGTTGTGGGGATGAGGGCCTTGCCGCCATCAACATGGGGACAAGGTGCTTTGGGGACCCCAAAGTATCCTCCCCATGTTGAGGACATGAACTAGAAGGGCTCTACACTTACAACAATTTAAAAACTTTCCATATATTTTTAATAATTATGTCAGGCCATTGTAAGGAATAGTCTACAGAAGTCTACCGTCTACATTTTCCATTTATTTTAGCCATAGGGTTGAGTAATGTTTCTAAAGACTGATATCTTCTATCCATGACTAACCTTAGCCACCATACTGTATATTTCATGTCTCCTAATCTCAAAAACATGACCTAATGGGGTTATTTGAGGAAACATGTGAGACCATTCTTCTCTAGATCAAGAATGGTGCATCTGTTGATCTTTCACCTTTACGTTTTATATATGTACATCATCTTTTATTAATAACGACTTTCCCAAAGTATTCAAAATCCCTTCTTTTCTCTTTGACCATCAAGGTCACTTTTTTTTTTCCAGCCCACCTGTTTGTCAGTGTACGTTTCCCATCTTTTCAACCTTGAAATAAATCATGTTTGTGCCGAATTCTCTTATTTGGAAGGATGTTGCAAATATAGTGTTACATTCCTCCCCCTTCGTAATGTTCAAGAGGAACTACAAAAAAAGAAACAAAGAAAATGTCATCATGATATCGTCTCTCTCTGACTTTGAAAAATCCGCTGAATCATTATATGAGACAGCAACAAGATTTAAACAAATGGGAAGGCCTTCGTCGAAAGGTCCAGCGAGGGTTTGTGGCCTATTTGATGATTGGAATCTCCTGTTCTGCCCTTGATTTATCATGTTCATATGAATATGAACGATGAGAAGAGGAATTGGAGTTGAATCTCGTCCATACTTTTATCACTCAAGGTCTGAAGAGGGCTGAATTATTACATGAAACTTGGAACACATAGCCGAACTTTGTCAATGAGGTGGTTTTGATCCCTCTTTAATTTTTTTTGCTGGGGCAGAAAAGAATAGACAAGGGTTGATGTTGCGGTGGATGGGTCTATGGGACCAGGCTGGGATTTGTCAGTGACTGGCCAGACACATGGATGCCTTGAGCTAAGCACTGATAGGAGAAAAGGACTCATGGTCAATGTTGGGACCACGCTGGGATTTGTCATTGACTGGCCAGACACATGGATACCTTGAGCTAAGCACTGATAGGAGAAAAGGACTCATGGTCAATGTTGGGACCAGGCTGGGATTTGTCATTGACTGGCCAGACACATGGATACCTTGAGCTAAGCACTGATAGGAGAAAAGGACTCATGGTCAATGTTGGGACCAGGCTGGGATTTGTCATTGACTGGCCAGACACATGGATACCTTGAGCTAAGCACTGATAGGAGAAAAGGACTCATGGTCAATGTTGGGACCAGGCTGGGATTTGTCATTGACTGGCCAGACACATGGATACCTTGAGCTAAGCACTGATAGGAGAAAAGGACTCATGATCAATGTTGGGACCAGGCTGGGATTTGTCATTGAATGGCCAGACACATGGATACCTTGAGCTAAGCACTGATAGGAGAAAAGGACTCATGGTCAATGTTGGGACCAGGCTGGGATTTCTCATTGACTGGCCAGACACATGGATGCCTTTAGCTAAGCACTGATAGGAGAAAAGGACGCATGGTCAATGTTGGGACCAGGCTGGGATTTCTCATTGACTGGCCAGACACATGGATGCCTTGAGCTAAGCACTGATAGGAGAAAAGGAATCATGATCAATGTTGACGGACAGCCTGGCACTCAGCCAAACGCTGCCTCCTGCCCTCCAAACCCTTCCAGCAGACCGATAGCTAATGCTAGCCCTTTACCCCAAGTATCGTACACATACAAGATGTAGAGGTAGAAACCGAAGGAATGACTTTATTGAACAGAAATACAGGTTTTTCTACACTTCAAAAATAGAAGCAGTCACCATATGAACTATAAAAACAAATATTACGTAACCATTGTGGGATGTTTGCCCCAATGTGTAATGAGGTAAAGTTGACACATGACTAATCACATCTCCAGGAGGATTAGCAGACAGACACAAAACAATAGGTTACTCAATTAACAATGGGAATTCACACATAGAAGGCACACAATGTAGAAATTACACAATGGGAGAAAGACACTTAACAGTAAACACATAACACCTTTATAAACAGATTACACATGGAAAAAAATAATGATTCGGCTGCACACCACCAAACGATCCAACATGACTTTATTGGTACATGACAGTCATAATGACTGCCACCAAGACAAGGAGAGAGGTGACGCGTTTCACACTTGCCTGGTGCTTCTTCACTAGTCAAGTGTGAAACACGTCACCTCTCCGGTGTCCTTGTCTTGGTGGCAGTCGTTATGACTTTCATGTACCAATAAAGTCATGTTGGATCGTTTGGTGGTGTGCAGCCAAATCTTTTTTTTTCTACTATTTGTTGGCGAGCCGTGGTGTGCACCCAGCCCATCCTGATCTATCGGATTGATATCACCTGGAGCAGCGTTACTCTTCTCTGGATTTCCCAACAGATTGCACATAAAAGCAGGAGACCTCAGCATCAGGTTGTTTTGAGACGATTATAATCATCTGCTTTGAGTCTCTGAGTCTAGGGTCCTCCAGTTCTCAGAGTCTGTGTGTTTCGGGGAGACAAGGACTTGAATCCAAAGTAAAACTACTTCAAAAGTCCTCAAAGGCACAAACCTCCCAAGGAATAGAGCCCTCTCAAACACCAGGGCCCATAGTCAGTATGCGAAAGGCTAGCCTGCAGTCCCCTCTAAAAGCCCCTGTCTCGGTTGGGTCTCTCACAATCAAGACAAGCTGAAAGGGGATAGGGGGCTAAGGATTCCAGTTGGGGCAGATTATTTAAAAATGTGTGTGGCGCTCAGAAACCTCATACTAACAAGGATAGTTAAGGAGGCAACCCTAACTGAATATATAGTACTGATATCTAACTGACATTTAGTATTGTGTCATAAACAATTACATTTTTTTCACCTTTTGCGTTCTTTCAGTGCTGCCACTTCCTGTCTACGTCGTCTCTAATGATATCTGCATGCCATTTTTCATGGCAGATTTTATGATGGTGACTACATTGGACCATGCCTGTGTAATTTTTGTTGAAATTGCTATTTGTAGTCTCCAACATAAGCCCATGTAACAGGGTGACAATGCAGGAACACAACTGGGAGACAGTAACAGAAAGTTGACGGCCTATAACAGGAAGCGCCTGAGGAAGGATGTGCATGGCAGGATCACCAGGTGTTATTGTAACGAAAGCTGCAAATTTTAAATGTTTAAAAAGGGGGCCCTTTATCACTGACCACCAATGTAAGGGGACACTCTGCCACTGACCACCAGTGTAAAGGGACACTTTACCACTGACCACCAATGCAAGAGGCACTGCTCCACCAACCACCGATGTAAGGTGGCACTTTTTTTTTGGCTACTGAATTAAGGATGGCACTTCAACACTGATCAGCAATATAAGAGGGGTATTTTCCACTGACCACTAATGTATAGGAGCCTTACACTGACCACCATTGTAAGAGGCACTGCTCCACCAACCGCCAAAATAAGGAGCCCTTTCCCACTGCCCAGTAATGTAAGGTGCCCTTTATCAGTGACCAGCGATGATGGGGACACTTTACCACTGGTCTCCAATGTAAGGGGACACTTTACCACTGACCACCAATATAAAGGGACACTTTAGTACTGAACACCAATGTAAGGGGGCATTTTTCCATCCACCACCAATGTAAGGGGGGCACTTTTTCATTGGCTACTGGATTAAGGGTGGCACTACATCGCTGATCAGCAATATAAGGGGGGCATTTTCCACTGACCACCAATGTAAGGGGTCACCTCACCACTGACCAGAAATGTAAATGAGCACTTGACCACCTATGTAAGCACTTCAACACTTATCACCAATGTAAGGGAGTACTTCTCCATCAGCCACCAATGTACAATGGCACTTCTCCAATGAACTAAAGGAGCCTAGTAAGACTGACCAAAAATGTAATGAGGTACTTTACCTATAGCCACCAATGTAAGTAGGACCATTTTTCACTGACCACCAATGAAAAGGAATACTTCTCCACCAACCACCAATATAAGGGGACACTTTACCGACCGCTAGAGTAAGAGGACACTTTACCAATGACCACCAATATACTTTAACATTAACCAACAATGTAAAGGGGGCACTACTCCACTGGCCACCAAAGTAAGGGGGCTTTTCAGCACTGACTACCAATGTTTAGAGGTTTATGTGTGTCTGTTAAGGGGCAAAGATAAAGGTTGGTACAATGACTGTGGCATATGTGTGTAGTGGCCAAAGGCACCCCTGGTGTGGACCCTGGCACTCTAGTGCAGAGATCTCATAAATAGTTTCCCTAGGTCAGTGGTCTCTAAACTGTGGCCCGGGGGCCAGATACAGCCCTTTGTTTGCCTCTATTGGGCCCTTGGGACACTATTCCTCCCACTGACACCAACAATGGAGCATAATTCCTGCTACTGACATCAACAACGGGGCACTATTTCTCCCACTGACACCAGCAATGGGGTCCTATTCCTCCACCTACTACATGTTTTCATGCCAGGACATTTTCAACTCCCAATGACCACAGTCTACTCCCAATGGCCACAGTCCAGCCCCCCCCCAAAAAAAGTCTAAAGGACAGTAAACTGGCCCTTTGTTTAGAAAGTTTGGAGACCCCTGTCCTAGGTGATAAAAACAAACTGGCAGGTGATTTTACTCCCAGCATCTGCCGAAATCTGAAATATCACTTTCGAGTGGGCTGACCCTTGAAGGCCTATGTGCACAAGCCTACATAGGAACTGGTAAATGTTTGCTGTCATCTAAGACATTGAAGTCACACTTCCCGTTTGTGGAACAATGCCTTATGTGCACAGTTGTTGACCACTGACCCAGAAATTGAGATAATACTTTCAGTAATTCACCTTTCCCGAATATCCCCCTAAGAATACCGATCAGAAATAAATACAGATATTAATGATTTTTTTTTTTTTTCCTGAAGTCCAAAAAACCTTTTTGCAGCTGTGCTGCATATCACTTTTCTAAACTGTTTTCCACTTAAAATTTTTATTTCCATCCCCACTCCTGCTTTTCTGTAGCAGCACAATAGATGTGGTTATTTAGTCCGATACGCAGACTTCCTGGAGACCCTAAAAAAAAAAAAAGGAAAAAAAAAAAATCACTTTTAGAAGTATTTTCTTTCAACTTGGGCCGTATGAACGTGTAATTCCAACACTTATTTAAAACAGCTGGATATTAATGTCCGTTGTTAGGGCTTGCCTGTATTGTTGAGAGCCAGAACAGGTAGTCAGAAGTGGCAAGTGGGAAAATTATCAGCATCTGTGCTTCCTGTGTATTATCTCAAAAAAACAAGGCCCCCAGTGGGACGGACTAATACCGCTTCCATTAGCCAACTTTTGAAAACCTTCGGGGATGGATCTGGAGCATAAACCCTGGTAGGATACGGTTTATGGCTCAGAGGTTTGGAAAGAATCAGTTGGGGAGGTCCACTTCCTGGCAGAACACCGACAGAAATTCCCCAACCTTTAAGCAAACATGCAGACTTTTGGTCTTTTTTTTTATTTATTTTTTGCAATACTGCTGGAGATAGAAGCTTACTTCTTGAATAGGGAGCCAAAACCCTGTTCTGTAGTCCATTAATGGCGGAAATATGGACTTTGGCAGGCTGATTTATTAACGCTGGAGCGAAGAAAGCTGTGGTGAGAGCAGAGCTGGTTCTGCTTTCATTAGGAACAAGGGATTCGTTGCTTAAGGCAACAAATGCACTCTGGCTACAAATTTTTGGTACTTATTAGTTGACTCCTTGGGGACTTGCTTGTTGCTGTCATTATCGGTAGTGTTGCTATTTGAACACTAGGGATAAGCGAAGTGATTTGGGCAAAATTGTGCCAATGTGGAAACTGCATTTCGCTTAGCTGCTTAGACAAAGTTTACTTTTACAAATAAATAAAAAATCGACTTTAAAAAACAAACAAATGTTTTTTGATGCAGGAAAAAGTGGTTAACAAGTAGGCTCCTTGAGGGTAGGGACCGATGTGAGTGTGCAATTTACAGGGATAGGGACAATTGTAGGCACTCACTCAGGTTGAACTGGATGGACTGGTGTCTTCATTCAACCTTAACAACTATGTAACTATGTACGTAACAAACAGGTTGACCGCAACATTTGGCCAGTGGAACAAAAATTGTTCATTTTGTTAGCACTCCCAGACCAGCCACGTCCCCGTATGTCACTGGACCACTTATACCAGGATGATCACCCCAGAGCCGTTTTTAGAACTGGCTAGATCGGCTCCCCTGTAAAAGCAATCCTAGCGGTTAACTAGTGGCCGGATGGTATTTGAAGATTTGTGGGATTTATTTGGGTACATATTAAATCAATGGGAAAAATTTATTAAAAAAGTGTAAATTTTATTAATACATAAAAACAATGCAGTTGCATTAGAAAAGACTCATACGGTTCAGTCCTTAAGGGTACAGCACAAGGTTGTGGTTCCCAACATGTTTCGTCCTTAATTGGGGCTCCCTCATGGGGAGGCTGTTCAAATGAATATCAGAGAATTCCCAAAATATATTGCAATTGATAATGGTTCAGGGGGTCAAGCAGACACCTAAGCCCTTGTACACACGGTCGGAGATTCCGATGGAATGTGTCCTATCCGTTTTGTCGGATATTCCGACTGTGTGTGGTCTGCATCGGACTGTTTCCATCGGAATATCCGATGGACCAACTTTTCCAACTTGCTGGTAAAATTTTCAGACAAAATGCTTTGATCGGACATACTCCGATCTTGTGTAGCCTACTCCGACGGACAAAGTGCCACGCATGCTCAGATCAAATTCCTAGACCAAAGCTATTTGCTACTAGCCTGAACGTAGTCCCGACGAAATAACGTCATCACGTTATGTACAATCGGATTTTCCGACAACTTAGTCTGACCGCGTGTATGCAACATCACTTCCGGACCTCTTCCGGAATTAATCCGTCGGATATTACTCTGATGGATTTGGTTGTCGGAATCTCCGACCGTGTGTATAAGGGCTAAGACCAAAGAGCAAAGAACCGGAGAGCGAGAGAAGAACCGGAAATCGCGGAGAAGTCGGAAGGGACCCCCGAAGTCGGAAGAAGACCCTCGGAGCTGCCTAATTAACTACTTAAAAAACCTGTGTAGTGTGTTCTTTTATTAACACATTTTCCCTCAGGTGAATGGGTAGGGGTACAATGTACCCCATACTCATTCGTATAGGGTGGGGGGCCGGGATCTGGGGGCCCACTTCTTAAAGGGGGCTCCCGGATTCCGATAAGCCCCCTGCCTGCAGACCCCAACAACCAACGGCCAGGGTTGTTGGGAAGAGGCCCTTGTCCTCATCAACATGGAGACAAGGTGCTTTGGGGTGGGGGGGCTGCAGGATGCCCCCCTTCCCCAAAGCATCCACCCTCCCCATGTTGAGGGCATGCGGCCTGGTGTGGTTCAGGAGCGGGGCACTCGCTCGTCCGGACCCCCTTTTCCTGACCGGCCGGGCTGCGTGCTAGGATAAGGGTCTAGTATGGATTTTGGGGTGACCCCCACCCCGTTTTTTCGGTAGGGGGTTCCCCTTAAAATCCATACCAGACCTAAGGGCCTGGTATGCCCCTGGAGGGGCATTCCCCCTCGTGCTCACTGAGATAGGAAAATATGTTTTTCCTATTGCAGCCAGCGTGAGATGTACAGTACCCTGTCGCCGAGAACCAGCGTGATAGGATTGCACTAGAAACATTCTCGCGGGCAGGTGCTGTAGCTGCCCGCGCGTCATATTTGGTCCGTCGGACCAGCATACAGACGAGCGGGCTTCCCGATAGGAACTGGGTCCGGCGGACTTCCGGCGGGAAGATTTAAAACATGTTTTATTTCTAGGTCCGTCTGACTTTTGGGAAGAAAAAGTCAGACGGAGCCCACACATGATCGAATTGTCCGACGGATTCCGGTCCGCTGAATCTTGTCTGCCGGAAAGTCCAATCGTGTGTACGGGGCATCAGAAGAATCTAAAGCAGCCTACTGACATTGGGTATCATCTGTAGATTCTTCCATTATCTTGCACGGTACAAACATTTAACTACACGTTGGAGGAGCAAGGATGGTAATAATTATAGAGCACTGAAGGGGGATGCTTGGTGGATATTCCTGGTGCTTGATTACTTCTTCTAAGGAGATAATAATAATGGTTATCCTGGAAAATTCCAAGATAGACAACAAAAGTCTTCCAGGATTGGGAGCTACAAACATAGGAATATTTTCTAATCCAAGAGGTGTGCAATCCGTCTCGTTCTGAATTTGTTTTTTGACCGAATTCGACAAATTCGTTAATACGGAAATATTTGAATTAGTGAAAACCTGTTTAACTACTGTAATTATTCGGAAATTCAAAAATTCGGAAATTCAAAAATTCAGAAATTCAATTATTCGGAAATTAGAAAATCTGAAAATCGGTAATTTCGAATATTTGAAAGTACGAAAATAAGAACAAAATCGGAAAATTCTAAAGAACGAAAATCTGAAAATTAGAAAACCCAAAAATTCTAAAATCTTTAATCTTTAATAACAAAATTTTATTATTATTATTCATTATTAATTTGTTAGGTTCCATTTGTTTAGATGCGGCATCCGTTATTAAGTATAATTTGTAACTTCAAATAAATTGTATTCATTGCGTTCACTAACAGCCACATTTGAAAGGAAATTTCAATACCTATAATTAAATAGTTAGTTCTTATTTTGGATTTTCAAATTTTCAGATTTTTGTTCTTATTTCCCTTCTTTTCAATTTTCGGATTTTCTTTCTTATTTTCAGATTTTCAAATTTTCAGGTTTACGAATTTTCACATTTATGAATTTTAAATGTACGAATTTATACGAATGACCCAAAAAATGAAAAAAAAATAAAAAAATGAAACGAAAATGAACAAAATTTTTGGCAGTGCACATGTATAGCATTCTGTAGGTTCTATAAACAGTGGGAGAGGTCACTGGCAGCCATATACAATATACTGTATATATATATATATATATATATATATATATATATATATATATATATATATGTATATATATGTATATATATATATATATATATATATATATATATATATATATAAATTTGCATGGAATTATAGACAAAATATTTTTTTTCATTTTGGAAAAGAGTTATAACCCCTGTCAGTTTTTTTTTTTATCATCTGAGTTCCATTAGGGAGATTTTCCCACACTTTCTATTCCATAGCCAAACAAGGAGTGTGAGGTTAAAAGAACCAGCGTCCCATTGGAAGATTTCCCCTCTGTTCTGGTGACAACCTAAAATGGGTTTTGGCAAGCCCTACTTTGTCGATCTTTCCCCCCAGCCTCTGCTGCACTCATCCACACTGCAGAGCGGGGAGTCTGCAGCACAATACTGAATGGGGGGCAGGAGCGGGAGCTGTTTCGATTGGTTGCTAGGATGCCAGGCAGCCCTAACAACCAATAATCAGCTTGTTAATGTGAAAAGTTATGGGAAGGGGACAGAAGACACTGCTATGGGGGGCACAAGACACAACAGTGTGTGTGTGTGTGTGTGGGGAGGGGGTGATGTGAAGGAGACAGAAGACACTGCTTTGGGGTGGGGCACAGAACACTGCTACTGATATGGGGAGGTGATGTGAAGGGGAAGAGGACAATGCTTTGGTGCTTTGGGGGGAAAATAATGTTGGGGGAGGGGGGCAGAGGACACTGCAGTGGGAGATGGGTGATTTGAAGGGGCAGAGGACAGTACAGTTGGAAGGTAATGTGAAGGGGGGGCAGAGGACTTTGCTATAGGGGGCAGAGCACACTACTGTGTTAAGGGGTAAAGAGGACACTACTATGGGGGGGGGGGATGATGGGAAAAGGGGGCAGAGGACAACATTTCAGGTGTGGGGGAACAAAGAATGCTACTGTGGGGGTGGAGGGGCAGAATACACTACTGTGGGGGGGGGGGGGGGGCTGGTGTTGTGTGAATAGAGGGCAGCGGACACTACTGTGGGGAGGTGATGTGATGTGGGCAGAGGACACTACTGTGGTACTGTGGGGGGGGGGGGGTGATGCGAAGGTATGCAGAGGACACTTCTGTGGGGCAGAATGATGTGAAGGGGGGCAGAGGACACTACTGTGGTACTGTGGGGGGGGGGGGGGGGGAGTGATATGAAGGTAGGCAGAGGACACTTCTGTGGGGCAGAATGATGTGAAGGGGGGCAGAGGACACTTCTGTGGTACTGTGGGGGGGGGGGGGAGTGATGTGAAGGTAGGCAGAGGACACTTCTGTGGGGCAGAATGATGTGAAGGGGGGCAGAGGACACTACTGTGGTACTGTGGGGGGAGGGTGATGTGAAGGTGGGCAGAGGACACTATTGTGGTACTAAGGTGGGGAATGATGTGAAGGGGGCAGAGGACACTACTATGGGGGGTGGGGAGTGATGTGAAGGGGGCAGAAGACACTACTGTGGGGGGGGGGATGATGTGAAGGGGGGCATAGACACTACTGTGACACACAAGGTGTTCTTCATGTTCTATTTATTGGGGTCTTGATAGTTTTTTTTTTTGTTTTTTTTAGAGGGGCACCACCTCCCTCCCCTACTATGGGGATCTTTGATTTCCACCATGTTTGTCCAGGTAGATCTCAACATCTTAAAGTTTGCCTACCCCTAATTAAAAATGTGGGATTTTCTTTTACTTTTGGTGATAACAGTAAACAGGACAAATAGAGAGGGTGAAACTCCTTAACAGGGGGCACAGACAGCAATAAAAACCTGACTGGTGTTCTAATCCCTCTGTACACTACCCAAAACAAAAACAACAAAAAAAGTTTTGCATTGGCTATACTTTAAAAACAAACAAAAACAAATTAAATATAATTTTATATTTTTTTTATTTACTAATTTTCAGGTAATATTTTCCATCTGTGCGGCTTCATGGGGCCTGAAAGCTATCAGCCAGAGAATGTTCAAGATGAAGAAAGAGGTCTGAGACTTCACAGAGTGTCAACATGACTAGAGACTGCTACTTGGTGCTCTAAAAGGGCCGTAGACGGAACAATAATGATGATACAGCATCAGCACTTCACCTCGCACCATCTCTGCACTGTCATCACAGGGTTATGCGGTGAAATTCCATGTTAACGATTCACAAATTGTGCCCAATGAGCATTTTAATTCTTGGTAATGAGATGTATGAAATGGAATATTTTTAACTGTATATAGAATTGATACTTTAATAAAATTAAAAAAAAATAGTATTTTCTTTTTTTCTATAACTCAAAAAAAATATTTTGCTACAGTACAGAGGTAAATTGAGAAGGCAAAGAAGAAAATGAATAGATCTTTAATATTTGTCTTTCATTGGTAATGTAAGCTTTCCTTTTGGGGAGAAGTCCTGGTGTGAGTCCAGGCTGTGTGTACCTAATAAGAACACCCACCTCTGGGCCTAGACTGGGTTGGACCTTCTTGCAAGCTATGTGTTTGGAGGCCATGTGCCTGAAGTAGTCCTATTCCAGAGTCAGAGTTGGAATGGAGATACAGAAGAACCTCCTGTTTTGTGGGTGCATTCCTCCAGTGGAAGCTGTAAGCTTCTAGATGCTGAGATTCACACAAAACCTGCTAGCCAGAAATTCTGTAGGAAACCTGGATTACGTTGGGTTTCCTGTTTTCTCCTGTCCTCTACTTTGACGTTCCAATTAATTAAAAAGTTTGGAAATAAAATCAAGGGCTGGACATGCTTTTATTACATACTACAAAAGACCTGCTTGGAGACAAGGTATTGTTAGGATGAAATCAAGGCCAAGGCCCTTCAAAGCGAAGCACTGTAGAAAAGAAACATTATTAGGAACCGAATCTCCAGCTTAGGGGAGGCTTAGAAATCCTAGTCGCTGCAAGAGTAAGTGCTTCCAGGAGAGGGTCGCCTCACATGACCCTCCCCTAAACAAACACCCCTACATGCAAATACAGACTTAATTCCTTAAAGCTGTGCCCCAAGCAAAAAAATAAAAGTTTTCCCATTCAGTGGTGCTGTGCCCGTACTTTACGGTTCAACTGCTTATTTTTGTGTTTTTGTCTAGAGGATTGGGGAATGGAGATAAACGTACCTGATCCTCCGATCCTCCCCGAACAAGACCGGTCTGTGTTGCTCTGTGCGGTATAGCAGTCTTGTGCAGTGGACTGTTCCTGACATCATCACACCCATAGACCTGCTCTGGACATGAGGACATCAGAAACAGTCCACTGCTGGATCATGGGGGAGTGTCGTTTGCAGGAGGAGTGCAGGATCGGGTGAGTATACGTTTTCTCCAATCCCCTACACAAAAACAAGCAGTTGACCCATGCAGTGCAGGCACAGCTCCACTGCATGGGGAAAAAAAAATTCCCCAGAGTTGGGCTTTAAGTGGACGTTTGGCTCTCCCACTGAGTAGGTCAATAACCCTGCCTAAGTTCTGATACTCGTGGAGCTTATACAGATTTGGACCAGTGCCGTCAACAGATGAATGGAGTGGTGGAGAGCACAACGAAGGTGAGTATAAGTTGGGGCCTTTAAAAGAACTTGTTACTGTGCCATAAATGGGCAAAGTGACACATTTCCTTTAAAAGCTTTTGCACACCAGCACTGCCTACAAGCTTGTTGGCAGTCTCTGTATGGATGACTATGACCAGAAAGTTCCATCTCTGCTACCTTCTGCTGTCTGGGTTAGGACACTAGTAATGGGAACAGAGGTGTGCATGCAAAACGACACAGGTTGGGAACTCCTGGCAGTAACTTGCTTGGGCATGCGCGTTTGTGCATCAACGTGTGTACTCATGAGTTACGCGGAAGTCTACAAGACCCAGCGCATGATTGTGCACATCCATTTTCAGAACTGGCCCCAAACGCCCATTTAAGGAAAGGAGTAGTGACTGTAATTTCTGGATGATCTTCAGCTATCTGTGATTCTCGTTCTTGCGTATCCTGATCCTGTGCTACTTTGACTACCTGTTACTGACTTGGCTTGATCCTGGATTTCTTTCTGCCTGTCTCGTGATTTTGACCTTGGCTTATTAATAGACCTCGCTCACATTTGATCTCCTGTGTATGACCCTGGTCTGGCTCCTAACCTCTCTACCATCTCCAGCTGTACAGCTTACCTGTCTATGACCTTGAATTGGCTACAGACTACGTCTCTCATTGATTCCTTGTTGCTTATCTGTGTATGCCCCTTGTGCTCCAGGCTATGTCCCTCATCCATACCTGGCTTAGCTTCAAGACAATGTCTCTCTTCTACCTACTTGTTTGCTGCCCCTCCAGACCTGCCTTACAGGTCCTCTCCTGTATCACCAGACTGCCTGCTACAGTATCTCCGAGACTCATGTCTGCTGCCTAACTTCACAGGCAACTATCAACCATTTGGAACCCCGGCACCCATAATACTTTGTTCCTTGTACACCCTGTCACCATATCCAGTTGTGTTCAGACCAGAGCTACTTGTCACTTCAGCCTCCAACTAGGTAGGTGACTACAGGAAAGTGTAATGCTCCTGTTATGCCCTGTAAACAAAATCCGTCTGATTTTTTTAGACGGATTTTGGCCCAAACTTGTCTTGCATACCCACGGTCGCGCAAAGTTGTCAGAAAATCCGATCGTTCAGAACGCAGTGACGTAGAACGCGTACAACGGGACTATAAACAGGCCAGTAGCCAATAGCTTTTGTCTCGTAATTTATTCTGAGCATGCGTGGCAATTTGTCCGTCGTAATTGTCTACACACGATCGGAATTTAAAAGATCAGATTTTGTTGTCAGAAAATTTTAGATCCAGCTCTCAAACTTTGTGTGTCGGAAATTCCGACGGAAAAAGTCAGATGGAGCCCACACACGATCGGATTTTCCATCAAGTTCAAATATTACAAGTTCGAATCGCACATTTTCCATCTGAAGGTCCGACTGTGTGTACAGGGCATTAGACGGCAGCTGCTGGTCTCATTCCAGCATCCTGGTTTTGGCAAAGCTGCACTCTCCCTGTCTGTCTACCTGCAGGTTGATTGGTGTAGACACAGCCTCTGGGTGGAGACCAAACCTGATTTAAAGCGGGAGTCCGCCGGGACTCCGCGTTTTTTTTTTTTTTTAAAAGCCAGCAGCTACAAATACTGCAGCTGCTGACTTTTAAAATAGTGACACTTACCTGTCCAGCGCGCCCGCGATGTCGGCACCCGAAGCCGATCGCTAGGTCGTCTGTCGGGTCCTGCCGCCGCCATCTTGGGTATGGGAATCAGGAAATGGAGCCTTTCGGCTTCATTTCCCGGTTCCCTACTGCGCATGCGCGAATTGCGCTGCGCAATAAGGACGCTCCCCGCTGCCTCTGGGAGCTGTGTGTTTCCCAGCAGGCAGCGGGGCACTTGCGGGAAGGGGCGGGCACTTGCGGAAAGGGGCGTAAGTTACGCCCCTTTCCGCAGAGAGCTGTCCCGGAAGTGGGTGCAGTTACCTGGATTATCCAGGTAACTGCACCCCCCTCCCCCCTGAAAGGTGCCGATTGTGGCACCGGAGGGGGGGAGGGTTCCGATGAGCGGAAGGTCCACTTTAGGGTGGACCTCCGCTTTAAGCCTGCTAAGCCCTTTGTCCCATGCTTGTGATGTTGTTTGCAACACAGGCTTCAAGATCCCTGTTTGCCTACCTTTTTCCTGTTCCTTGACCTTTACCTTCGCCTGATCGCCGCCCTGCCAGCTAGTTTGGATTTTCTTGTTATCAACTTCTGATTGGACTTTGGGCTACACTCTGAACTCAGCCTGCCTTTTGACCACAGATTTGTTCCTGATTACTCTCTGAACATTGCCTGCCAAAAGGTGGACTGCAATTGGATCACTCTGCATCTCTGGCAACTGCAAGTACCTGTTTGCTGTGCTTAGCTTGCGCCTCCCCTGGCATGGTAGCCAGGCACTATAGCATTGTGTATAAGACCTGGAGGCAACCAAGTATCAGTAGACCTGGTTGACTTATGGGAAAGGGGACTGCTATAGGTGAAGAAGTTATAAAAAAAACTTCTGCTGTTACTCATATCTATCTCAATAAAATAAAAAAAATATATATAAATTCAATACATCCAATTTAAAGCAAGTCCACATAAAAAGGTTACAGTAGACTGAACTGTAAACACCTGCACTTTGTAAAACTTCCTTCCTGTCCACCTCCGGTGGAGAGCTTTCAGCCGAAGAACTGAAGACAACAGGTTCCAGGGACCCGACTTCATCCAGGAAAGCCGTCCACGCCTTGACTTGGAGGAGCATTACATCCAGCGTTAGAGCACCGGGCTCAGCCAAATAAGTCCCTGAAGCCAAAATACAAAGAGACTGACTGACTGCTGGAAACTGGATATGGATATTGAGTGCACTTTAATAACAGCAGCAAAGGAACATTTTAGAAGTGTTTAATAACAGTTACATTTTACAGAGACAGAACATTGTTCAAACTCCAAAGAATAGATGAGCATTTTTTTTTCCTCCTTTTTGTACCTGCTCCCATGATCTAATACATACATAGATGGGAAGTGTTGCTCTATTGTGATTCTCAATATATCAGACAGTGCAATCAGCATCCTTATTGAACAGCTTGTGCCCAAGTGCGGAGACCAGGAGCAAGCTCTCACTAGTGCCCTCACTGGCAGGCAGAGGCTGCGGTCAGGTGACATGAGCGTTATGGCAGTGCTCTAAATTTAAAAGTGACATTTCCCTGAGAAAGAATTGTTGACTGTTTTGAAAACTGTGGCCAAACTCTTACATTCTTGACGCCTATGCACTACGGACACACTTCTGTTAGACTTCACCCTTTCCTAGGTGTGAGTTTTGAGCCGCAAAGTTTGTACCAGTCTCCACCAACCCAGCAGACCTATCACCTCACTTCCACAATCCATATGTCGCTGGATACAGGAAGCACACTTCTCATAAATGTATGCTTGTTCTCCCCCTGATGCCTCATAATAACTCTCCTAACACCCAGGCTAGACCCTTAGATACTTTGTGCTGCAAGAATGATCCCAGTATATGGGGAATTGCTGCTAGTAAAGGGGCTAAGCATCAAACTTCTTCACTACCAGCGTATCTGGCTCCCCGGTCATGTCACCCATTTCCTGGCTGGTTGGTTGCTTTAGCACTGGACACAAGTACAGTAGTCATTAACAACAGCAATATTGCGTCCTTAGGACAGCTGTCTGCTTGTTAGACCTGTGTACTGTAGCTTTTCTAACTTTTCTTGTCTCTTTGAATAAGCCCTGTTCTTTGATATGCCATGCATGCACCCCTTTAGTGACTTCAGACTAGGCAGAGTGGCTTAATAGTAAAGTTCTTTTACTAAAGTAGTTTGAAGGTAACAAAGAAACAGTCTTTTGTCCACACACACATTCTCTAAGTGCCCCCGTTGTAGTGCCCCAAGAGGTAGTCATACCTTAATTGGGGAGTAAAGTCCATTAGAAGTCCTTTGCGAAGCAAGAGTCCAAGAAAGACAGTAAATTAGTAGCAATAATCCATAATCCATAGGGGGTAGCAAATCCCTAACTGAAGGCATACGCCCATATAAATCCCCAAACCCTTAGGGAACTCTGACATAAGGGGCACTAAGCAGCAGAATTACTGCTACATCCTGACCAATCAAACCCCCATGGGACTCAGTTAGCCCATATTTATATAATGTTTCCTACAGAGGTTCCCTTGAAAAGTGTGAGACAACCTGTCCAGAAGAGTTGACCATGGCCTCACAGGATTCACCACCCCAGCAGAGCCATCACAAATAGCCCAACATGTGCATTTCAATACACAGGCAGGCAAACATCAAAATAGTCAGGACTCAGGGAAACAGCAAAACACATTCAACTAGAAACCTCTTGTGGAACCACCTGCTTATAGATACCTCAGTTATCGGAAAGAAGCTAGAAGTTGATATTGTTTTACCTGTAGTTTAATGATCTTTTGTCAGTGTAAATTCTTCCAGACTTGCATTAAAGGAAACCTGCCATGATGGTTGATTTCACAGCCAGGGCTTGCATTAGAGGCAAGTCTGGAAAATGTAAAGCTGGTGGACAACTGACCACCATACCTATATGAGCATGTTGGGCATCCCATTCCACGGGCATTAAAAAAAAGAGTCCCTACGTCTTTGGAGCTATAACAGTTTCCAGTCTTTTTTGAAGGCTTTCCACAAATGTTGGAGTGTGTCAGTGGAAATGAGTGCTCTTTCAGGCTAAAGAACATTTGTAAGGTCAGGTATTGATGCTGGGTGAGAAGACCTGATTTACAGTTGGCATTCCAATTCATCTTAGAGGTCTTCAGTAGGGTTGAAGTCAGAGCTCTGTGGAGAAAACTTGAGGTTCTCCACTCCAAACTCCTCAAGCTATTTCTTCATGGAGCTGGTTTTATACACAGGAGCACAGTTGTTCTAAATGGAAAAGGGGCTTCACCAAATGGATATCCCAAGTTGTGAAATGAACAATTGTCTAAAATGTCTTTGTATGCTGGAGCATAAATAATACCCTTCACTGGAAACACCTGAACGCAGTTATTTGGAGCGGAGTCCACATACTTTTGGCTCTATAGTATATCAGCTGTGCTTGATTACACAAGGAATGCACTTTACATAACATCCTACCAAAATGTACATAGTCTTTATTGAAAGTCATGTCTTCACTTTACATCTCCAAGTATGATCAGTCCAAAACTTAGTAATTCATCTTTCACAACATGTTGTAATTACATTGTACTGTAAAGTATGTCTAAACCCAAGAAGAAAAATACAATGTAATGTAGCTTACCAGTCCCTTGATGTGGTGCCTGCATTCGTTTTCATTTTTCAGGCTAATAACATTTTTAGCACAAGCAGAAAATTCCTGTTGATCTTGCCAGAACTGTAATGTCTCTGCCACGTCCTGCTAGACTAAATTAAAGCACAAATAATCTTTCTTCTGCAAACCACTAATCTCTCTACCACCTCATGTAATGCAGATGAAGAGTATAGGACATTTGTCTGGCCTGGGTGACAACCATACAGAAGCTCCCTCCATAGTTACAGCAAAGTGAGAGAGTGCTGTCACCCAGGAGAAGAAAATGTGTATGGTCCCTTTCACACTGACGTTCCGTTCAGGCCCGCCTGTCAGTTTTTCAGGTAGACCTGAACGGGTGCTCCATAGAGCTCTATGGAGCGTCGGATGTCAGCGGTGACATGTCCGCTGACATCCGACCCGCTCCGATCCGAAAAAGTGTAACGGAGGAAAAAGCTATTTTTCCATCCGTCTGCGGATCAGGTGACGACGGGCACTGCGGTCCGTCGTCATCCGATCTCCCATTGGGGAGAGCGGCACTGTGACAGGTCTGTCCCTGCGCAGTGTGCAGAGACGGACCTGTCATCTCCCTGCTCAGCGGGGATCGGCGGAGTGATCCCCGCTGAGCAAACGGATATCCACGGGGCGGATCAGAACTGATCCGCCCTGTGTGAAAGGACCCTAATTCTCATAAGTACCAGGTGAAAACAAAGAAAAAAGCCTGAAAAAAATGAATACAGGTACCTCACCTAAACATTTTCGGTTTTAGGTTTAAATACGCTTTTCAAGAGCAAATCTATATACCGTAATTACATAGTTGGTAAGGTTGAATAAAGAGACCAGTCCACCCATTTCAACCTGTGTGTGTTTATGTCAAAACCATTTCCCATATCCCTGTATATCAATTGGGCTTACCATTACCTTCTTGACTGCTTCTCCATCTAGGGTTTCCCGTGGTAGATGGCCCAAAGAAATGTGGAAACTGACACTGAATCCTCTTTTGGGTGATTTATTTGAAGCAACAACCGAGTCTCTCAGTTTAGGGTAGAGGGCTAGAAATAAGTTCAGCTACTTTGGACTGCAGAAAAATGATGGAAAGTCTCTTGTAGGAAAAATCCAGAGAACCACATCCGTTTCACAGCTGGATTTCACAACCCCTGGATAGACCTCCTCTCGCTAGGCCTAGCAGCCGGTAGAGTGTTAAGGAAAGTCTCTGCCACAGACTTGAGCATAGAATACTTGAGAAAAGTCTCTGCCACAGACTTGATAGTAGAATAAATTTAAAGAACTATCATACTGTACCAGTATCTCTCAGCCAATCCGGCCATACTGTATGAGTGCAGATCCATGTAGTGTCCTTCAACTGAGCCTCCAGGCTCCTTCAGAGAAACCAACCTTGTGCACAGCCTTCTCCTGAAGAGTCCTCCCCTGGGTTTTTTCCAGTTGCTGGGCCTCTCCCTTAGATGAGACGGCACCAGACCACCTTTGGACCAATAGGCCCCAAAATCCATTCAGGCCTGTCCCTGCAGTTATGTTGCCTCGGGCTAGCCAGCCCCGAGATTTGGAATGCATGGTTCTGCACCCCAGGCCAGGAGGGCCATGAGGCTGGTCAGGAGGACCAGAACCCAACAGACACAAAATAATTTCCAGAACGGAAGCCCAAAAACACGTGATGTCAGTACCTTAAATACCATTTACCAGAATGCACAGTAGGAGAACACTCCTACTGGGCTGGTTCCGAAAGAACAGTGGCATTCAATACACCCAGTTAGACTACGTTCCTACTCTTCCAGCGGTGACAGGGACACCTGAAGTCAAGGGGAACCCAGTGCAACCCAGCTGGATTGGTACTGAAACCATAAATTTAGAAAATTAGCCCCAAAACCAAACCGTGGTCTCAGGAAAATTTACTTTAAAAAAACATATAGCGCATGCTCGTCAGGAGCCAGTGCTACATCAACAATTTGCATTTTTAGTAGTCCGACTTTCCACTCTTATACATATAAATGTATGACTGAAATCGGTAAAATTTGGACCGAAATTGGACCTGAATCGGTGAAAAGGGATGCACCAGACCCCTGCTATGAGCCGTTCTGCACGGCACTCTGAACCCAGCCTCAAAGACGGCTTCAGCTCCTGTTCTCCACCTGTGTAGGGAACTCTTCATATTTTACCCTTTCTGGGGCTTAATCGTAGAGGCCTCTACAATAAAGCCATGAAAAGGGTGAAACTCATCTGAGGAGTTCTCTACAGGTGGAGAAGAGGAGCTGTTTTCTCACATTCATGTAACACGGAGTTGGAGTCTGTGTGCAGATGGCTCCTATCTTGGTAAAGGCCATAAAGCCAACCTACACTATATTGTCAAACGTATTGGGACGCCTGCCTTTACACGAACATGAAATTTAATGGCATCCCAGTCTTAGTCTGTAGGGTTCAATGTTGAGTTGGCCCACCCTTTGCAGCTATACCAGCTTCAACTCTTCTGGGAAGGCCGTCCACAAGGTTTAGGAGTGTGTCTATGGGAATGTTTGACCATTCTTCCAGAAGCGCTATTGTAAGGTCAGGTACTGAATTTGGACGAGAAGGCCTGGTTCACAGTCTCCACTCTAATCCATCCCAAAGGGGTTCTGTCAGGTTGAGGTCAGGACTGGATGCAGGCCAGTCAAGTTCCTCCACCCCAATCTCACTCATCTATGTCTATATGGACCTTGGTTTGTACACTGGTGCGCAGTCATGTTGGAAAAGGAAGGGGCCATCCCCAAACTGTTCTCACAAAGTTAGCATGAAATTGTTCAAAATGTCTTGGTATGCTGACCCCTTAAGAGTTCCCTTCACTGGAACTAATGCCGCGTACACACAGGCGGACTGTATGGCGTACTTAGTCCGTCGAAACACATTTCAGCGGACAATCCGCTCGTGTGTGGGCTTCAGCGGACTTTTTCAGCGTGCAGTCCGGAGTACTAAGTATTTCGGTTTTTTCGAAATTCTGTCCGGAGTACTTTGGTTTCAGCGGACAATCCGCTCGTCAGTAGGCTAGTTCGACAGGCTAAGAATGGCGCATGCCCAGAAAGGATTTACACGGCGGAAGGGTGCTTTGCTGTGTCTTGGACTTCCTATTTCTAGTCCCGTCGTACGTGCTGTACACATCATCGCGCAAGCTTTCGACGGACTGTTTGTGTATCCGTGTGTGGTCAAGTCCATTCAGTGGAAAGTACGACGGACTGTCCGTCGGATTGTATGACGGACTAAGTACGCCATACAATCCGCTCGTGTGTACGCGGCATAAGGGGCCAAGCCCAATCCCTGCAAAACAACCCCACACCATAACCCCCCCTCCATATAATTTGGACCAGTGCACAAAGCGAGGTCCATAAAGACATGGTTGAGTTTGGGGTGGAAGAAGTTGACTGGCCTGCACAGAGTCCTGACGTCACAAATGTGCTTCTGGAAGAATGGTTAAACATTCCCAGAAGAGTTTAAACTGTTATGCCGCGTACACACGAGCGGACTTTTCAACATCCAAAGTCCGACGGACTGAGTCCGTCAGACTATTCGATCGTGTGTGGGCTGCAACGGACTTTTGACTCGCCAAAGTCCGAAGGACTTTAGAATATGGAACATGCTTCAAATTTTCCCGACGGAACTCCGCCGGACCCGGTCCCTTCGAAAACTCCGCTCGTGTGTATGCTATTCCGACGGACTAAAACCGACGCTAGGGCAGCTATTGGCTACTGGCTATGAACTTCCGTATTCGAATCCAGTCGTACGTCATCACGTTCGAATCAGTCGGAGTTTAGTGTGATTGTGTGTGGCCAAGTCCGCTCCGCCGAAAAGTCCGTCGGAACTCCGGCAGAACTCCGACGGAACTCCTTCGGAAGTCTGTCGGACATAAGTCCTCTCGTGTGTACGGGGCTTTATAGCTGCAAAGGGTACTTAGACTGGGATGCCATTAACGGTCATGTGTGTGCAAAGGCAGGTGTCCCAATACTTTTGACAATATAGCGTATCTTCTGTCTGAGCTCAATGCAGATAAAAAAAATAAAAAATAAAAAGAAAGAAAAGAAAACACTAAAAAAGCTGCCATATAAAAAGGTGCTGACAGGATTGCATGAAAGAAATACTAATTACTTTGTTGACTGACAGGTTTAACCCCTTTAGTAGCTCAGGTAGTGTGCCAGTTATCAGCCCTAAGCTCAGGAAGTCACCCTTCTTGGTGAAGCTTACAGCCCGACTCTGGGCTGACATTCCTGCTCGGATAAGAGAGAATACAACCACAGCACACAGACCGATCCATGAGATATTAGGCAGCACTAGAAAAGAAGAGTTGAGATTCAGATTTTCACAACTACTTGCAATGTCTTCTCTCTAAAGCTGCCTATATATGGATTGAAAATCTGTCAGTTCAGCAGAGACTGGCAGAATTTTGATCCATGTACTCATGTAATCCGTGTAATCAGCCTGCCCATTTTTTCCCCAAATGATCAGTGCCGCCGGCTATAACCAGCAACACTGATCATTGTATTCCGCTCGTGGGGAAGGCTGCCCACCGGCAGAATTGAATAGCTCATAGAGAGTGTTTTCCATATACACCTCAAACGTGTAGATGGGGGAATTGGTTCATTTTTTTTGTTTCGCTCAACCTGCTGTTTGAATGGAAAAAAAAAAATGAATCATGTATGGCCTGCCTAGGTGTGAGGTATTGTAGATTCATAGACTATGCTGTTCAGTAGGTTAACATAAAGGTAAAAGTGAAAAACATTGAAATTTAAAGTGGAATTTTTGGCCGCCTCCATTTTGCCAACATTTCTTTGACTTTCAGTTATGGTGATGGTACACTTGTCATGCTTTTGTCAGAAATTTTTTGAAAAACACTGAAAAAACCCCATTAACTGCAGCCTCACTGTGCCATCAATTGCAGCCACTGTGCCCACCATATGCAGCCACCCTGCCCATCATATGCAATCATTGTGCCCATCATGTGCAGCTTCTGTGCCCATCATATGCAGCCTCTGTAACCATCATATGCAGCGTCTGTGCCCATCAAATGCAGCCTCTGTACTCATGATATTATGCAGCCTCTGTGCCCATCATATGCAGCCATTGTGCCCACCATATGCAGCTTCTGTGCCCATCATATGCAGCTTCTGTACCCACCATATGCAGCTTCTGTGCCCATCATATGCAGCTTCTGTGCCAATGATATGCAGATTTGGTGCCCACCGTATGCAGCTTCTGTGCCCATAATATGTAGCCACTGTGCCCCCCCCCCCTGCGCTCGCCCTCCATCAGACCGGCACTTACCCTATCCGAGTGATGGCAGAGAGCTGTGGGATGGGCAGGCGACGGCTCCTGCATCCTCCATGATTCCCGTGCATCTCCTCCTCCATTCTGCGGGGTGCTCACACTGGCAGTTCCACCCCCCCCCCCCCACAGGAGAAGGTCCGGCACTTAACGGGCTGTTGGGTCCTCTCCTCCTGTGTCTCAGTGTGGGCAGCAGCAGAGACGGAGGAGTCTGTTGTCGTAAATTTTGATCGCGTGTACACAATTCCGACGCACAAAGTTCCACGCATGCTCGGAGTCAAGCAGAAGAGCCGCACTGGCTATTGAACTTCATTTTTCTCGGTTTGTCGTATGTGTTGTACGTCACCGCGTTCTTGACGTTCGCAATTTCCGACCAACTTTGTGTGACTATGTGTATGCAAGACAAGTTTGAGCCAACATCCGTCGGAAAAAATCCATGGATTTTGTTGTCGGAATGTCCGATCAATGTCTGATCGTGTGTACAGGGCATAACAGTGTTCAGTCATATCAACAATGACCAAGATTGATACTTAGTTTCAAAAAACTTGAAAAGATGTGGATAGGATAGTTGACGCATTTCGCGGATTAGATTGCTGCTTCTTCGGGGCTGTTTACCTTGCATCAAAATGTCCTGACATTGATCGAGAACATATCGCAACTTCAAAGAGAGAGGGTGGGTCACATTCAGTGACAAACAGGTGATGTCAGAATCACTGATATGATCTTGTTGATGTCGGACCATATCTATGGTTTAACTTCTTGAGATCCGCGCTATAGCCGAATGACGGCTACAGCGCGGACCTGCTTTGCCGGGACTACGTCTATTGACGTCGTCCAGTGCACGAGCGGCCTGCGTGCCCCCTGAGGGGTGCGCGCGGAGCTCTCTGTAATCAGCGAGTCTATGAGACTCGCCTGATCACGGATCGGAGCAAGGGGTCTATCCCGACCCCTTACCATGTGATCAGCTGTCAGCCAATGTGATCACAACACAGCCGGTAATCGGCTATTTTTCCTCCTCACGCTGACAGTGCAAAGAGAAAAAAAAGCCGAGCACCGGCGGCCGTGATCGGGACATAAGTCCCGATCACGGTGAGCTGGGGACAGCTCATCAGTGCCCACCTGCCCCCTGCCAGTGCCACCAAAAATATGCCAAAAAGTGCCACCCATCAGTGCCCATACTGCCGCCTATCAGTGCCCACAATCTGCCTCGCACACACAGTGCTGCACCTCAGTGCCACATATCTGTGCCCATCAGTGTCATGTACCAGTGCCCATCAGTGGCGCCCATCAGTGCCCAGAAGTGCCACCTATCAGTGCCACCTATCAGTGCCCATCAGTCCCATCTATCAGTGGTACCTATCAGTGCCCATCCATGCCACCCATCCGTGCCACCCAGCCGTGCCACCCATCCGTGCCATCTTATCTGTGCCCATCTTTGCCCATCAGTGCCGCCTTATCTGTGCCCATCAATACTGCCTTATTTGTGCCTATCGGTGCCACCTTATCTGTGCCTATTAGTGTCGCCTTAACTGTGCCTATCAGTGCCCACCAGTGCCGCCTATCAGTGCCCATCAGCGCCGCCTATCAGTGCCCACCAGCGCCGCCTCATCAGCGCATTTCAATGAAGGAGAAAAATGACCTGTTTGCAAAATTTTATAACAAACTATTACACATGATTTTTTATTTATTTTTATTTTGCATCTTTTTTTGTTTGTTTAGCAACAAATAAAACTCCCAGCTGTAATTAAATACCACCGAAAGAAAGCTCTATTTGTGGGGAAAAAATGATAAAAATTTCATTTGGGTACAGTGTAGTATGGCCGTGCAATTGTCATTCAAAGTGCATCAGCGCTGAAAGCTGAAAATTGGTCTGGGCAGGAGGGGGGTTTAAGTGCCCAGTAAGCAAGTGGTTAAAAGTTGTACCACTGATGATCTGGTGTGTTTCCACCCAAGGAAATGGAGGATAAACCATAGGATACTAAGGTCGAAGTGTAGTAGCACTGCGATCCGAGGCCATTACTAGATCGTCACAGTCCTGTGCCGTCCTGACTAGGGATGAGCTCGGTGTTCGATTCGAACGCATGTTCGACTCGAACATCGGCCGTACGTCTGTTTGGCGAGTTCAGAACTTTGTGGACCGTTCGCACCAAATTTGTGTGGCACAAACGGTCCACAATGCACTACGCCATCGCAGTATGCTTGGCCAATCACAGCGGCAGCGAGGAGAGCCGTAATTGGCCACAGGCAGGATGCCTGTGGCCAATTATAGCTCAGGGGGTTAAGTACGCGCCCCACACTATATAAGGCCGCCAGCGCGGCGGCCTTGTGTAATGTGTTGGCGTGCAGGGAAAGAGCTAGATAGGCAGGGACAGTATATTCTTTTCTCAGCCATCTGCAGGAGTTAGTGGGTGTTGTGTGCCTCCAGCGCAGTATACACCTGTATCTACCCTTTATTGCTGTTGCTCTCTAATACAGCCATCTGCAGGAGTTAGTGGGTGTTGTGTGCCTCCAGCACAGTATACACCTGTATCTACCCTTTATTGCTGTTGCTCTCTAATACAGCCATCTGCAGGAGTTAGTGGGTGTTGTATGCCTCCAGCACAGTATACACCTGTATCTACCCTTTATTGCTGTTGCTCTCTAATACAGCCATCTGCAGGAGTTAGTGGGTGTTGTGTGCCTCCAGCACAGTATACACCTGTATCTACCCTTTATTGCTGTTGCTCTCTAATACAGCCATCTGCAGGAGTTAGTGGGTGTTGTGTGCCTCCAGCGCAATATACACCTGAATTTTAGGTCTGTTCGAAGGTTCTGGTACGAACCGAACCGGGGGGTGTTCGGCTCATCCCTAGTCCTGACTAGAGGCTGGATGGAGCTCCTCTTCCACCTATGGTATGTGTTTAATGTGGTCCTCCACAGCTGCCATGATGTGCGTCACACCAATCATTATAAATCTTTTTTTTTTCTTGATACTAATAACATAACTTCCCATTAACATTTTCATGCTCCCTCCACACCATTTGGACTGCGAAAGGCATGGACTTTTTCTTCTTGTTTAGCCAACGACACAGATATGTAATGCAACAATGATGAGGGGCCCAACTCTTGTCCTGATCCCCTATTTTTCATCCAAAATATAGGTGGTATGCCCAGTTTTTTACCACGGCCATCCTACTGCACTTTTGAGATTTGAGAGCAAATTTAACCTCGCCACAAATGTAGCAGAAGTTATCTGCGTTGTTTACATAGTTTCGAGGCATCTTGGCTTCTGAGGGAAAATATCACGCAACTGTTGCTTGAAATGTTAAGCAATGACACTTTCACAAGCCACCAGATGTAACTGTATGATGTGTAGATCTGACCAAGACAAATGTACTTTGCAATAAAAGAACAATAAATGACGGTTAGGTAATAATCTTTAGTCTCAAAGTGAAGATAAATGTATACACTTCCATGTGGTACCATTTTTATTGTTCTACCGTACTTTGTCAAGATGTTTAACGAGGCATCATGATCATCAGACACCTCCCGCCCTTGTAGGGAAATATACTTGCCTGGCTATAAATCTTTATTGTGAAATACGGTATCTTGAAAACTTTAGCCAACCAGCACCTTTATTACCTGTTTTCTAATTCGGAGGTCAGGCCCGGATTTACCATAGGGCAGGCTGGGCGGGGGGGGGGGGGGGGAGAGCTGCGGGCTGATGTCAGGATGTTTCCCCCGCTCACCCCCCCCCCCCCCCCCTCCATCTCATGTCGGCAGCACAGGAGAGGAGAAAGCTCCCTGCCTGTTCTTCTTCCTTCCCCATTGACCACAGCGGAGGGCCAATCAGAAGAAACTAGAGGGTCATCATGGGAAATGTAGTCCTGGCGATTGGAAGCCCAATTGTCTCAGCAGGGAGCCGACTACAGTCCCCAGCATGCACTCTGCTGGGGGGAAAAGGGAAAACCCGGAAACAAGCTACTACAGGAGACATGGAAAAAGAAAGAGAGGACAGTGCTGGGGGAACTAATAGCCCAAGCACGACCAGAGAGAGAGCCACGCTGTACCCAAACCACCAGATAGAGCCACGCTGTACCTGCACCACCAGAGAGAGAGCCATGCTGTACCCACACCACAGATAGATCCACTCTGTACCTGCACCACCAGAGAGAGATCCACGCTGTACCCACACCACCAGATAGACTCACACTGTACCCACACCACCAGAGAGAGCCCCGCTGTACCCACACCATCAGAGAGAGACACACTGTACCCGCACCACCAGATAGATCCACACTGTACCCGCACCACCAGAGGAGAGCCACTCTGTACCCACACCACCAGAGAGAGCCGCGCTGTACCCGCACCACCAGAGAGCCACTCTGTACCCACACCACCAGATCGAACCACGCTGTATCCGCACCCCCAGAGAGAGCCACGCTGTACCCACACCACCAAGGAGAGCCACGCTGTACCTGCACCACCAGAGAGAGCCACGCTGTACCCAAACTACCAGAGAGAGCCACGCTGTACCCAAACCACCAGAGAGAGCCACGCTCTACCCAAACCGCCAGAGAGAACCATGCTGTACCCACACCCCCAGAGAGAGCCACGCTGTACCCGCACCACCAAATAGAGCCATGCTGTACCTGCACCACCAGATAGAGCCACGCTGTACCCACACCACCAGAGAGAGACACACTGTACCAAAACCACCAGAGAGAGCCACGCTGTACCCGCAACACCAGAGAGAGCCACACTGTACCCACACCACCAGAAAGAGCCAGGCTGTACCCACACCACCATAGAGAGCCACGTTGTACCCACACCACCGGAGAGAGAGCCACAAGAGCCGCATTGTACCCGCACCACCAGAGAGAGCCAGGCTGTACCCACACCACCAGTGAGAGCCACGTTGTACCCACACCACCAGAGAACCACGCTGTACCCACACCACCAAGAGAGCCATGAGAGCCATGCTGTACCCACACCACCAAGAGAGCCACAAGAGCTGCATTGTTCGGGTCTCAGCCTAGGCGGCGGATGCACCGGCTGGTGGCTTGGGTCTCCCAGTCGGTTGTTATCACTAAAAAGCCAACTGCTGGCTGTAAAAAACAGTACCGGGGTGGTGCCTGCAGCCTGGTTTAACTCCTACAAGCCTTGAATGCGAATTTGCATACTGTCGGCGCGAAGGGGATAAGTAGTTATATATACAGTATATAGTTATTATTACTAAAGATACTTCTAGATTTATGTTGCAGCAAAGTACAGTTGCAGAGACCCCTGAAGTTGATCACAATGCAACATCTGTCTTGGTGTGAAGACAAGATCTGCATGGTACGCAGCCTGAGCACAGACACTTAGATCTCCTCCTCCCCAGTCCCACACAGCACACACAATGTGGGGGTTATTTACTAATGGCAACTCCACTTTGCCCTACAAGTGAAAACTACAAGTGCAAAGTGCACTTGAAATTGCACAGAAAGTGCACTTGGGAGTTCAGTCACTGTAGAAAATAAAAAACAGCATTTTAGCTTGCACATGATTGGATAATAAAATCAGCAGAGCTTCCCCTCATTTCAGATCTACCCCTCAGATTTACAGCAACTGAACTTCCAAGTGCACTTCCAGTTCAATTTCAAGTGCACTTTGCACTTGTAGTGCAAAGTGGATTTGCCTTTCGTAAATAACCCCCATAGCTGAAATCTGATTCCCTTAAACACAGCTGCGATCTGCACAGTGTGTAGCTGGCCACTGTGTTGCAGTTCTGACCTGTGAAATTCTATGGTCGGAATGGCAGCTCAGTTGCAGTAGCCAGCTATAAACTGTGCAGATCGTAGCTGTGTGGATGGGAATCAGATTTCAGCTACAGTATGTGCTGTGTGGGGAGGAGATCTTAGTGCCTGTGCTCCGACTGTGTAGCGTGCAGGGATAGGAGATGACTGGCACAGTGTCAGGGGTGGTGGGGGCTTTGAAGGGGCACAAATTAAATCACCCACCCCAGCACCCCACTAGATCCGGCCATGGATTCGGCAAGGACTGTACTTCTACTGTTGGGCAGAAACCACTGCGCCTGACCGATCGGCTTTTAGTGCAGAGTGGTGGAATGTAGAAAGCATTCCAGCACTCAACGCACCGCTCTACACCGACATACCGTGGGCGGTTACACCAGGACACCCTCTAAGTGGTGGTAGCCAGCATAGACTACACACAACCCCTACAGGAACATCAGTGCCTTAGCTGTCAGAGGTGAATCCTAGCAGTCTCAATGCCGAAATCACAGGGCGCCGGGACGGCGGCGCCGAAAAGAACCGATCCGTAACACAGACACCGCCATCGGCTCTTTCGGCTCAATGTCTTGGCACATTACCCATGCAGACTATAAGTGTGTGTTTTACTTCACACAGTTCTGCAACCCCTGGTGTGAAAATTGCTGGACCCTTCCATAAGAAGCAGTAATTAGGATCGAATTATAAACACCCCGAGTGTTCGTGTTATTTATCATGTCGACGTTAAATAATATGACACATTATACGAGCATTGTCCAGGCTATTTGTTTAGGTTTGAGGCTTTCTTCTGGCACGTCCTCCAGCATTCTTGGGCTGATATTGCTGTAACGCCAAGGGACTGGAGAGCGGTTCTTTGTCAGCCCAGAGATGGGAGTGGAGGACTGGGATGGGATGTTTCCCACAGCTAACTCTGAAATGTGACCTTCAACCTACTCCACAACTACGAGGATTACAACGGCATTGCCTAACACACCATCACCCTTTAAAGGAGAGCTCTGGGTTCATGAATAAAGTCCATGCAGAACTCCAGCAGAAAGACCTTTCCTTTGCTGAAGCACCGAGTATCATAAACCATAATCTGTTAAAAAATAAAATAACATTTGCACTTTTTTAATCCTTTGTTGCATCTCAGTGCTGCTGATCTTCTCCATCCACTTCTCGCCCACATGCACTCCAGGGATGGCTAAATGGCATTTCTCTAGATGAGTTTCCTGAGGGTGATATGCGTGTTCAATGTGTGTCTTCATCCAATGTGACAGGGTGACAACTCAGGAGCACAACTAGGAGACAGGGAAAGAGCATTGTCACTTCATAACCACACACAACACGGAAAAATGACACAAAGAGGAATTATAGCATATTCACATACCAGTGCTTATTGGTAATAGTACTGGTCTAAAACAACAAAGAATGACTAAATGGTTAAAACATATTAGAGTCAATTTAAAGTCCATAAGCACTAGAGGAAGCGCCTCAGTGAGATTAAAGTGGAGTTCCACCCAAAAAAAAAAATTAATTAATGTGCATAAAAAAAAAAAAAAATTGGAGAATTTTTTTTTTTAACTCACCTCTTTAATGTCTGTTGCTAGGGGGTCCCTCGTAATCTGCCTCCTTTGGTGCCTGGGCTCCGGATGCCACTTCCCTCGGCGCAGGAAGGGAAATCACCTCTCCCTCCTCCCTTTTAGGCAATCATCTGGGACACGTCACAGATCCCAGATAATTGCGCGGCCAGTCACGGCGCACGGAGCGGCTCATGCATGTGCAGTGGGTGCCCGGCTGTGAAGCCACAGCCGGGCGCCCACAGTTACAATGCCGGTGCCACCGAGTGGAGGGGGAGATGAGCGGGGGTTCCCGCATCGCTGGACCCTGGGACGGATAAGTGTCCGATTAATATTAAAAGTCAGCTGCTGACTTTTAATTTTATATTTTTTTAAGCAGAACTCTGCTTTAAAGTAATCTCTGGAGAAACATAAAACAGACAGCAGGGGGCGCCGCATTAGGTGCAGTTTTACATACTGAACTTAGTTTGGTGCTTTCCGCTGTCTTTTTAAAGAACATCATAACAGGAATTGCCTTTGTGGTAGGATCACCTGTTATTCTTTTTAAACTGCTTGCCGACCAGCGCACAGCGATATACGTCGGCGCAATGGCACGACTGCGCAAAATGGGCATATCTGTGCGTCCCCTTTAAGACACGGCTTGGTGGTGCTCCCAGGTCTCGTGGACTTGATGTCCGCCGGGGGCCCGCGATCGTGACACGGAGCAGCAGAGCGGGGAGATGCCTATGTAAACAAGGTATTTCCCTGTTCTGCCTAGCAACATGACAGGGATCTACTGCTCCCTATCATCGGGAGCAGTGATCGCTGTCATGTGAGTGGAAGCCCACCCCCCCCCCCCACAGTTAGAATCACTCCCTAGGACACACTTAACCCCTTGATTGCCCCCTAGTGTTTAACCCCTTTCCTGCCAGTGTAATTTACACAGTAATCAGTGCATTTTTATAGCACCAATGGCTGTATAAATGTCACTGGTGCCAAAATAGTGTCAAAAGTGTCCGATGTGTCCGCCATAATGTCGAATTCATGATAAAAATCGCAGATCGGTGTCATTACTAATAAAAAAATTATAATAATAAAAATGCCTTAAAACTATCCCCTATTTTGTAGACGCTATTACTTTTGAGCAAACCAATCAATATATGCTTATTGCACTTTTTTTTACCAAAAATATGTAGAAGAATACATATCAGCCTAAACTGATAAAGATTTTTTTATATATATATTTTTTTTGGGGGATATTTATTATAGCAAAAAGTAAAAAATATTGTTTTTGTTTCAAAAATCTTCGCTCTTTTTTTGTTTATAGCGCAAAAAATAAAAACCACAGGAGGTGATCAAATACCACCAAAAGAAAGCTCTATTTGTGGGGGAAAAAAGAACGTCAATTTTGTTTGGGCACAACGCCGCACGACCGCGCAATTGTCAGTTAAATCGACGCAGTGCCGAATTGCAAAAAGTGCTCTGGTCAGGAAGGGGGTAAATTCTTCCAGAGCTGAAGTGGTTAATGACAGATTTAAAGGGTTACTAAACCCTTGATTATTTTTTTTTTTTTAAAACAAACAAATCATACTTTCCTCTTCTGTGCAGTTGGTTTTGCACAGAGTGGCCCCGATCAACGTCTTTTGGGGTCCTTCAGTGGTGCTGGTGGCTCCTCCACTACTCGAGCGCCCCCCCCCCCCCCCCGTCGGAGAAGCGCTCTACTTCAGGACACCTGTGCGGGAGCGCTCCTGTGTCCTGCTTCTGCATCTGTTGACACTGACAGCAGGACTCGGCCCAGAACCCCCCCTCCTTCCCCCCAGGCGTAATTTTATTTGATTGACCGCAGCAGGAGCCAATGGCTGTGCTCCTATCAATATATCCAATCAGGAAACGAGACACCGGCCATACCTGGTGTGCTCTTTCCCGGGGCAAGAAAGACAGGGCTCAGGTAAGTAAAATGGGGGGGTCTGGGGGGATGCAGCATGAGAGAAGGTTTTTCATAGCATAGAATGCATTAAGGTGAAAAACCACGAGGGTTTACAACCCATTTAAAGAGATTAAAAGTAACTTATGAAATGACATTAACATGTTAAAGCTTGGGTTTACATCTGCTTTAGATAAACAGATATTATCTAACTTCGTTTGTCATCCTTCTTGAATCTCGGTGTGTTTTGTGTATTTCTTCCAGATCTGTGCAGTAATCCAGTGTGAGACTTTCCCTCTGTGCAGGAGCTTCCTGTAATAAGGACCGCTCACTGCTGCTCTCTCCTTGTGCAGGGAGACTTGTCTGGTCTCCGCCCCTTCCTGTAGTTTTCTGCAGGTAGCCTGTTGTGGGTGGAGCCTGCTGGGTCCCTCCTTGCTCTCTCTCTCTCCTTGTGCAGGGGGACTGGTCTTGTCTCCGCCCCCCTCCTGTAGTTTTCTACAGGCAACCTGTAGTGGGCGGAGTTACTGGGTCCCTCCCACAGCTCTGCTCTCTGCACAGATGATATCACTGCTACTTCCGCAAGATAATGTCAGGGATTTGCAATGCAGGAGCACGGGTGAGACATCCAATTCAAGCTATAGACACCAACTCTGAGGACAGTGTGACCACAAAAAAAGACTCACTAATACATTCTGATGTCTGCTGTTAAGCCATAGTGTTATTTTAAAACTAGTATTTTTGTGTTTTAAAAGGCTGCTTTATGCATTGACATACATCCATAGACTCATTCTGCCTGGACAGTTTGTTCACCTGCTGACTAGCCACCATCCACAGGCAGCTTAACTCTTCAATAAGACACAGGTGTTGAATCCAAAGCAATTTTGCTTCAGTTGCATTTTGTCTGTGAATAACTAAGACCTACTTAAAGCGGAGTTCCACCCAAAAATGGAACTTCCTCTTTTTGGAATCCTCCCCCCACCGGGTGTCACATTTGGCACCTTTCAGGGGGGAGGGGGGGAGCAGATACCTGTCTAATCCAGGTATTTGCTCCCACGTCCAGGCATAGATAGCCGCAGTATCCGTAATCAGTATCTATGATATATCTGATGCCTCCTCCATCCCCCCCCCCCCGCTGTCTTCTGGGAGACACACGGGTCCGCGAAGACAGCAGGGACCAGTGGAATCGCCCAGCGTGATTCACGCATGCGCAGTAGAGAACCAGGCTGTGAAGCTGCAAGGCTTCACTTCCTGCTTCCCTTACCGAAGATGGCGGCACCAGCACCCGGGAGCCGAGGGAGAGATCGGCTTCGGGTGCTGACATCGCAGGCGCCCTGGACAGGTAAGTGTCCATATTTTAAAAGTCAGCAGCTGCAGTATTTGTAGAAAAAATTCAGCGGAACACGGCCATAGATGGGTCAAATCCTTGCTGAACCGGCCAATCCATCTATGGGCAGGCTGATTGTACTGAAGTCAATCCATGGACCGACTTCAGTACAACCAGCCTGTCTGTTTTTTTTCTTCCATGTGATCACTGCCGCCAGCAGTGCTTATTGTGTTCAGGGAAGGCTCTCTACCGGCAGAACAAAAGTGCTGTGTGAGGGATTCCCCGATCAACACTGAGTACGTTGATGGTGGAATCTAGCAATTTTCTTTCCTTCCACTCATGGTGGTAGGAAAGAAAATTGCATAATCTATGGGCTGCTTTAGTAACATGGAAGAAACAAGGAGGGTGTAGCTAGGACTGAACTAACTAGCACTAAACAGGACGGCAGGGCAGGTGGAGATACCAAATCACAAGATCTAATGACCCAAAATCACCACTAGATGTCAGCATACACCAGAACAATAGTAATGATGCCGCTCAACAGCAGAAAAGTTCAAATAGGTGTGACAAGAACAGTATACATCTGATAGGTTCAATTCAAATGAATTCCGCTATTATCACGTTATCAGTAGTTTGGACACCTTTTTTGAAATCTCCTATATTATAAGAGAGGCCAGAATGAGGCCGGGATTAATTATAGTGTACATGGTTCAAACAGTGGCAGCCAACCGCCCTACTCCATGCACCTGACCCCTAATCTACATGCAGGGAGCCAAACACATGGATTTCAATTAGTTTTTTTTTTAAGCACCTGATTAGAACCCGAGGCTATAATTGACTTAAAAAAAAGTGTGGGCTAAGGGCACAGTGCCCTGCGCCCTGAGCCCACCCAGTTGTGTGACAATCGAAAATGAATATTCCCTGTTGTCTTCCTGATTCTTCTCCTGACCAATCAGGAAGCGGGTCCTGAGACTCGATTGGCCAGGGAGTCTTAGGAGTGTCTTAGGGACTTCTTTTTCAGCCAGGAGAAGCAACGGCCCAGTGCCACGGCAAGCTGCAGCAGGTGGAGGGGCGCAGCTTCCATGAGCCTTACCCGGATCCAGCACGAGGATAGAGTAAGGACATGGACGGTGTCCTATGTATAGCAGTAGACTCTCTGCAGTTTCTAATGACATGAGATGCCAGTGTGTAAGCGTGGCCTAAGCTGCCTCCCACGTGGCCATAACGAGCAGCCAGGTCACCTTACAATTTGTATCAGCTTCCAGGGAAGACGCACTTCTCAACCCAACTGTACTCTCCTCTATGAGGATGGTGGCCGTAGAAGCGCCCCCCTTCACCCTCCTGGCTGTACCTGCTCAATCCCCTCATTCCCAGGAGAAGGGTTTTTTTTTCAGTGGAAACGCAGTTCTGACATCTCCAGCACTGAGTGTATATAATGGCAAGGGGTGCTATGGCATGCTGAAGGGTCTATTGATGATGGCTGCAGGGGATCTATTGTGTCTGGAGGAGATCTATTTTTTGGTGGGGGGGTCTATCATTGCTTGGGAGGTCTATTAGTGCTGGCAGGGGATCTATTGTTGCTTCTGTTGGGTCTTATGCTGCTCGGGGGGGGGGGTGTCAATTGTTGTTGGGAGGGATCTACTGTTGAGTGAGAGGTCTATTGCTGCTGGCTGCTGGGATATCTATTGTTGCTGCTGCTGGAGGGGAGGGTCTAATGCTGCTGTAGTGGGTCTTTTGTTGCTTGTGTTATGTGTTATGTTATGGGGGGGTCCAATGTTGCTGGGTGGGGTCTATTGTTGGATGGGGGATCTAATGATCTATTGTTGCTGGGGTGGGGGATCTATTGCTGCTGTGGTGGGGTCTGTTGTTGCTGGGGGTATCTTATCTTTTGTTGCTGGGGGGGGGGGGGGGGGGTGTTCATTGTTGCTGGGGAGGTTGGTTGTTGTGTGGGGGATCTATTTTACTACTTTTCTGGTTATCATGAACAAATTCCATTCAAATTATTTGACAACACAAAATGATACTTGGTGGCATTTTGTGTATTTTTCAAAAGTGACGGTACGAGGGGCGTGACCGGAAGTCGACGGGAGCGGACGTGCTGTGCCAGAGCTCCGACACAGCCGCCGCTTCATCCGCCAACATCGGGACGATTCGAGCGGGGAGAGGGCCCTGGTCTCTCCCCGCTAAGTGCTAGAGCCCTCCCGCTCCATCCCGGGAGGTTTTTGAGGCTTTTCTCGGCCGATCGAGCCCCGTCCGGGCTCGCGGGCCTACTTTCGCCCGCCGGACCGCCGCCGCCATCTTGGGGCCTACCCTTGCCCTGGCCCTCCACGCCATCCCGGGATCCCTGCGGGGAGGCTGAAGTCCCTCTGCGGCCATCGAGGACTGCGGTGACCGGCGGGGGTGACCTGGACCGTCCCTGAGGGCTCCGGCCGTGCTGCGGCCTACTGCGGAGCCTCTTCCACACGAGGCCGGCCGCCATCTTTAGGCCTCGGGCCTACTCGACCTAATTGCCTAAGCGGAGGTGTTAGTGTCTGCCGTGGAGAGAGGCTACATTTACTCTCACCCCCCATCTGCTGTGCAACCTGCCAAGGGTCCCTGGAGAACTCTGTGCTGCTCTCCCACTGTGCTAGCCTCCACCTGGACTCAAAGATACAAGAAGCAGTGCTCTGCCATCTTATCAGGTACCTTTCTACTACCACCCCCCTCCATCATCATCCCCCCCCTGTGCCCCTGTCCCCCCCCACGTACTCCTGGGCTGTCTGTTGTGCCCCCACCTCACCCCCCCCCCCCGAAGCTACCCACATCTCCCTGCCCCCCCCCCCCTTCCACTCCTGTGCCCACTGATAAGAGCCTATTGACTGCCAGAACATGTGAGCACCCCTTTGCTATGACTGCCATGTAATTTTGGGGCCATGCCCCCACCTCCGCCTTCCTGAGGCTCCCTCTCAGCAATTTTCAGCTTTACTACCTCCGGGAGCCACATCCTCACCCCCTCAGCCCGACCGTGCACCCCATGGGGAAGATAGGAGATCAAAGAAAGTCCTACGCTTCTGTACTTCTCCCCCAAACCTCATCCACCATGGACCGTTATCTACATAAGTCCATCCCCTCCTCCCAAATGGAGGGGGACCCTGCATTAGACCCTCCAGCCCGCCATGGACCTGATTTGAACTGTCCGGATGCTCCCTCACCCATTTTTGACCAGGGATCTCCTACTTTGCTGACGGCTGATGTCCTGGATGCTAAGCTCCAATCCCTGCTGAAAGCTATCACTCACTCCATTACTCAGGAAATTGGGAAACTGGCCAAAGAGCTGAGGGGTGAGATTGACCAACTGGGCGGCCGCACGGACACCCTAGAGACTAAGTTTGATGAACTGGTCCAATATGTTCAAGTGCTAGAAGACGATAACGCCGCTGTTAAACACTCTGTTTCTCTACTCCAAACACATCAGGAAGACCTCGAGAATCGTGAACGCAGGCAGAACCTGCGCATTAGAGGCATTCCTGAAGCGGTGGAAGACAGGGATCTCCGTTCCTACCTTCTCAGCCTGTTTAATGTGGTGGCCCCCCGAATTCCAGATATTGATTGGCGACTAGACAGGGCCCACAGATCGCTGGCGCCTAAACCCCCTGCAGGTGCTAACCCGAGAGACGTGGTGGTTCGGTTCCATTACTTTGACAGTAAAGAAGCACTCACACTAGCCACTCGTAACCAACCTAAGCTGGACTTTAAAGGTGCCAGAATCCAAATCTTCAATGATCTCTCACCAATCACCTTGGCACGACGAAAAAAATCTACGTCCCTTGACGCTTCATCTTCAGACCCACAAGATTCCCTACAGATGGGGCTTCCCCTTTTGCCTCTCAGTGACTCGAGAAGGCACTCAGTTCTCTCTTCGTGACCTACATGAAAGCGACGCCTTTCTGCGTAGCCTTGGACTCCCCCCTCTCCCAGACGAAGAACCTACTCCACTTCCCTCTACACCTCGGCCGTCAGCACTTCCTGCCCGGATATGGACCCCAGTTTGACCAAAGCCTTCTAGATCCAATCTTACCCCTCAACGGAGACCTTCCTTCAAACCCCCGACTTGAGGGACACTGCATCGGAACAAGTCTGAGCTTACCTGACCCCCTAGATGGGGCCTTGTTAGATTCTCCATGGTGCAGTTTTATGTTATTATGCCATGGCGGGTCCCCCACACTTATTCCCCGACACTCATGGGGTGCACTGGTTATTGTTTAATGCTCTTCTTTTTACTGTTTGCAACTTCAGTACATTGCTTTTTGTCTGTTATGTTATTATACATTCTGTTGCTACGTTTGCTTTTGATAGGTAGCTGAATTGATTTTTCCAGCTATGGAAGGCGTGGGGTGGCCTATGGGCTCCTCACCCCCCCTACACTAGGTGGTCCTCGTGACCCCTGTTTTGGTCCTGGGCTCGGACCTGGGCTTCCTGGAGGTTATGTTCCTCCGGGTTTCTCTACGGATGTCGTTTTTATTTTTAGTTATTCTTTATTTTTGTTGGTTTTCCTTTTTTGGGGCTACTGCCCATGCAGTCTCCCCTTAGGCTGCTTTTTTTTGTTGTTTTTTTCTCTTAACGTTTTTAGTTTTTGTCCACAGCCTTTTTCCGGTGATTCACGGATCCTTGTGACACCGTTTATCTGTACACGAGTTTCTTCTGGGAAGTTCTTTTTTGTCAGGCCTCGGTCTCCTTTGGTTTCCTTGGTGACCGACTGCCACAATTTGCTAGATATATGTCAATGTCGATATTATTGTCGCACCACTATATACCAAGCTGTCAGGCTCTCCCCTTTTCTCTCCCCTGGTTTCTCCTTCTCCTTTTGCCTTCTCCTCCCTACTGCCTGGGACTCAACTTCCATTGACGGTTCTATGCTTCTCTCTCTGCTTTTTCACCTATCTCCTTTGATATGTCGTTGAAGTTTTTTACCTGTAATGTGAAAGGTTTAAACTCTGTTCGGAAAAGGTGGTTGGCTCTGAAAGAGTTTAAAGCTTCTAAAGCGGACGTGATACTGATCCAGGAGACACACTTCCGTCCTGGGGGTTCCCTTAAATTTGCCAGCAAAGCATTTCCGACCTCTTTTCTGGCTTCAGATCCATCTGGCAAGGCGGGCGTGGCGATCCTGATTGGCCGCTCCTGCCCGTTGCAAATTCAATCTTCTTACCTGGACCCCCAGGGCAGATTTATTATTCTGGATTGCATGTTTCAGTCTCAACCTGTCACGATCCTAAATGTATATGCCCCCAATTCTGGTCAAGTTCGCTTTCTCAATGCTGTTTTTGTCATGTTAGGTAAGTATGCCCACCCTTTCACAGTGATTGGTGGAGATTTTAATATGGTTATGTCCCCAGGTAAAGACAGACATGTTTTGTTCCCCACTAAAACCCCTTCCAATGTGGACGCCCTCTCCAAATCGTTCCGCAGACTTATTAGGGCCCGACGTTTACTGGATATATGGCGCATTAAACATCCTACTCAGAAACACTATACTTTCTACTCCCACCCCCACAAACTCTTCTCTAGGTTGGATCACTTTTTCATCTCCACACCCCTCTTGACAAATGCTGTATCCTCTGAAATTAATCCTGTCCCATGGTCGGATCATTCCTCTGTCCATTTAGAACTCTCCCTATCCTCGGCCTTCCCCCGCTCCTGTCATTGGCGGCTAAATGAGACCCTCCTACGTAACCCTGAGACTAAAGCTCAACTGACCACATGCCTTAATGAGTATTTTGAGCTCAACATTGGCTCCGTCTCTGAGCCCTCGACACTGTGGGAGGCGCATAAACCTGTATTCAGTGGGCACTGTATTGCCATAAGCTCTCGACTTAAAAAGGACGCCATACACCAGAGAGCCTCGGCTCTTCTCAAACTTTGCAAAGCTGAGGACCGTTTGTTCTCCTCTCCCACGGTGTCAGGGCTTCGGACCGTTGTCTACCTACGCAACCTCCTTAGATCACTTGATATGCAGAAGATAGACAAATCCCTCCTATGGTCAAAACAGAAGTTTTACGAGTACTCTAACAAACCCCACCGGATACTAGTAAACAAACTTAAACCTCGACCTTTCCAAGCCTATCCTGACTCCCTTAAGCAACCCGACGGCTCCTCCACCTACTGTCCTCTCACTATGTCTAAGACGTTTGGTAACTTCTACCATAAGCTGTATAATTGTCTACTCGCTGACGATCAATACACTTTCACCCAGGAGAAGTTTAACTCCTTCGTGGAATCATTGCCCCTCCCCCAGCTTTCCCCTGACCACCTCCCGTCTTTAAACTCTCCCATCTCCCCTGAGGAACTAGCTGCGGTTGTGGAGCATCTTCCCACCCAAAAAGCTCCTGGCCCTGATGGCCTACCTTACTCCTACTACAAGACTTTCCTTCCATTGCTGAGTCCACACCTCCTTTCCCTATTCTCCTCCTTATTGAAAGGCACTATTCCTGACCCCCAGTTTCTCCATGCTCATGTATCTGTGATCCCGAAACCAGATAAAGACCCCTCCCTCCCAGACAATTACAGGCCTATCGCGCTGTTAAACTCCGATTACAAAATTTTCACCAAAATATTGGCAATCAGGCTGTCCTGTTTGCTACCGCAACTTATTCATAAAGACCAAGTCGGTTTTGTACTGGCCAGGCATGCAGGAGACAATACTAGACGTACTATAGATTTGATTGACTTACTAAACAAAACGAACCGCCCAGCTCTTATACTGAGCCTTGATGCTCAGAAGGCATTCGATCGACTCAGCTGGCCGTTTATGTTTGCCACGCTTTCTCACTTTGGTATTACAGGTCCCTTCGTTGCCGCCTTGAGGGCACTGTACTCCAGGCCCTCTTCGCAAGTCCAACTCTCCTCCTACCTATCGCCATCCTTCTCCCTTAGTAATGGCACTAGGCAGGGCTGTCCACTGTCCCCCTTGCTCTTTATTCTCTGCTTGGAACCCCTGGCAGCGGCTATCCGTAATCACCCTGATATCCGGGGGGTGCAACTACGCCAAGCAGAGTATAAATTGTCTCTATATGCCGACGATATTCTACTGACTTTAACCAGACCCCTTACCTCCCTTCCCTCCCTACATGCTCTCCTACACCAATTTAGCTCGATCTCTGGATATAAAATGAACACTACCAAGACAGAAGCTCTACCTATCCTTATTCCCCCCGCAGATCTTGCTTCTCTGCAGCGCAATTTCGCTTACCGTTGGTGTACGGCCTCCCTCAAATACCTAGGGGTTAATCTTACCTCTTCCTACTCCAGCCTGTATCAGGCTAATTTCCCACCACTTTTTCGGGACATCGACCGACTCTTGCGACAATGGGACTTGTATCCCATTTCCCTCTTGGGTCGCATCAATGTCCTGAAGATGTCTATTATGCCACGACTTTTATACCTATTCGAAACACTGCCGATCCCTATTCCCATGTCCCAACTCAAAGCGACTCAGAGGTCCTTCCTCAACTTTATCTGGCGCTATAAGGCCCACAGGATAGCTAGTTCCGTAGTGCTTACCCCCAGAGCTAGGGGGGGACTGGGGGCCCCAGACCTCCTTAAATACTATTATGCTACACATCTAAAACCGGTTATAGTATGGTCCCATAGAATGTCATCCAGTGTATGGTCTGACATTGAAATGAGCATTACCACCCCGGTCCACCCCTGCTCGCTGATTTGGGCGGAACTGGAAACCTCCATACATCAACTTAGGAACCTTTCTCTTAACCCCATGCTATTTACACTTTCTATTTGGAAGAAATGTGCCCAACGTTTCTCCCTGGCCTCCCCATGTTCGCCATTATTGAACGTACTGTTCAACCCTGACATCCCGGACAGCCTGTCTTACACACGCATGCTCCCTTGGACGCGTGCGGGCGTTTTCCAACTTCGTAATTTGGTACATCCACTTACACATTCGCTCCTATCCTTCGCTGACATTCAACGTAAATTCCAGGTCCCCAAGGGTTTGTTCTATTCCTATCTTCAAATCAGACATTACTTTAGCTCCAAGAACCCAACTCTAACCTTGAATAACCCTACCCCTTTTGAACTGCTCTGCTCCCAGGGTCCAAACCAAACGAGACTCATCTCAGAGATCTATAAGTATTTGCAGGCCTCTCCCTCTTTCTCCGGCCCAGGTCACCTCTATATGCGTAAATGGTCTCGGCTTCTTGGCCAGCCCATTTCCACCCCCCAGTGGCTGAAGATTTGGGAGACTGCCTCTAAATCGTCTCGCTGTGTAGAACAGAAAGAGACAATATATAAAATCCTTATGTTTTGGTACAGAACCCCACAGCTTCTACATAAATATGATCCTCGGGCTTCCCCACTCTGCTGGAGGTGTCGGAAGGCTATTGGATCCCTCTTTCACATTTTCTGGGAATGTTCGCTCATCAAATCTTTCTGGTCCTCGGTCCATGTATATTTGCAGGAACTGTCCGACACCATCCTTCCTCTAACCCCAATCCACTTTCTGTTAGGCTTACCCTTTCCTGATCTGCCTGCCAATGTTCAGAAACTCTTAGGTTATATTCTATTGGCGGCGAGACGGGCCATACCAATCAGATGGCTGTCGCAGTCCCCACCAACACTCCCACAGATATTGCAAACACTGGAACAGATCCGCAGGATGGAGCACCTTACCGCTGTTATTCATGATACTTTCCCTAGGTTTTCCCGGGTTTGGGATTTATGGGACCATTCCCACCTTAACCCGGGACTCCCTACAACCCCTCCCTGAAGTTTATTTGATGTCTTTCTTTACCCCCCCCCCCCCTCGCCAGTATATGTTCTTCCCCCGGGGATGCCTCGGTCTGGTATAGGCTTCTCCCCGGACAGAGCATATTCCAGATCCAGTGGTTGGCTATGCTTTCTTGCAGACATGTAGCTATCTGGCCTACCCATCCGTTGGACTCTCTCCTGCGCCCCCCCTCCTAACTCTTCCCCCCCCCCCCGTTCCCCATGTTGCTAGATGCATTACTGCTTTGATTGAGCCTGTGACTTGATATTGCCTGACCAATATGCCACTGTGTTTATTTTCTGTTCATTGTCTGCTTGTTTTTTCTTTTCTTGCTCTTTGGCCTACGGCCTGTAACATTGCTGACACTGACAATCATTTGTTGTTATACTTCCCTCTGTAATTCCTCTCTGAAAATTTTCAATAAGAATACAATTGATAAAAAAAAAAGTGACGGTACTGGCATCGCTCCCAACTGTCCTTGATTTGAGGGGACTGTCCCTGATTTGGAGCAATGTCCCTCTGTCCCTCTTTCCTCCTCATTTGTCCCTCATTTTGGTCTGATCTATATAGATGTATATAAAATGCACTTTTTATCTTTCAGAAAGTGTTTCCCAGCGCTAAACCTTTCATCTGATTTCTAAATTGCTGCATTTGTACATTTTAAAAGCCAATATAAAGGAATAGTAGTGGCAAAAAAAAAATCCCTTGTGGATTTAATTACCCTTTTTTTTAGTTTATTCTCCTTTAAGGGGGAGTGGCAGGGGGCGTGTCCTATGCCTACATACGTTTGCTAGTAGGTGTCCCTCATTCCCATCTCAAAATGTTGGGAGGTATGTATTTGGTAATACTTACAGATGTTCTTCTGACTGATAAGAAATATGATTTTAATAGGTCTTTTGGTTTCATTAATGAAACTTCGGAAACGAAAATCTAAATTCCTGAAGCAATTTCCTCCGTTTCATTCAGTGATCTGGTTTAGTATGTGACAAATTCCTTCAAAGGACCATTTACTATAGCTTCTGATTTTTATTTATTTTTTCCTTGACTCGTATCTATAAATGTATGAAATCATATCATAAGTACAGCCTATTTCTGAACAACAACAACGTTAAAAATTAAAACTCCAATTTACAGTAGAAATTCTTAATGTAAGTGACAATTAAACAAACAAATAAATAAATAAATAAAAACACGAAAAAGACCTGCTGGTAGGTTAACCACTTGCTTACTGAGCACTTTTACCCCCCTTTCTGCCCAGGCCAATTTTCAGCACTGTCACACTTTGAATGACAATTGCGCGGTCATGCTACACTGTACCCATATGAAATTTTTATCATTTGTTTTCACACAGATAGAGCTTTCTTTTGATGGTATTTAATCTCCACTGGGTTTTTTTCATTTTTTGCACTACAAATTAAAAAATGTTTTTCCTAATTTGTTATAAAATTTAGCAAACAGGCAATTTTACTCCTTTGCTGATGTGCACTGATGAGGTGGCACTGATGGACACTATTAGGTGGCACCGATGGGCACTGATGAGGCTGCACTGATAGGCGGCACAGAGAGGTGGCACTGATAGGTGGCACTGATGGGCACTAATAGGCGGCACTGATAAGTGACACTGATGATGAGACAGTGATGGGCACTGATTGGCAGCACTGATGGGCACTTATAGGTGGCACTGGTGGGAACTGATTGGCAGCACTGATAGGCAGCACAGAGAGGTGGCACTGATGGACACTGATAGGTGGCACTGATAGGCAGAACTGATAAGTGACACTGATGATGAGGCAGAGATGGGCACTGATTGGCAGCACTGATAGGTGGCACCAGGGGCATTGCTAGGTCTGCAAAAGATCTGGGGCTAGAGCCCATAGCAGCGTAGTAAAGAAAGTCATATGCTTGGGTGGGCATACACATGTATATACAGTAATATACGTGTTGTGTGTATATGTCCCCAGAGAGGCCCCCTTACATCAGGGTCCCCAGAGAGCCTCTCCCTTAAAATCAGGATCCCAGAGAGCCTCCCCCTGCATCAGGGTCCCCAGAGAGCCCCCCACTTACATCAGGGTCCCCAGAGAGCCCCCACTTACATCAGGGTCCCCAAAGAGCCTCCCCTCCCCTTGGGGACCCCTGCAGAGACTCAGGGCTGTGGGCCCCAGATTTGGGGCTATAGCTCCAAAAGCCACCCCCTAGCAACGACACTGGGTGGCACTGGTGGGAACTGATTGGCAGCACTGATTGGCACTGATAAATGGTACTATTGGGCACCAATTAGCAGCACTGGTGGGCACTAAGGGCCCTAAAGTCCCTCTAACAGAAGCCGGTTAATGGATTTCTTCTTTTCTTCACGCTGACAGCGTGAAGAAAAAAAAGGGCGGTAACCAGCTTCTGTTTACTTCTACGATCAGCTGTCATTGGCTAACAGCTGATCACGTGGTAAAGGGCCCTCTGTGATTGGCCCTTTACCCCGATCAGTGATCAGCTGAGTCCCAAGGACTCAGCAATCACAGAGCCATCATCAATAATGGGAGGACGTCCTTTCTAAATTGGCCCTATTATGTGTATGTGTGAATGTGAGTTAGGGGCCTTAGATTGTAAACTCCTTTAGGGAAGGGACTGATGTGAATGTACAATGTGTATGTAAAGTGATGTGTAAATTGTTGGTGCTATATAAGTAGCTATAATAAAATAAATAAAAAATGAAAGAGCAATACCTTTTTTGCTATTGACTTCTTGTGCGTCTGCTTTGTTACAGTGACATCTAGAGGATATTTTAGGTATTACATCGATCATTGAGAGGCACGTGGACCTATGGACATACTAATCGGCTTTGATTGGAAAACTTTTGTAAATAGAGCTCTAAGCAAAACATAAACATCAGTAATGTATAAATGGATATAGTGATTATTTGTATCTGTTTTTTCTTTTTCTTATTGTACTATTAGAAAAAAAAAAAAAAAGAACCCGACTTTGATTTATTTTTATCAAGTTATATAATACACCAGGCAGATCAGTTGTGGCTTCTTTTCCCATCCCATTGATTGAGGCCGGGTGCCCACTGCTCTGACAACGACTTCCGATCCCACATTGTCGTGCGACTTCATGTCTGACTTCCGTGCAACTTCAATGAACAGGATCCGACTTTGATCTGTTGTACCAGGCCCTTTGAGTCTGGTATGAATCTTGAGGAGGAACCCCATGCCCAAAAACCCCCCCCCAAAAAAGTGGGGTGCCCTCCCAAGACCATACCAGACTCTTCAGTCTGGTATTGATTTTAAGGGGTCTCCCCAAGCCAAAAAAAAAAAACCTTGTGGGGTCCCCCCAAGACCATACCAGACCTTTATCGGAGCATGCAGCCTGGCAGATCAGGAAAGGGGGGGGCGAGTGACTGCCACCCCCTCCTGGATCATACCAGGCCACATGCCCTCATCATGGGGGGGGGGGTGGGTGCTTTACATCCCCCCACCCCAAAGGGCCTCTTCCTGACAACTCTGGGTGGTGGTTGTGGGGGTCTGCGGGCAGGAGGCATTTTGTAATCTGGAGGCCCTCTTTAACTAGGGCACCCCACCCCCCCCCATGTGAACAAACTTAATGCATTTAGGCATCTAAACGTGGTGAAGATGGCTTGTTGAATTTCAAACCGAGCATCAGAATGGGGAAGAAAGGGGATTTAAGGAGCTTTGAACATGGCATAGTTGTTGTGCCGGACTGGCTGGTCTGAGTATTTCAGAAACTACTGATATACTGGCATTTTCACACACAACCATCTCTCAGGTTTACAGAGAATGGTCCGAAAAAGAGAAAATATCCAGTGAGTGGCAGTTGTGTGAAGGAAAATGCCTTGTTGATGTCAGAGGTCAGCGGAGAATGGGCAGATGATAGAAAGACAACAGTATTTCAAATAAGCACTCGTTACAACCAAGGTATGCAGAATACCATCTCTGAACGCACAACACTTCGAACCTTGAAGCAGATGGGCTACAGCAGCAGAAGACCATGCCGGGTGCCACTCCTGTCATCTAAGAACAGGAAACTGAGGTTACAATTCGCACAGGTTAGCCAAAATTGGACAATAGAAGATTGTAAAAACGTTGACTGGTCTGATGAGTCTGGATTTCAACTGTGACATTCAGATGGTCGGGTCAGAATTAGGTGAAAGCATCGATCCATCCTGCCTTGTTTCACTGGTTCAGACTGGTGTTGGTGGTGCAATGGTGTGTGGGGGGGGGGGGGGATATTTTCTTAGCACACTTTGGGCACCTTAGTACCAATCTCAATTACCAATCTCAATAAAGCCATTTCACACAGTTCAAATGTGCTTAATCATTACATGATTAAGCACATTTGACGCAGGGGAAGCCCCCGTAAAGCCAAAGAGGAGGAAGCACTGCCTGCACCCTAGATGTAGTAAGTACGGGGCTGATGAGTGAGCAATAGGAGGGTTGTGCGACCGATCGATCTAACAACGGGGGAGGCAGGTAATTAATGGAAGGTTCCCCCACCCCCCAAAAAAATGGAGCACCGGTCGCCACTGCTGAAAGCCATGGCATGAGTCGCACAAAAAAAAAAAATTGCACAGAAATCATACTAGAATCGTGTGAAGGGATATGGGGAAAGTGTAAACACATAATGCGTTGGGTTACATTTAACACAACTCAGGAAACTGCAGCAAGATGCTGCAAAACGGCATATGTGTGTTTGATGCATTTTTCATACAGAGCAGTGAACGTGAAAATTGCAGCAAAAGCTGTTTTTATCTTTACACGTGGTGTTGATTTATTTTTTTATTTTTTTGTTATGTTGGGCTGGAGTTCTTCTATATTCAAAATCAACAGCCAAGAATAACCTAGAACGTTCGCCCATCTTCCATTAACCACTTGAGACCCGTGCTATAGCCGAATGATGGCTACAGCGCGGATCTCCTTTTCCGGGACGACGTCAATAGACGTAGTCCCGTGCACGAGCGCCCTGTGCGCCCCCTGAGGGGCGCGCGCGGCGCGCTCTGTGATCGGCGAGTCTATGAGACTCGCCTGATCACCGATCCGTGCAAGGGGTCTATCCTGACCCCTTATCACATGATCAGCTGTCAGCCAATGACAGCTGATCATGTGATACAACGGAGTCGGTAATCGGCTATTATTCCTCCTTGCGCTGACAGCGCGAGGAGAAAAAAAAAAAGCCGATCACCGGCGGCTGTGATCAGGACACCAGTCCCGATCACAGCCAGCCCTGCTAGTGCCCACCTGCCCCCTGCCAGTGCCCACCTGCCCCCTGCCAGTGCCACATTAATAAAAACTTAGTGCCCCCTGTCAGTGCCACCCAGCAGTGCCCACAGTGCCACCCAGCAGTACCCACAGTGCCACCCAGCAGTGCCCACAATCTGCCTCAACAAAGGTGCTGCACCCCAGTGTCACATATCAGTGGTACCTTTCAGTGCCCATCCGTGCCACCCATCCGTGCCACCCATCAGTGCCACCCATCCGTGCCATCTTATCTGTGCCCATCTTTGCCCATCAGTGCCGCCTTATCTGTGCCCATCGGTGCCGCCTTATCTGTGCCTATTAGTGCCGCCTTAACTATGCCTATCAGTGCCCACCAGTGCAGCCTATCAGTGCCCACCAATGCAGCCTATCAGTGCCCACCAATGCAGCCCATCAGTGCCCACCAGTGCAGCCTATCAGTGCCGCCTCATCAGCGCACTTCAATGAAGGAGAAAAATTACCCGTTTGCAAAATTTTATAACAAACTATTAAACATGATTTTTTTTTTTTTTTGCATCTTTTTTTGTTTGTTTAGCAAAGAAATAAAACTCCCAGCTGTAATTAAATACCACCAAAAGAAAGCTCTATTTGTGGGAAAAAAATGATAAAAATTTCATTTGGGTACAGTGTTGTATGACCGCGTAATTGTCATTCAAAGTGCATCAGCGCTGGTCTGGGACTGAGGGGGGTTTAAGTGCCCAGTAAGCAAGTGGTTAAAGACTATTCTGTGTATTCTGTGAATTACTTAATTAGTTGTGGATTTTTTCTTAAATATCATTTGATAGTCTGTTTTTGAGAACAAAAATCATTTTTATTTAGACGCGTGGAGGAAAGTTAACCTACGCTTGTAAAATGTAAAATTCCGCTTGTTAAAGCTAATCACATTCCGAGCTGCCGGGGGAATATATAAATATTAAAGAGTTGCCCTTTTCTTTTGTTTTAGTTTCTAATAAAATCAAAGCAGCTAATGAATTCACATTTCAGCGGCTTTTTTGGCTGGTGAAATAAAATAAAGACAAATGTAATGTATGCGCCGGTGTCTGGAGGAATTAATGCCTGGCACGGATTTTAGACATCGATGACAACCCAAATGATGCCGGTAAACACGGCGTTCGCTGAAAAACAACTTTTTTTTTTTAAGTTTACTCTTTTTAGGGATTCATGTGAAAGTAATAATATATAATCAAGGTTTGTTAAATTTGATCTTAAAGAGGAACATTACTAAAAAAGTGAAGTCCTGATGGTTCCTTCCTCTCTCCCCCCGCAGCCTATAACTGAGCTACAGGTTTTTTGGGAGGTAAGGGAGGAGGAGGGTAGGGCTATTTTTCATCAGGAACGTAGGGGATTGCAGTTCCGGCACCTCCAGCACTGAATGAATGTTATAGCAAGGGCTGGTGGGGTGTGCTGGAGGATCTATTGTTGATGGCTGCCGGGGGGGGGGCCTATTGTCACCGGTGGGTCAGTTGTTGGTGGGGGAGGAACAATTGTTGCTGAATGGGAGTAATTGTTGCTGGAAGGGATCTACTGTTGTGCATGGGGGGGTCTATTGTTGCTGGATGCTGGGTGTTCTATCATTGTTGAGGGATCTATTGTTGCTGGTGGTGGAGCTATTTTTTCTGGAGGGGAGGGTTAATTGTTACTCTGAGAGATATACTGTTGAGGGGAGTCTGTTGTTGCTGAATGCTGGGGGAGCTATTGTCACTGGGTGGTCTATTGTTGCTAGTGGGGGAACTATTGTTGCTGAGGGGGTAATTGTTGCTGGTGGAGGAATTATTGTAGCAGGGTCAGTTGCTCATTGGGGGGGATCTACGGTTGAGGGTACATTGTTGCTGGGGGATCAATTGTCACTTAAGGGTCTATTGTTGCTGGCAGAAAAACTACTGTTGCTGGGGGGGGGGGGGAGTTGTCAGTTGTTGCTAGTGGAGGAACTATTGTTAGTGGGGGGTCAATTATCTCTGGGAGGGATCTGCTGCTGAGAAAGGGATCCATTGATGATGCCATTGTCACTGTGGCTCTATTGTTGCTAGTGGGGGAACTATTGTTGCTGGGGGGCTCTTTTGTTGCTGGTGGAGGTACTCTTATTGCTTAAGGGGTTCAATTGCTCCTGGGAGGGATCTCCTGTTGATGGTCTATTGTTGCTGGTTGCCTTTGGTATCTATTGTCGCTGGTGGGGGGTCTATTTTTGCTGGGGGTGGGGGCAGTTGTTGCTAGTGGAACAACTTTTGTTAGTGAGGAGTCAATTGTTGCTGGAAGAAATCTGCAGTTGAGAGAGGGATCTATTGTTACTGGCTGCTGGAAAGCCTATTGTTGCTGTGGTGGATCTTTTTTTTTACTGGGGGAATTTTGTTCTGGGGAGGGTCTATTGTTGCTGGGGGGAGGCTATTTTTGCTGTTTTTTTTTTTACTGCTTTTCTTGTTATCATAAACAAATTCTATACAAATGACTTAGAACCACAAAAGGATCCTTAGTTCTGTATCTGTTAAAAAGGGCGGTACTGGGAGGTGGGTAGGGGGGTGGAAACAAGGGATGGTGCTCAGAGGTGGGGAGGGGGTGGAACCAAGAAACGGTGTTTGGAGGTGGGTAGGCAAGGGTAGACAAGGGGTGACTTGGAAGAGGGGAGTACCATCACCTGTTCTCTGCGAAAAAAGCCCGGGGGGGGGGGGGTAAGTATTTTTATTTCCACAATCCCTGCCCAGGCGTGAGTAGCGTCCCTGCATGAGTGAGTGAGTGGCGTCCCTTCATGTGTGAGCTCACATGGAGCTTTGTGAATGGTCTTAGGGTCCTCCAGGCTGGAAGAGGAGCAAAGGCCACCCCCTAGCCTAGGCAGAGGGAATAGCCTCCTGCTTTAAGCCCTTGAATCCCACAGTAGTGCAGCACAACTGCATGCATTGCATATGGTTATGGGGCACTTGCAGAGCTGCCAGATTTACTTGAATGTATCAGCTGCCAAAAGCAGCAGGGGGTGCAATTCCTGCTGCGGCTGCAAAAAAAAACTGCCTCTGCAGCTAAAGGGGTATCGAACGAACGAACGAAATACTTATATATAGTATAGCGCACAAGGCGAACTGAATCGCCTCTAGGGGTGGTAAAAAGATGGTTCAACAGTGATGAATGTGCACAGAACATGGGTTGCTCAGTGCCTGGAGTCCAGCTCTGTCTTCTTGCAGTCAGTCCTGAGGGACCCCCCCTCGCCACCATCTTGGATACGGTGGCCAGCTGTGGCTTCCTGTGGATGTGAGGTGAAATTTCCAAAATGGGGATGCAGCAACACTAACCCTCCCTGTAATCTTAACAGTAGTTATCCCTGTGACTCTCACACTAACCCTTTTTAACACTAAGCCACTCCATGACATTAACCCTAAAATTTTCTGTTCTCTGCAACCCTCGCTGTAAGTCCAAAATTAACTATAAGGCTAACCCTGCCTGTAACACTAATACTAGCTAAGGGAAAAGTAATGCTGGGAGTATGCTATAGGCCCCCTAACCAGATGGAGCAGAAGGAGGTGGCCCTCCTGTCACAGTTTGGATAAGCGGCAAGGGTGGGAAGTGTCATTATAATGGGGGATTTTAATTATCCAGAAATAGACTGGGTGGAAGGAACCACGCATTCATCTAAGGCTCGCCGTTTCCTAAATGTCTTGCAGGACAATTTCATGGGTCAGATGGTAAATGTACCAACTAGAAACAAAGTGTTACCAGACTTACTGATTACCAACAATACAGACCTGCTCACGGAAATGCGCGTGGAAATATGGGGCAATTTAGGAAACAGCGATCACAGGTCAATTCGTTTCAGTCACAAATCACACAAATAGGAAACATAAGGGGAATACAAAGACACTGAGTTTCAAAAGAGCCAACTTTCCCAAACGACGATCCTTGCTAGAAGGTACTAAACGGGATAAAATCTTAGGAACAAAGAACACAGAGGAGAGATGGGTTTGCTTTAAGAGCATATTAAATAAGGGCATTAGCCAATGCATCTCATTGGGTATTAAATTTAAAAGAGCATATAAAAGAAAAGGAGAAGGCCTTCAAGAAATACAAGGCTGAGGAAACATCATCAGCATTCCAACATTACAAAGAATGCAACAAGAAATGTAAGGGTGCAATCAGGGTGGCTAAGGTAAAACACGAAAGGCACATAGTGGAGGAGAGTAAAAAAAATCCCAAGAAATATTTTAAGTATATAAATAGTAAGAACGGGAGGTCAGATCATATTGGTCCCATTAAGAAAGATGATGGGAATCTGGTTGCTAAGGATAGATTATTCTTCTCCTCAGTTTTCACAAGTGAATCGGGGGGCTTCAGTAATCAAAACTGCAATGTTCATCCTCGTGACACGTCACAGGAATCACCCTCATGGCTAACAGAGGATAAAATTAGAAATAGACTTGAAAAACTTAACATTAATAAGTCATCGGGACCAGATGGCTTGCCCCTCAAGGGTCCTTAAGAAACTCAGTCAAGTAATTGCCAGACCATTGTTCAGAAATTTTACAAACAGTCTACTGACTGTAATGGTACCAGCTGATTGTAGAAAAGCAAATGTAGCACCAATATTTAAAAAAAGGGCCAAGATACATCCCTGGAAATTACAGAGCAGTTAGCCTAACATCAATAGTATACAAAATCTTGGAGAGGATGATAAGGGACTATATGCAAGATTTTAGTAATGAAAATGGTATCATTAGCGGTAATCAGCATGGATTCATGAATAATCGTTCTTGCCAAACCAGCCTATTAACCTTCTATGAGGAGGAGATTTGCCATCTAGATAAAGGAAGACGTGGTGTATCTGGATTTTGCAAAGGCATTTGATACAGTTCCCCATAAACGTTTACTGTACAAAATAAGGTGCGTTGGCATAGACCAGTACATGGATTGCAAACTCAGAATGGTCTTGTGTGAAAAGCGGGGTCCCCTAGGGTTCTGTCCTAGGGCCAATCCTATTTAATTTATTCATAAACGATCTGGAGGATGGTGTAAACAGCACAATCTCAGTATTTGCGGACGATACTAAGCTAAGCAGGGCAATAACTTGTCCACAGGATGTGGTAACCTTGCAAGAAGATCTGAACAAATTAATGTGGTGGGCAACTACATGGCAAATGTAAAATAATGCATTTGGGTGGCACAAATATGAATGCAATCTACTCACTAGGGGGAGAACCTCTGGGGGAATCTAGGATGGAAAAGGACCTGGGGGTCCTAGTAGATGATAGGCTCAGCAGGGGTATGCATTGCCAGGCTGCTGCAAGCAGAGCAAACAGAATATTGGCATTAAAAAGGGGATTAACTCCAGAGATAAAACAATAATTCTCCCGCTCTACACGACTCTGGTCCGGCCACACCTGGAGTATACTGTCCAGTTCTGGGCACCAGTCCTAAGGAAGGATGTGCTGGAAATAGGGAGAGTCCAGAGAAGGGCAAAAAGCTAATAAAAGGGACTGGAGAATATTGGTTATGAGGAAAGGTTACGAGCAGTGAATCTTTTCTCTCTGGAGAAGAGACGCTTGAGAGGGGATATGATTTCAATGTACAAATAATAGTGTGGGGGATGGGGATAAAACTTTTTTGCAAAAGGGAATTTAATAAGACGCACGGCCATTCACTAAAATTAGAATAGAAGCGGTTTACACTTAAACTGTGTAGAAGGTTCTTTACTGTTAGCCCTTATACACACGGTCGGACATTCAGACAGAAAATGTCCGATAGGACCGTGTTATCGGATAATCAGACCGTGTGTGGGCTCCATCGGACTGTTTCCATTGGAATATCCGACCGACAAAGTTTTAGAGATGGGCTATTAAATTTTCCGACAACATGATCCGATCGGACTTTGTCTGATCGTTTGTAGAGAATTCCGATCAAAGTGCCACGCATGCTCACATCAAATTCCTAGACCAAAGCTATTGGCTACTAGCCTGAACATAGTCCCGTCATAACTAAATAACGTCATCACGTTACAAAAGATCAGATTTTCCGACAACTTTGTCTGACCGTGTGTATGCAACACAAGTTTTGGACAAAATCCGTCAGACAAAATCCGGAAGATTTTGTTGTCGGAATGTCCGACCGTGTGTACAAGGGCTAAAAGCGGTTAGGATGTGAAATTCTCTTTCACAGGTGGTGGTTTTGGCAGGGGAACATCGATAATTTAAAAAAATGATAAGCACCTGAACGACCACAACATAGAGGGATATACAATGTAATACTGACATATAATGAATGAATGGGTGCTTTTGCCGCCAGTGTCCGTCTGGGTTTTCAGAAGAGATGGGTCTTGAGCTTCTTCCTAAAGGCCAGATAGTTTTCTTCCGAGCGGATGTCCATGGGTAGAGCATTCCATAGCTGTGGTCCTTGGCCTGCAAACCTTTGTTCACCTTTTAATATATAACGGATCTTGGGGATGTGGGGGAGGTTCTGGTTAGTTGACCGGAGAGTGCGACCTGGGGTGTAGTGCTTTTTTTTGTCGCAGAGGTATTGCAGGGCTTTGCCTTGTGTACATTTGTGAGTGAGGCAGAGGATCTTGAATGTAACTCAATCCTTCACGGCTAGCCAATGGAGGGTCCTCAGGGACGGGGTGATAATCACACACATAAGTTGGACTTGATGGACTTGTGTCTTTTTTCAACCTCACCTACTATGTAACTAGCCTTCCCTATATCCTTAACACTTACCCCACCTGTAACTCTAAAGCCGCGTACACACGGGCGGATTGTATGGCCTACTTAGTCCATCATACAATCCCACGGACAGTCCGTCATACTTTCGAATGAACGGACTTGACCACGCACGGATGCACAAACAGTCCGTCGAAAGCTTGCGCGATGACGTGTACAGCACGTACGACGGGACTAGAAATAGGAAGTCCAATACACAGCAATGCACCCTTCCGCCGTGTAAATCCTTTCTGAGCATGCGCCATTCTTAGTCCGTCGAACTAGCCTACTCACGAGCGGATTGTCCGCTGAAACCAAAGTATGACGGACAGTATTACGGAAATTCCGAAATACTTAGTTACGCCAGACTGCACGCTGAAAAAGTCCGCTGAAGCCCACACACGAGCGGACTGTCCGCTGAAATGTGTTTTGACGGACTAAGTAGGCCATACAGTCCGCCCGTGTGTACGCGGCTTAACATTAAGTCCCCCATAACCCTTAGCCATCCTGTAATCCTAGCACTAACCCCCCAATAAACTTAAGTCTAACCCTCCCTATAACCCCAACACTAACCCTCTTTACCCCACCTGTAACCCTAACACTGAGTCCCTCACAACCCTAACAGTAACCCTCCATATAGCCCTAACATTTATGTAACCCTAGCACTGGCCATCCAGATAACCCAAACACTAATCCTCCCTGTAAGCCTTACACTAATCATCATAACCTCAACACTTACCCCTCCTGTAACCCTAACGCTAACCTCCCCCATACCCTAAGCCCTTGTACACACGGTCAGAGATTCCAACGGAATGTGTCCTATCGGACCGTTTTGTCGGATATTCCGACTGTGTGTGGTCTCCATCGGACTGTTTCCATCGGAATATCCGACGGACCAACTTTTCCAACTTGACGGTAAAATTTTCAGACAAAATGCTCCGATCAGACATACTCCGATCATGTGTAGCCTACTCCGACGGACAAAGTGCCACGCATGCTCAGATGAAATTCCTAGACCAAATCTATTGGCTACTAGCCTGAACGTAGTCCGGTCGTAACGAAATAACGTCATCACGTTATGTACAATCGGATTTTCCGATAACTTTGTCCGACCGTGTGTATGCAACAGTTTCGGACAAAATCTGTCGGACAAAATCAAACGGATTTGGTTGTCAGAATGTCCGACCCTGTGTACAAGGGCTTACACTAAGCTTCCCATAACTCTAATAACACTAACCCTCCTTGAAACCCCAACATTAACCCTCCTTGTAACCCCAACACTAACCCTCCATATAACCATAACACTAACCCTCCCTGTACCTTCAGCCCTAATCCTTTATGTAAGCCTCACCTGGGTTTTGCTTGTTCACCTGTCCTGTGTCCAGATCCTCTGCATCGAAGGCAAGCCTTACTATTCCCCAAAGATACCAGTGCCAAAGTCCCGGCGTCACAACCTTGTGCATCCAAATAACAACCATGTTGTTCATCTGTTGCCCATGTAAAGGTTTAAAATTCTTTGGGGGCTTTATGTAAGTAGCTGCCACCTAACATTTTATTTAGACTCATTTTCAGGTGTTTTGCTATTTTCAATGGTGTTTTGTTTGCCAAGTTTATAAGAAATGGCAAACAGGAAAAACAACAGCTGTGATAAAAGCTATGGATATTGTAGAAACTGTCTTACATCCAGTTAAAAATATGTGAAAAAAGAGGAACCATGCTGTGAAGAAAAAAGAAAAAGAAAAAAATGCCAATTTTGTAATCTTATAATGAAATAAATTATAAATAAACTCAAAAAAAAGTTCTAATAAACAAACAATAATCACATAATCAATAAATCAGTCAGTTCCATAATTAAAAAAAGCCCATTCCGTGATTGATATATATATATATATATATATATATATATATATATATGGTATCTCACAAAAGTGAGTATACCCCTTACATTTTTGTAAATATTTTATTCTATCTTTTCATGTGACAACACTGAAGAAATTACACTTTGCTACAATGTAAAGTAGTGAGTGTACAGCTTGTATAACAGTGTACATTTGCTGTCCCCTCAAAATAACTCAACACACAGCCATTAATGTCTAAACCGCACACCCCTAAGTGAAAATTTCCGAATTGGGCCCAATTAGCCATTTTCCCTTCCCGGGGTCATGTGACTCATTAGTGTTACAAAGTCTCAGGTGTGAATGGGGATCAGGTGTGTTAAATTTGGTGTTATCGCTCTCACTCTCTCATACTGGTCACTGGAAGTTCAACATGGCACCTCATGGCAAAGAACTGTGAGGATCTAAGAAAAAATATTTCCTCTACATAAAGATGGCCTAGGCTATACGAAGATTGCCAAGACCCTGAACCCGAGCTGCAGCATGGTGGCCAAGACCATACAGCGGTTTAACAGGACAAGCTCCACTCAGAACAGGCCTCGCCATGGTCGACCAAAGAAGTTGAGTGCACGTGCTGAGCTTCATATCCAGAGGTTGTCTTTGGGAAATAGACGTATGAGTGCTGCCAGCATTGCTGCAGAGGTTGAAGGGGTGGGAGGTCAGCCTGTCAGTGCTCAGACCATACGCTGCAGCAAATTGGTCTGCATGGCTGTCATCCCAGAAGGAAGCCTCTTTTAAATATGATGCACAAGAAAGCCTGCAAACTGTTTGCTGAAGACAAGCAGACTAAGGACATGGATTACTGGAACCATGTCCTGTGGTCTGAAGAGACCAAGATAAACTTACTTGGTTCAGATGGTGTCAAGCATGTGTGGCGGCAACCAGGTGAGGAGTAGGGATGAGCCGAACACCCCTTGGTTCGGTTTGCACCAGAACTTTCGAACGGACCCAACAAACTTTAGAACCCCATTGAAGTCTATGGGACTCGAACGTTCGAAATAAAAAGTGCCCCAGAGGACATGGATCAATGCCAAAATAGTTTTTAAAAATTGCTGTTTTTTCGGGAGCACTGATTTTAATGACAATTAACCACATAAGCCCAGACCATTTTCCAGCTAAAGGACCAAGCCCCTTTTTGCGATTTTGCCCTGCGTCACTTTAGCTGACAATTGCGCGGTCGTGTGACTTGGCTCCGAAACAAAATTGACGTCCTTTTTTTTCCCACAAATAAAGCTTTCTTTTGGTGGTATTTGATCACCCCTGCGGTATTTATTTTTTGCGCTATAAACAAAAAAATGCCACAATTTTGAAAAAAACACATTATTAATATAATAAATATCCCCCAAAAATATATGAAAAACCTTTTTTTTCCCTCAGTTTAGGCCAATACATATTCTTCTACATATTTTTGGTAAAAAAAAAAAAATCGCAATAAGTGTTTATTGATTGGTTTGCGCAAAAGTTATAGCGTCTACAAAATAGGGGATTGTTTTATGGCATTTTTATTAATAATTTTTTTTTTACTAGTAATGTACGTGCATGTGCCCAGCCGTGCCATTCTGCCAACATACATCGGCGTGAGACAGTCGTTAAAATATCATGCCTGGGGGGTGTCTATAGTATGCCTGTGAAGTGGCACATGTTTCCCGTGTTTAGAACAGTCCCTGCACAACGATCTCTCTGGCCACAATGCCAGGGCCGCGCTGCGCGGCCACTTATATAGGGACAAGGGGCGGTGTCACATGGCTTTATGTCACATGGTTGGTCACATGGGTTGATGTCACATGGGGACTATGACATCGTAAGGGAGCGGGGTCACCATGTGACACCAACCCATGTGACATAAAGCCATGTGACACCGCACCTTGTCCCTATATAAGTGGCCGCGCAGCGTGGCCCTGGCATTGTGGCCGGAGAGATCGTCGAGTCAACATCTCCTGGAGAAGAAGGAGAAGAAGAAGAAGAAGAAGAACGGAAGGCGGCGGCGGCGGCGGCGGCGACAGAAGACCGGGCCACCGCCTGTAAAAGAGCTATAAGAAGGCGCGGTGGCCCGTCAGAAGAACCGAAGAGGGGGACAAGATCCCCGAAGTCGGGAGAAGAGGCCGGCGGCGAGGAAGAAAGCCGGACTCCTCCGCTAGCAAAAGAGCTACAAGAAGATAGCGGAGGAGTCCGGCGAGAAGACCCCCGAAGACGGAAGACCCGCGGAGCTGTGCAATAAAGTATTTTATCTTGTGTGTTGTGTTTTTTTTGTACTTTTATTTTACAGGTGAATGGGTAGGGGTACATTGTACCCCATACTCATTCACATAGGGTGGGGGGCCGGTATCCGGGGGCCCCCTTTTTAAAGGGGGCTCCCGGATTCCGATAAGCCCCCGCCCGCAGACCCCGACAACCAACGGCCAGGGTTGTCGGGAAGAGGCCCTTGTCCTCATCAACATGGGGACAAGGTGCTTTGGGGTGGGGGGGCCGCGCGCCCCCCCCCTTCCCCAAGGCACCCCCCCATGTTGAGGGCACGCGGCCTGGTACAGCTCAGGAGGGGGGACGCTCGCTTGCCCCCCTTTCCTGGCCTGCCGGGTAGCGTGCTCGGACAAGGGTCTGTTGTGGACTTGGGGGGGACCCCCACGCCGATTTTTTTCGGTGTTTGGGTTCCCCTTTAAGTCCATACCAGGCGGCGGGGCCAGCGACGTCTCCTTCGCGGGCCCCACCTACCTGGATACCCGCTCAAAATGAGCGGACTTTTCTCCGGGCGGGAAAAGTCCGCTCATTTCAAAAGTACGGCGGACTGGCATACACACGGCCAGATTGTCCGCCGAAATGCGAGTACGACGGACAGAATTTCGAAAAAAACGAAATTCTTAGTACGCCGGACTGTACGCTGAAAAAGTCCGCTGAAGCCCACACACGAGCGGACTGTCCGCTGAAATGTGTTTCGGCTGGCTAAGTACGCCATACAGTCCGCCCGTGTGTACGCGGCATTAGCCACTGGTAGCGTCACCCAGAACCAAAAATGTTCTTCCAAGCTATCAGCAGGATTATTGAGGAGGAAGAGGATGGTCAGTCAACATAACAGGACAGTCACTCAGCATCAGCATAGGCAGTCTTGAAGGGATGTGACATTTCAAAAAAAATGATTCGGTTACATCAGCTTCAGGTGCTTGGTAGCTGGTGGTGATCCAAGACTGATTCATATTTATGAAGGTCAGTCGATAAACCGAGTTGGTGGACAGGCGCACCCTGTGATCGGTTACAAAGCCTCCAGCAGCACTGAAGGTGCGTTTCGAAAGAACGCTGGATGCAGGACAGGCCAGTAGCTCAATTGCATACTGTGCAAGCTCTGGCCAGTGATCCATCCTCAAGACCCAGCAAGCCAGAGGATTTTTGGTGGGAAAGGTGTCCAAGTCTGACCTTGACCCTAGGTATTCCTGCACCATGTAAATCAGACGCTGGCGATGGTTGCTGGAACCAATCATACCTTGGGGCTGCGGACTAAAAAATTGTCTGAAAGCATCAGTCAGATGGCCACCTTCTCCACCGCTCCTTCTGTGGGGACCTGCCACTGAAAAACCGCACATTGCACAAACTTACAGAAGGGGGCCGAGTCTACCAACTGAAAAGGCAGCATCTGAAGTGTTAGCAATTTTAGCCAAGCTAGCATTCAACCGCTGGGCATGTGGATGGCTGGGAGTGAACTTCTTTCGATGGTCCAGCAGCTGGGGCAGGGAAATATACCAGGTACAATCAGACATCGGTGTACTGCTAGCAGAGTGCCTGCAAGTACTTGGCTGTGACACACCTAATTCTACACCTCTCAGTGCAGGTTTCAGAGAGGACTGAAGGTCTAGTGGGGCTGGAGGTCCCAGCTGATGAGGAGCAAGGAGAGGTCCGCTTTGTTCTTTGGTGTGGGCCTTTAAGGTACGCTTGCCAATGAGCTTCATGGCAGGTCAACATATGTCTATTCAAGCATGTGGTGCCCAAGCGGCTGATGTTTTGGCCACGTGAGATACGCTTGAGACATATGTTGCTGATAGCAGCGGTGCAATCTGATGCACTCGTCTCAAAAAAGCCCACACCAAAGAACTTTTGGAATAACGCGCAGAGGCAGCACCCTGCACAGGCGGAGCTCTGCGGTGTGATTCAGTCAGTGTGCTGCCCCTAAGCTGGCACCCGGAGGGCATCCTGCCTCATTGGAGATGTGCCTCCTTCTCCTCTCTCCTATCAGGCACCCACGTGGAGTCAGTGACCTCATCATCCCCTCCCTCTTCATCACTGGAGCAAACCTGGCAGTATGCTGCAGCTGATGGAACATGACTGCCAGATTGCTGTCCTTCTTGAGCATCCCCTCTCTCTGCGCACACGCTACTTCCTTCCTCTAGCTGGGTATTATCATCAGAGCCTTCAAAACGCTGGGCATCCTCCTGGAGCATGTACCCAACATTGTGTTCAAACAGTTCGAGGGACTCCTCAGGAGGACATGGTGGGTCTAGGGAAGGAGTGACTGATGACATTGAGACGAGGGAAGACGATGCATTGGCAGCTGCTTTGCTAGTACCCTGAGCCTGGGTGAGAGAGGATGAGGAGGATGAGGAGGGCTTGGTCATCCACTCTACCAAGTCTTCGGCATGATGTGGCTCAACACGTCCAGCTGCCGAAAATAAGGATACGCGTGTCCCATGGCCATGTGCTGATGCCGATGCACTGTGTCCACGACCAGCACTGTTGTCTCTAGACACAGAGCCTGCTTGCCCTCTTTTATTGGCTCGTGACTGTCTGCCTCTCCTTGTTGGCCTTCCAGACATAGTAATGGCCTGCAGGGAGATGGGGAAACCAGCAATTTGGTAGCTTTAGGTGCACACTGAGCAGATGACACAGTACACCGACTGTAATTACTGCAGCTACCTGCCTGTGTTACAGAAACAAAACAACACCAGCAATAAGGGGTAGCTTCAGGTGTATACTGTGCTGGAGGCACACAACACCCACTTTAACTGCTGCAGATGCCTGTATTACAGAACACCAGTGAGGAGTACAATGACAAGTGTGTCTTGCCTATAGTCATGCATGGTGGCGGGAGTGGCATGGTCTGCTGCTGGCACTGGGGCACTACAGTTCATTGAGGGAACCTAGAATGGCAGCATGTACTGTGACATACTGAAGCAGAGCATGAACCCCTCCCTTCGGAAAATGGGCTGCAGGGCAGTATTACAACATGATAATGACCCCAAACACACTTCCAAGATGACCACTGCCTTGCTAAAATAGCTGAGCGCAAAGGTGATGGACTGGCCAAGCATGTCTCCAGACCTAAACTCTTTTGAGCATCTGTGGGACATCCTCAAATGGAAGGTGGAGGAGCGCAAGGTCTCTAACATCCACAAGCTCCGTGATGTCATCATGGAGGAGTGGAAGAGGACTCCAGTGGCATCCTGTGAAGCTCTGCTGAACTCCATACCCGAGAGGGTTAAGGCAGTGCTGGAAAATAATGGTGGCCACCCAAAAATTCTGACACTTTGGGCCCAATTTGGGCATTTTCACTTAGGGGTGTACTCATTTTTGTTGCCAGACATTAATGGCTGTGTATTGAGTTATTTTGAGGGGACATCAAATTCACACTGTTATACCAGCTGTACACTCACTTTACATTGTAGCAAAGTGTCCTATCTGAGGGGTGTACTCACTTTTTTGAGATACTGTGCATGTATATATATATATATATATATATATATATATATATATATTTCCTGACAGACTCCATGGCAGCCTACGTGTGGGTTTAGTCCCGCCTCCATTACCCTATAGGACGACACTCCCATAAATCTTTGCTCCCTGCCAGAGGCCGTGTTCTTTTTTTGTCCTCCTCCATAGGACCTAACATGTGTCTTTTTACCCTGAAGACTTGCATTTTTTTCTGCAATACGGACCGGCCGAGCGACTTGGAGTCGCATATTTCCAATAAGCTCTAGCTACTAGCGGAGTATGGAAAAGGGGCATATGGAAGAGGCGCTAAAGAGGTGTATGCCTGGTCACTGACAGGTGAAGCCGCGTGATTAGTCGTGAGCCTAGCTACTAGCAGGTGACTTTCGCCCCCCCCCCCCTCCCAGAAGTCCGGCATGTGTGGGGACCTACCTCGGCTGGTGTCCGTCTACAGGAGTGGTGAGCTGTTTGTTTTTTCCATGGCAGCCTTTCTGTGTCAGTTCTGTATGTTTCTTTGCTGTTTTGCAGTGGCTTTTCTTTCCCCATACACCGCACAGCGCTGTATCTGGCTTGCTGGGCGGCTGGTTTCCTTGCGTTCCAGCTGCCCAGTTACTTCCTCGTTCGCCGCTCGGTCGTTCTGCGCATGCGCGAGACCGGTGCGAGGACGAGGCTTGGTTCGCGCATGCGCATTGCGGGCTTCGCGCATGCGCACTAGCATTTTTATGACGAAATTTGTGACGTCATTAAGGCGCCAGTTTTAAAAACAGAAAACAACTTGCAGTGATTCTGGGATACTTGTAAAGCCTGCAGTGCCATTCCTGAGCCCTGGTTTCTCAGCATTAGGTATGTGTCTCTGTTAAGGTCAGTTTATCTCTGCCTCCTCAGCTGTTTTCTGGGTTTAATTAAGGCTGTTTTATCTCCAGCCCTGATGGATCCTTTGGATACCTCACCGCCTGATAGTGGCCAGCCCTCTCGGAGAAGGTACTTGTTTTTTTGGGTTACCTGCCGGGGGGGGGGGGCGACAGTGGAACATTAGGGAATGTTCCACTAACACTGCTGGGTTTTTCCCTTTTTCAGCCCTTCTAGGTCTACTCAGCGACGTAGTTCTCACCGAGGAAGTGATTCGTCTAAATCCCACCGCCGGCATTCCTCTTCCAGATCCAGACGACATGATTCTCCTGCGAGAACCAGTCTCCATAGCCGGGAATCTTCCCGCCCTTCAACAGCCTGCCCAGGTAACGCAGCTGAAGGTTTATGCTGGGGATGCAGGACGCAGGTTCCTGCTGACAAGTTTCTTTGTGATGCCTGTTATGTTAAAGCGACAGGTGAAAGGAGTGACTCTGACCAACAGCTGAAGTCTATGGTGGAAAGATTGGTCAAGGACAGTCTAAAGAAATTTGAAGCCCCCCAGTTGTCTCCCATAGAGTCTCCAAGGTCTCCGGGGAGGGATGCTCAGGCCCAGGACACATGGGATTCCTCGTTGCCTAGCCACCCGTCTGCTGTCCTCTCAGAGAGTGAATCTGAGGAGGAAGAGTCTGGTTCGGGTTTTGACTTTGCCCTGCTCCCTCCCTTGGTCAAAGCTATCAAGGAAACACTGAACTTGGAGGAGCCGGTAGTGGCCCCGGCGAAACAAAGAGAGTTTTTTAAGCAGTTAAAGAAGGAGCGTATTAGCTTCCCTTTCCTCTCAGAGTTGGGAGAAGTGATCTCGGATGATTGGAGTAAGGTAGAGAAAAAGAATTCTCTTCTATCTAAAATTCAGAGACTTTACCCTTCTAAGGTAAGGACGCTCTGGATAGGAGATTTGATTCTGACCTGAAGAGGATCTGTCTTACGGCCGGCATGGCCTGTAAGCCGACCCTGGCCTTAGCGGCTCTGTCTAGAGCGATGGAAGTTTGGTCCGATAGTGTTGATGAAACACTCAGGAATGTTTCTGAAGATCTGGCCAAGAGTTCTCCCATTCAAGAACTAAGACTGGCTTCAGCCTTCTTAGGAGGCCTCGATCGATATTATCCGACTGGTGGCTCGAGTTATGCTCTCATCTGTAATTGCCAAGCGTGCCCTGTGGCTCCGTCCTTGGCTAGCCGATCCCGCTTCTAAGCAGGTTTGGTGCCGTATTCCTTTTGATGGTTCTTCCCTTTTCAGCAATAAGCTGGATAGTGCTATGACTCGAGCCACTGGGGGTAGGTCGGGATTTCTCCCCCAGGATAGGCGCCTGCAGAATCAAAGGAGATTGTTCCCAAGAAAGCAGGGTCAAGATCGTGCCAGGGAGGCACGCACTTACAGGCCTGGACGGAATTTTCCAGATCTTGGAGGTCCAGACAGACATCTCTCAAAAAATCCGCAAAGGGCAGTTCGATGGGGGAAAAGGAGCCTACTAAGTCCTTTTGAGATCGTGCCCGTCCAGGTGGTCCGGGTAGGAGCTCGTTTGTTCCGCTTTCGGCACGTCTGGGCGGCCTTGATCCAGGACTTTTGGACCGTCAAGACGGTTTCCTCCGGGCACACGTGGTCATTCAGCAGTGTCCCCAAACTCAAGTGTGTTCCCACATCCTTTCCAGAGTCGGAAGAAAAAAGACAAATTCTTCTAACCTACATAAAATCTTTGTTGGATCAAGGCGCCGCTATTCCTGTTCCAGACAATCAACGCGGCTTGGGGATGTATTCCCCTCTTTTCCTGGTCCAGAAAAAGAACGGTACGTGGAGACCTGTAATAGACTTGACGCGTCTAAATCGCTTCATAAGAAATTCAAAATGGAAACGCTGTCCACGATTCAACATTCAGGGCAGCCAGGAGACTGGCTTGTCTCAATAGACCTCAAAGACGCCTATTTTCACGTCCCAGTGGCCCCAGAGTTCCAACAGTTTATTTGTTTCTCCATTGGCCAGCTTCATTTACAGTTTACCTGCCTTCCTTTTGGTCTGTCAACCTCTCCTCGCACATTCTCGAAGGTCCTTCTAGCAGTCGTAGCATTGTTGAGAGTCAGGAAAATCCGGATTCATCATTATCTGGACGATTTGCTTCTTCTTGCTCAGGACAAGGATTGTCTCTTGAAACACAGGGATCAAGTCATCGCATCCCTCAAGGAATTCGGGTGGCTCCTGAATTTAGAGAAAAGCCAGTTAGTTCCTACACAGTCTCTCGTGTTCCTCGGCGCCCTGTTCAATACGGCAAAAGGTACCATCTCTCTGCCCGAGGAGAAGATTGCAGTAGTACGGGACAGGATCCACCTCGCTCTCTCTTCGTCTCGTCTCAGGGCTCTTCATTGCCTAAAGATCATAGGCACCATGGTGTCTACTATACCGATGGTGAAGGGGGCACAGTGGAGGATGCGCCCCTTTCAAATGGGTTTTCTTCGCCAATGGTCGGGAGAAAAGGTCCAGTCCAGTGAGATTACTCAGACCATGAGAGGTTCCCTCCTCTGGTGGCTTCGTCGGGAGAATCTATTGAATTGCCACTCTCTTTTTCCAATCAAATGGTTCTCAGTAACGTCAGATGCCAGCAACAAGGGCTGGGGGGCACATTGTCTATCGGAAGTGGCTCAGGGCATTTGGGGTCTTTCCCTCTCGGGGAATAGTGTCAAATGTGTTAGATCTTCGAGCAGCCTTCCTAGCGCTGTTGGCATTTCCGCATCTGGTAATGAGTGCATCCGTAGTCCTCAGGCTGGACAATACGACTGCGGTCGCATACGTAAGGAAGCAAGGGGGCACCAGAAGTCGGTCTCTGCTGAGGGAAGTGGATCCAATAATGCGTTGGGCCCAGAGGAATCTGGCCAACCTAACAGCAGCTTATGTGCCTGGAGTTCTCAATGTCCAAGCGGACTTTCTATCACGAGTCCACTTGGACAACAACGAGTGGACCCTTCACAAAGATGTGTTTCAGTGGGTTCTATCCCTGGGGATGTCTCCAGAAGTGGATCTCTTCGCCTCCTGTTTCAACAGGAAGCTAACAAGGTTTTATTCAAGGTTCAAGGATCAGCAGGCCTACGGGATAGATGCCCTATCAGAGCAGTGGTGGTTCCACAAGGCATACACCTTCCCTCCAATTCCAATTATCTTTCAGTTCCTGAAGAGACTCAGATGGGAAGAAGTGGAGGTGTTGGCAATAATTCTGCATTGGCCCAACAGGCCTTGGTTTCCTCTCCTATCCCTCCTCAGCTTTCGGGACCCAGTTCCTCTTCCGTCCGGAGGGGACCTGCTCTCCCAGGGGTCGATTCTCCATCCATGTCCAGCTCACCTTCAGTTGAGGGTCTGGTTCTTGAGAGGGAAAGGCTGGAAGCACTGGGGTGTCCTAAGGAAGCCATTTCCACCCTCTTAAGTGCAAGGAGAAGAAGTACTAATAAGGTGTATGAACGGATCTGGACCAAAATCTTTTTCTTATGTGTCCTCCAGAACCAGTTCCTACGTTTTACCCACAGTTCAAGACGTTTTGGGTTTCCTGCAATCAGGCTTGGGCTTACCCTTATCAGTTAGCTCCCTTCGGGTTCAAGTCTCGGCTATTTCCGCATTTACAGGGGTTCAGTGGGCTAAGCATGCCCTTATCCAGCAGTTCTTCAAAGGCGCAGTAAGATTGAGACCCCAGAGAAAGCCCAGATTCCTTAAATGGGATCTGCCTCTAGTGCTGGACTTCTTTTCTCTTCTCAGTAAGGCTCTTTCCATCAGAGAACTCACCTTGAAAACTGCATTCCTGGTGGCGGTCACCTCGGCGAAACGAGTATCAGAGATTCAAGCTCTAGGAGTCAAGGAGCCTTTTCTAACTTTTTTCCGGACAGAGTGGTCCCAGTTCCAATGTTGGGGTCAAACCCTAAGGTCACTTCGGTTTTTCATGAAAATCAAGAAATCTCTCTACCCTTATTCAGATCCTCGGATTCCTCGGAAATTCATCCTCTTGATGTTGGGCGCTCATTAAAGCTCTATTTGGAAGCTACAGCTCCATTCCGGCAGTCGGACTTCCTGTTCGTTCTGTTCTGTGGGAAGAACAAGGGCACTAGAGCATCAGTCAGGTCAATTGCGGCATGGATAGTTCAAGCGATCCAGTGGGCATACAGAGTAAGGGGCTTGGCTCCTCCTCAGGCGGTGTCGGCGTATTCGACCAGAAGTCTTTCTATCTCGTGGGCGGCCTCTCGCCATGTGGCTCCTGATGTGATTTGCAGGGCGGCCTCGTGGTCTTCGATTTACACCTTTATGTCTCATTATTGTGTGGAGCCGGCGGCTCTATCCTCAGTTGACTTTGGAGTCAAAGTTTTGTCGGTTGAAGGTGTCAAATAAATCTTTGTTAAGCAGCCTTTTTGCCCACCCGGGTGTGTCTTGGCGAGTTATTTCCCACACGTAGGCTGCCATGGAGTCTGTCAGGAAAACGGAAAATTTATGTCAAATACTTACCGTAATTTTCCTTTCCTGATGGACTCCATGGCAGCAGGAGTTCCCTCCCAAATGGCTGGAGTAGGATAGTTACCGAACACGGCCTCTGGCAGGGAGCAAAGATTTATGGGAGTGTCGTCCTATAGGGTAATGGAGGCGGGACTAAACCCACACGTAGGCTGCCATGGAGTCCATCAGGAAAGGAAAATTACGGTAAGTATTTGACATAAATTTTCCGTTTTATATATATATATATATATATATATATATATATTGTGAGGGGTTAGCTCGGCAGCGGGTGTGTGTGACCCCCTGGCTGGGTTCACAACACAAAATCAGGCACAGCAGACAGCGTTGTAGGTGCAAAAAACAAAAGATGCGGTTTATTTATGCTACATGCAGTGATACATATAACAGCCAAACAAAAATAAAACATGAAAATAAATCCTGGTCAGCTTGACCTCTAACTACACACTTAGATTCCCTGTCTAACAACTGAGTGCAGCCTTGTGCTGCACCAGTCCCTGTCTCTGTTGTAGAGGTTTGCCACACAGGCGTTAACTCACCGCACAGAACAGATATCACACTCCCCAGTCTATACAACACAAAACTGGTTCCAGGATGGAGCATCTCCCTAAGCATGCTGGGGTTTTTTGTAGAGGTCTTAATGAGCCCACTTACTTCAGCTGGGCTCATTAACTCTTCCCCTCTAATTGTAAAAGTCTGCATAAAGCCTGAATCTAGGGCACACATATTTCCCATCCTGGATACAACCAGGTGACTTTACCTGCGTGCTGCCACATACCCCCCCCTCTTGTTTCAACCTTGGTTGTAACACAAGCAGTCAGACACGCATGTATCCGAGACAAAGCATCCACATTCCCCATTTTAACACCAGGGCGATGCTTAACTGTAAAGTTAAATTCTTGTAGGGCCAGGAACCACCTATTTACCCTTCTATTGGTCTCCTTGTTCTGAGCCATCCACTTTAAAGGAGCGTGATCAGTCACCAGGTCAAAGTGCCTACCTAGCAGATAGTACCGAAGGGAATCTAGAGCCCACTTCACTGCTAAACATTCCTTCTCAATCGTGGCGTAATTTACCTCATGGGACTTCAACTTCCTGCTGAGGTAAATGACTGGGTGCTCTTCCCCGTTCCAGACCTGGGATAACACTGCTCCTAACCCAACGTCTGATGCATCAGTTTGTACAACAAAGTCCTTAGAGAAGTCTGGTGAGTACAACACTGGCTGGCTACATAAGGCTGTTTTTAAGGACTGAAATGCTTCTTCAGCCTCTGGGGACCATTTAACCATGACAGACTCTTTCCCTTTTGTCAGGTTGGTGAGGGGCACAGCCTGAGAAGCAAAATGGGGAATGAATCGTCGATAATAGCCAGCGATTCCCAGAAAGGCTCGTACCTGTTTCTTGCTGTTGGGACGTGGCCAACTCTGTATGGCCTCGACTTTATTGACTTGGGGTTTTATCACCCCCCCTCCCAATAGTGTACCCAAGATATTTGGCCTCCTCCTGTCCAATGGTACACTTCTTTGGATTGGCCGTAAACCCAGCTTCCCGGATAGAGTCTAGGACTGCTTGTACTTTCGGCAAATGTGAGACCCAGTCTGTGCTATGGATAATCACATCATCCAGATAAGCTGCAGCATATTTCTGATGGGGCCTCAGAATCGTATCCATTTTCCGCTGGAATGTTGCCGGTGCATTCTGTAACCCAAACGGCATTCTCTTATATTGGAATGCCCCATCTGGGGTTACAAACGCAGTTTTCTCCTTGGCCGACTCGGCCAGGGGAATTTGCCAATACCCTTTGGTGAGATCAAGAGTTGTCATATATCGGGCTGTTCCCAGCCGGTCAATCAACTCATCTATACGCGGCATGGGGTAGGTGTCAAATTTTGTAACTTTAATTGTCGAAAATCGTTACAAAACCGCCAGCTCCCATCAGGTTTGGGCACTAGTACGATAGGACTGGACCAGTCACTCTGGGACTCCTCTATCACACCCAATTCCAACATCCTTTGAACCTCCCCACGTATTGCCTCCCGTCGGGCCTCTGGTATTCTATAAGGTTTTAGTTTTACCCTTTCTCCTGGCGGGGTGATAATGTCATGTTCTACGCCAGATGTTTGTCCCGGAAGCTCAGAGAAAATCTCTTTGTTACGAAGTACAAACTCTTTAACCTCCTGTTGTTGGGGTTTCGATAAGGTGTCTGCTATTCCAACCTCAGGAACTAAGCAATCAGGCTGTACTTGTGACAAAGTCTCTGCGACTAGGGATTCCCTATCCCTCCAGGCTTTCAGCAGATTGACGTGATAGATCTGCTCCGGCTTTCGCCTTCCTGGCTGTCTAACCTTATAGTTCACCTCACTAATTTTTTCAATTACTTCATATGGACCTTGCCATTTGGCCAGAAATTTGCTTTCAACTGTAGGGACTAGCACCAAGACCCTATCCCCCGGGGAAAAAGTACGGGTCTTGGCCCCACGGTTGTACACTCTCTGCTGTGCTAACTGCGCTTGGGTTAAATGTTCCTTTACAATTGGCATTACCTGTGCAATTCTATCTTGCATCAGGGCGACATGCTCAATCACACTCCTGTGAGGAGAACTCTAATTTTCCCAAGTTTCCTTGGCGATATCCAGCAGCCCTCTTGGGTGTCTCCCATAGAGCAACTCGAAGGGTGAGAAACCCGTAGAGGATTGGGGTACCTCCCTAATGGCAAACATTAGATAGGGTATTAGACAGTCCCAATTCTTTCCATCTCTATCCACCACCTTCTTTAACATTTGTTTAAGGGTTTTGTTGAATCTTTCAACCAACCCATCTGTTTGGGGGTGATACACAGATGTACGCAATTGCGTCACTTTGTACAACTTGCATAATTCTTTCATAACCCGGGACATAAAGGGTGTACCTTGGTCCGTAAGCAGTTCCTTACAAATACCCACGCGGCTAAAAACAAGGGATAGCTCTTTGGCTATGGTTTTGGCCGAGGTATTTCGGAGAGGAATTGCTTCCGGATAACGGGTGGCATAGTCCAATATAACCAAAATGTACTGATGCCCCCTGGCGGACTTCATTATCGGGCCTACCAAATCCATTGCGATCCTTTCAAAGGGGACCTCAATGATAGGAAGAGGTACCAGCGGGTTACGGAAATGTGGCATAGGTGCCGACTTCTGACACACAGGGCAGGAGGAACAATAATTTTCTATTTCCTTCATGACCCCAGGCCAATAGAATCTCTGCAATACCCTCTCTCTGGTTTTCTCTGTCCCCAGATGACCTCCCAGAATGTGCCCATGAGCCAATTCTAACACCAACTTCCTGTAAGGTTTGGGCACTACAAGTTGCTCAATGGTTTCTTCTGCCCTTTGAGCCACTCGATACAGCAGGTCCCTTTCCATAGTGAAGTAAGGATAAGTGCAAGTCTTATCTGGGTTCACTAACTCGCCATCTATTTTCACCACATTTTCCCGTGCCTTTATTAGGGTGGGGTCTTTTAACTGTTCTGTGGCAAAATTTTCCCTGTGAACCTCAAGATCCGAAAACTCCACAGACGGCATGTTTTCATCTGAGGATGTTGGCTCCTCCCCAGTTTCTCGAGTTTCCCCCGCCAATACCGACAAGGGAAATTCAGGAGAGTCCTCACCACTCCCAGAGGAATTCTGGTCATCTTCCTGGTTTATAGGGGCACCAGTGGGGGGCTCAGGACAATCCCAGAGTTTCCAGAATTTTGGAAAATCCCTTCCCACAATAGCATCATGTGGTAAGTGAGACACTAACCCCACCTGATGAGAGAGGTTACCTTTGGGGGTCTCAAAAAACACTGAAGTTACAGGATACTCTCGGGTGTCCCCATGCACACAAATAACAGCCACCCTGTTCTTCCCAGAGACCTCTGTAGTAACTAATTCAGCTTTTATCAATGTTACCAGGCTACCTGAATCCAGCAACACATCAACATTTCTACCATTAATACACATTTTACATAAATGTTTCTCAGGTCCCCGAATGGCAGTGCATGCAACTGTCGCAAACAGCGACTGACGTCTCTCCCTTATAAAGTCACATTGCATAGGCTCATCCACAACGGGGCAATTGGCTGCAATATGTCCCTCTCGCCGGCAGCGGTAGCAAATAATCTTTTCCGCTGCCTCTTGCAGCATGGGATTCCTGGGCTGCTCCCGCCAGACCTTAGGTAGAACTCCCACCCTCTCACTCTCTCCACCCTCACCCCTTGGAGTCATCTTACCCGCCACTGGGGATGATCTGGTCTTAGGGTGGAAAGTCCGTGAGTCCCTGGAAGAGGTGGTCAGGTTCTCTGTAGCCAAGTACCTCTCAACCAGATCCACAAGTTTATCTGCATTTTCTGGGTCTCCATGGCTTACCCATTTTTGGATGGCAGTAGGAAAAGCTCTCAGGAAACGATCCATAACAACACGTTCCACAATGTTTGGTGCGGTCAAAGTCTCTGGCTGCAGCCACTTCCTGCTCAGGTGAATGAGATCATACATTTGAGACCTGGGAGGTTTTCCAACCTGAAAAGTCCAATTATGCACACGCTGAGCCCGGACGGCCAGGGTGACACCCAGCCGTGCCAATATTTCTGTTTTTAGCACCACATAGTCTTTTGCTTGGTCAGGCTCTAGGTCATAATAAGCTTTCTTCGATTCCCCAGTTAACAGAGGGGCCACCAGTCCAGCCCATTGCTCCTTAGGCCACTTTTCCCTTTCAGCAGTCCTTTCAAATGTGGTCAAAAACACCTCCGGATCATCCTCTCCAGTCATTTTTGTCAATAAACGGCTCACACCAAAGGATGCGGTATTATTGTAACCACTTGCTTCATTGGTCTGCGGACGTTGCTGTATTAATGTCTCTATTTTCTGTTGAAAACTCTGCTCTTGCTTCTGCAACAGGTCTATAAAGCGGGCTTCAGATTGCTGCTGTGCTTGTTGCTGAGCTTCCAGACTCTGCAGGTGAGCTTTCTGCTGGGCTGCAAGGCTCTGTTGTTGAGCTGCAAGGCTCTTTTGTAAAGCCGCATTTGTTTGCTGCTGATTTGCATTTGCTAGAGCCAGCTGTCTCAGTATCTCCTCCATGCTGGCCTTTAAAAAAAAATGAAAAAAAACTGCCAAAATTCTCCACCAACTGTGAGGGGTTAGCTCGGCAGCGGGTGAGTATGACCCCCTGGGTGGGTTCACAACACAAAATCAGGCACAGCAGACAGCGTTGTAGGTGCAAAAAACAAAAGATGCGGTTTATTTATGCTACATGCAGTGATACATATAACAGCCAAACAAAAATAAAACATGAAAATAAATCCTGGTCAGCTTGACCTCTAACTACACACTTAGATTCCCTGTCTAACAACTGAGTGCAGCCTTGTGCTGCACCAGTCCCTGTCTCTGTTGTAGAGGTTTGCCACACAGGCGTTAACTCACCGCACAGAACAGATATCACACTCCCCAGTCTATACAACACAAAACTGGTTCCAGGATGGAGCATCTCCCTAAGCATGCTGGGGTTTTTTGTAGAGGTCTTAATGAGCCCACTTACTTCAGCTGGGCTCATTAACTCTTCCCCTCTAATTGTAAAAGTCTGCATAAAGCCTGAATCTAGGGCACACATATTTCCCATCCTGGATACAACCAGGTGACTTTACCTGCGTGCTGCCACAATATATATATATATATATATATATATATATATATATATATATATATATATATATATATATATATATATATATATATATATATATATAAATGTTGATAGTAGATGTGCAGCAATGAAGTGTAGATAAAAACCTCAATTCTTATAACATGTATTCACATTTGCTTTCACCATCTGTAATCCACCAATAGTGTGCCCCAGCCTCTCACCTCCAATGAAGACCCCAGCGGATCTAGTAACGCTACTGGTAATTGTGATCTTTAATGCCGATTTCCGCTCCACTCTGCCACTATGCACCCTTTTTATGAGGTTCAAAAGTTTTATAATATGACCATGCATCTCTTCTTCCTGATAGTGGGGGACGGGTCTAAAGGGTACGCCACTATACCCCTCCAACACTGGGGTTTGTGTTTCAGGGATTCCAAAGAGAAGGTTTTCACAGTTCAGCAACCTTGGCTCATTGTAAGCTACCCTGCTCACTCAGGTGTGTCCTGCTCCCTCCGGAAGGGGGGCACACACAAGTGTTTCAGGGTTGCGTCTATTGTTCGGGTGGCTGAAAAAGGGTTAAGGGTAATGTTTAAATGGAACCTGAGCCTACTAACTGTATTCACTGTACACATTTGCCACACTCCTTGTATCCACACTGTATGCCTTAATACTGCAAGTACCAATCTTACAGACACACATAAACCTCAGGACAAAAAAGAAAAAGAAACTTCTATTACATGTGCTTGTGTGCACTAGAATATAGACATACAGTGCCTTGAAAAAGTATTAATACCTCTTAAAATGTTCCACATTTTGTCATGTTACAACCAAAAAAAAAAAAAAAAGTTTATTGGGATTTTATGTGATAGACCAACACAAAGTGGCACATAATTGTGAAGTTAAGGAAAATGATAAATGTTTTTCAAAATTGTTTACAAATACATATGTGAAAAGTGTGGGGTGCATTTGTATGGCGCACCCTTGAGTCAATACTTTGTAAAACCTCCTTTCACTGCAATTAGAGCTGCAAGTCTTTTTGGGGGTGTCTCTACCAGTTTTGTACATCTACAGAGTGACATTTTTGCCCATTCTCCTTTGCAAAATAGCTCAAGCTCTGTCACATTGGACGGAGAGCGTCTGTGAACAGCAATTTTCAAGTCTTGCCACAGATTCTCAATTGGATTTAGGTCTGGACTTTGACTGGGCCATTCTAACACATGAATATGCTTTGATCTAAACCATTCCATTGTAGCTCTGGTTGTATGTTTAGGGTCATTGTCCTGCTGGAAGGTGACCCTCCGCCCCAGTCGCAAGTCTTTTGCAGACTCTAGCAGGTTTTCTTCTAAGATTGCCCTGTATTTGGCTCCATCCATCTTCCCATCAACTCTGACAAGCTTCTCTGTCCTTGCTGAAGAAAAGCATCTCCACAACATGATGCTGCCACCACCATGTTTCACGGTGGGGATGGTGTGTTCAGGGTGATGTGCAGTGTTAGTTTTCCCCCAAACAAAGCGTTTTGCTTATAGGCCAAAAAGTTCATTTTTGGTCCCATCTGACTAGAGCACCTTCTTCCACATGTTTGCTGTGTCCCCCACATGGCTTCTCACAAACTGTAAATCGGACTTCTTATGGCTTTCTTTCAACAATGGCTTTCTTCTTGCCACTCTTCCATAAAGGGCAGATTTGTGGAGAGCACGACTAATAGTTGTCCTGTGGACAGATCCTCCCACCTGAGCTGTGGATCTCTGCAGCTCATCCAGAGTTACCATGGACCTCTATGGCTGCTTCTCTGATGAATGTTTTCCTTGCCTGGCCTATCGGTTTAGGTGGACGGTCATGTCTTGGTAGATTTGCAGTTGTGCCATACTCTTTCCATTTTCCGATGATGGATTTAACAGTGCTCTGTGAGATCTTCAAAGCTTGGGATTTTTTTTATAACCTAACCCTGCTTTAAACTTCTCCACAACTTTATCCCTCACCTGTCTGGTGTGTACCTTGGCCTTCATGGTGCTGTTTGTCCACTAAGGTTCTCTAGCAAACCTTTGAGGGCTTCACAGAACAGATGTATTTATACTGAGATTACATTACACACAGGGGAACTCTATTTACTAATTAGGTCACTTCTGAAGGCAATTGGTTCCACTACATTCCCCAATAAAATACATATACGTTTTTGGTTGTAACATGACAAAATGTGGAAAATTTCAAGGGATATGAATACTTTTTCAAAGCACTGTATACACTTTACATGGCTTGATACATCTACCAAGGGCTCAAGTAGTATACTTTCCCCAGCTAATTTTCCAACTGACATTACCAGTGAAAGCCCTAATGATAGTATCACACCATTTCAATGTGGGACTGGGAACCTTTGGCCTGGGGATAGGGAGGGGGAAAGGCAACTGTGTACTATGCAAAGTGTGTCATGGTGCCCCAGTGTCTGGTGGCCATGCTGGAAAGATGGATGCTCCCTAAAGGACATGGCTTCCTTTCAGCATCAATTTTCTTTGCAGTGCTACGCATTTGGTCACATGACATATCTGAGCCACAATAGAAGCCACTGATGGAATACTTTCCTCTGCCAAGTGCTGTGATCATATATTTTCATGGGGAGCAGTAGCTATATAATACCAACCACGTGTCACTTACTAGGGAGTCTGTGCCGATCAATGTCTAAATGGTTCGGTAACTCCACTCAAGGACACCAACCCAACATATCTTACGAATAGTAGCCCAGGGGCAAATGCCCCCCCCCCCGACCTGCACTTCAGTCCTCCACCACACCATTCTGATGGATACTCCATAATGAATAATGAATGAAGGTTTTATGAATTCAGTTGTGAACAAGTATTGCTATTACCATGGGGGAGAAGCCAACAAGTAATTCAACCAAAACTGTTATTAGCCCTTGTACACACAATCGGACATTCCGACAACCAAATCCGACGGATTTTGTCCGATGGATTTCGTCCGAAACTGTTGCATACACACAGTCGGACAAAGTTGTCAGAAAATCCGATCGTACGTAACGTGATGACGTTATTTCGTTACGACGGGACTACGTTCAGGCTAGTAGCCAATAGCTTTGGTCTAGGAATTTGATCTGAGCATGCGTGGCACTTTGTCTGTAGAATTTTCTACACACAATCGGACAAAGTCCGATCGGATTATGTTGTCGGAAGTTTTATAGCCTAGCTCTAAAACTTTGTCCGTTGGAATATCAGTCTGATGGAGCCCCCACACACGGTCGGATTATCCGACAACACGGTCCGATCGGACATTTTCCGTCGGAATGTCCGACCGTGTGTACAAGGGCTAACAGATAACTAAAAAGATCAATGGTGTCAGTTGGAACTTATCTGAAATGCAAAAATTGCTCATTGCTCAAGGACCCCTAGCAACCTTTGGAGGAACCCTATGGTTCCATGGAACCCTGGTCTAAATGGTTAAGTAACTCTACCCAAGGACAACAACCCAAAATAACATATGCCCCCTGCCCCCTACCTTAGTCCCACACTGCACAATTCTGATGAATGATCCATAATGAATAATAAATTAAGGTTTTATGAGTTTAGTTGTGAGTGTGAACACATTTGTTATTACCTTTAAGGATGGAGACCGTCAAGAGATAAATAAAGCCAACAAGTAATTCAACCAAAACTGTTATTGAGGTTGGCTAGATTTTATGCCCAACTATTAAATGACAGACAAACTTGAAATATTCCGTATTATGGTCATATCTGACATTTGAGCAATGTGTCTCTAACTTCGAGTCAAGGGTCACACAGTACAACATGTGCGTGCACATAATTTGATGAGACGTTCCTATATATAGAAAAATAACCTTTTTAGCCAAAGGCAAAAAACACACAACAAACGAGGGATCAGGGAGTCAAGTTACAAACTGCAGCAAAATTGATATGATCTCATTTTATCTCAGACACTGTGCCTTTTTATAGCTGGGGAAATCAGTAAAACTGGTTTAAATTGATTGCCAGAAGCTGTTGTGTTTAATCAGAAGAAAAGGATGGAAAGAGGCTGCTTAAAGTTTTCTTTTGCAGACAGACGAGGTCCCAAGTTGCAGTTAGGAGGACACAGTCAAAGTAGACTTTCTGGAGACATCAAAGATGGGAATGAAACTGGCGCAACCAAGCGGAACGTGTATGCTGCAAAGTCTTTTATTTTTCATTTGTAGTGTTGCCCACTTGAGGGTCGTAGGGTAAATCAATACCCCTCTGGTTGCCCTAACCCTGTGAGTCCTCTGTCACCTCTGACACCCTGGGTTCAAACATTATTTTCCCTTAAAGAGGAAGTAAACCCTGATGGGTTTACTTCCTCTTTCATTCCCTGCAAAGGCAAAGCATAATGGACTACTATGCATCGCATAGTAGCCCATTATGTGTCACTTACCTGACACAGGAGCCAGCGAAGTCGCCGCTGTCCCCTGTAGTCCGCCGCATCCATCTTGCTGGTGGCGTCTCGCAGCTCCGCCGCTGTCATTCGGCGGAGCCGCGATGACGTCACTCCCGCGCATGCGCACGGGAGCCGACACGCGCGGCAGATCCATTGTTGGAAATGCCGCGCTCAGTGTGCCTGCGCGTCGCTGTCTATGGCGCATGCGCCGTAGACAGCGGTGCCTGTCTTCAGGCAAATATCTCCTAAACCGTATAGGTTTAGGAGATATTTCTTGGACCTACAGGTAAGCCTTAATCTAGGCTTACCTGTAGGTCAAAGTGGTTTGTAAGGGTTTACAACCACTTTAAATGACAGCAACAATAAGGAGATACACCAAAATTGGTTAAATCAGAAATAGTTTACTCAATGAGATGTTATGAAACTCGTTGACGTCACTTCCGCCTGGACGCCACGCTGCGGCACAGCGGCAAGGATCCCTGATTGGGCTGCGGGCTGACAGTGAATACACAGGAGCACAGGAAGCTGTACGGGAAAAGTTTGCTGCCGCTAGTGGAACCAGCACGGGCAGGGCTCTAGCTTATAAGCCCACTGAGGTACCTCTTTACATTTCCATCGGCAAAGCGGGGCAATATGATTCCAGCGTTGGCTCTGTAAGCCCTTGTACACACGGTCGGACATTCCGACAACAAAATCCATTGGATTTTGTCCGACGGATTTTGTCCGAAATTGTTGCATACACACGGTCGGACAAAGTTGTCGGAAAATCCGATCGTACATAACGATTTCGTTACGACGGGACTACGTTCAGGCTAGTAGCCAATATCTTTGGTCTAGAAATTTGATCTGACCATGCGTAGCACTTTGTCCGATCGGAATTCTCTACACACAATCGGACAAAGTCCGATCGGATCATGTTGTCGGAAAGTTTTATAGCCCAGCTCTAAAACTTTGTCGGTCGGATATTCCAACGGAAACCGTCCGATGGAGCCCACACACAGTCGGATTATCTGACAACATGGTCCGATCGGACATTTTCCGTCCGAATGGTTGACCGTGTGTACAAGGGCTTAGTATTTCCCTCTCGAGTCTGGCAATATATTGTACGGACGATATACACATCTTCCAGCATAAGAGACTTTATATATGGGATGCTCAGGACAAGCCCAGTACCGCCAAAAATGCCTGATGCTACAGAATGAAAAGTTAAAGAGTGAAAAAGTGATTGTAGATAACCCCCGCACTGACTTCAAGTATTGCTTATATTGTGTATATTTTTTATACTTCCATTGGATCATTTAACCATCATTCTTTGACGCTGCAATAGAATCAAGCACACTCTATGAACAGGCTGTTCGTGTATGAGCAGATGAATGACTCTCAGTGATTTTAGAACCTTATTCGGAGGACTCTAATGGGTGGGGTTACAATCATTATTATTATTATTATTATCTCTATGGTTCTGCTCTAATTGATACCCTCTTGGCTATCCCTTTCTCCTATGTTGCTCGAGCCCCTGGGGGGGGGGGGGGGGGGGGGATTGAGGTTGGACCTATATTGCTAATTAGCAGTAGTTGGTGCATATTTTTGGACACCAACATTGGACCAGCTTCAATTCCACTGGCGTCCGGACGTGTATATTTTTTGTTTTATGTTTGGTGTAAGCACGGTTTTCTGTGTCTATGTTTCCTTCTCAAACAAGATATTTGGGGGGGGGTACACCCTAAAAAAATGCATAAAGATGGTGCTGCCATAAGACCATACAACAGAACAAAAATATTACAGCGCACACATGCAAAACTAACATTTACCTCCAGCAAGGCTTTTTAAAAACACCTAGACATTTTCAAAAAACATTATCAAAAAATATGGGGATTTGGTCACACCATATTGCTATACGGTACTTAAGCCCACTTACTGCGAAAAGTACCCCATGATTAGTGGGTCCTACACTATCCATAGACTGGGAGATCCTGTTTCTCTGAACCATGGGAGCTATACTCCTCTATATGGGAGGACATGAGGTCTCCACCATGACACAGGTGGTCACTAATGAGAGGTATTTACTGAGGGAGTGGGGTGCTCCACCCAACAGGATTTGGTCAGAATCCATATAATAGACAAACAAGATATTTGGGGGGCAGACCCTAAAAAAATGCATAAAGATGGTGCTGCCATAAGACCATACAACAGAACAAAAATATTTGTGCCATCCAAATATCTTGTTTGCTATTGTATGGATTCTGACCAAATCCTGTTGGGTGGAGCACCCCACTCCCTCAGTAAGTACCTCTCATTAGTGACCACCTATGTCATGGTGGAGACCTCATGTTCTCCCATATAGAGGAGTATAGCTCCCGTGGTTCAGAGAAGCAGGATCTCCTACTCTATGGATAGTGTAGGACCCACTAATCATGGGGTACTTTGTCGCAGTAAGTGGGCTTAAAGTGGAAGTAAACCCATGGATTTAAACAGTTAACAAAAAAAAAGTGGCATGCCGGGAATGCTAACTGCACATTGGCTGTGCTCTCAGCCAAACTGTCAAACCATCCAATGGCTGGTGTCATAACGAATCACATGTGCAGCACCATAGCAGTTGAAGATTAAAACGGGGGCAAAGATGTGAGCCTCACTGTCCTTGGGGGTCACCTGTCTCTTAGGGACCCATGTTTTTGTGTGGAGGTCGGCCTGTCTCTGTGAGCATCCTGGATTGAAAAATAAATCAATTTTCAATATCACCCTACCCAATTGATCCAGCACCATGGAGACCACTAAGGTGTTGAGTCATTAACTTGTTTAAAACTGAAAACTGAGAGAGTGCTTGGCACAAATCCAAAACACAGAGTCACTTTGATGCTTGAAATTTAGGCAAGCCTAATGCAAAGAGCAAATGCATTCTTCGGGTGGATAACAGGTTTCAGACATTTCAGGACCATGAAAACAGAGCATGTGAGAAAGCTGACATTGACAAGATATAAGGAAGAGCGGCATCAATGTTCATTAGGAGTGGGGGAGGAATGTTGAGGGTATAAACAGAGAAAGAGAAGCAAGGAAGGGTTCACAACTGAAACACAGATGGCTGTTGAAACAGATGGATTTCTAAGATAAAGTTGAAGTCTGCCAGACTATATGAAAAGCTGAAACAGTAGTTTAGTGATGCACAATACATTGTGAAGAAACGCTGAAGATAAACAGACAAGAATAAAGAGCAAGGCAGCCAAAAGGTGGGACCAAATCTGACCCAAAACATACCAAGTTGCCACAAAAACACCTCATTCTTGGTTGTGGGCGGTCTGATCTTCAAAAACTCTGATCATCCATGAAGATGGCTACATAGTTACATAGTAGGTGAGGTTGAAAAGAGTCCAACCTATGTGTGTGATTATATGTCAGTATTACATGGTATATCCCTGTATGTTGCGGTCGTTCAGGTGCTTATCTAATCCAATTCCTTGAAACTATTGATGCTCCCCGCTGAGACCACCGCCTGTGGAAGGGAATTCCACATCCTTGCCGCTCTTACAGTAAAGAACCCTCTACGTAGTTTAAGGTTAAATCTCTTTTCTGCAAATTTTAATGAGTGGCCACGAGTCTTGTTAAAATCCCTTGTGAAAAAGTTTTATCCCTATTGTGGGGCCACTAGTATGGTATTTGTATATTGAAATCACATCCCCTCTCAAGCGTTTCTTCTCCATAGAGAATAAGTTCAGTGCTCACAACCTTTCCTCATAACTAATATCCTTCAGACCATTTATTAGTTTTGTTGCCGATGGCGAAATCTAAAAAATCTGACAGTTGGAATGATTGAGTCATTAGAAGCAAAATACAACCAAGCCGCTCTCTTCGGTCATCCCAAGACCTCCCACTCTCTAGCTCCCTTGTCACCTCCTCCCATGCTCGCCTCCAGGATTTCTCCAGAGCTTCTCCCATCCTTTGGAACTCCCTACCCCAATCTGTCCAACTGTCCCCTAATCTATCCATCTTTAGACGATCCCTGAAAACCCTTCTCTTCAAAGAAGCCTATCCTGCTTCTAACTAACACTGTTTTACTTCCTCCATCAGCTCATCCCCCCCACAGCTATTACCTTTTGTATCAATTGCCCCTTCCTTGTTAGATTGTAAGCTCTAACGAGCAGGGCCCTTTGATTTCTCTTGTACCAAATTGTAATGTAACTGTAATGTCTGCCCTCATGTTGTAAAGCGCTGAGCAAACTGTTGGCGCTATATAAAACCTGTATAATAATAATAATAATAATAATAGATTGTCCACCCCAACTGTTTCATATCCAAATAGATGTCTTGGCCTAAAATACACATGTTAGCAAAAATGAAAGAAAGAGTGTCTATAATAACCTTTAATTGCCCATTGTCTGTTGTAGATGACAACTCTGACTGTGCTTATTGGTCTGTCACTTCTGACCAACTATCTGGGTAGTGCCACAAAGCCATTGTATCGTGTACCCGGTAGCAGAGCCTAATATGATGAGGAAGGCCTCTCTTAGCCCTTGTACACACGGTCGGACATTCTAACAACCAAATCCGTTGGATTTTGTCCAATGGAATTTGTCCGACGGATTGTGTCCGAAACTGTTGCATACAAAGTTGTCGCAAAATCCGATCTTTCAGAACGTGATGACGTAATTTCGTTACGATGGGACTACGTTCAGGCTAGTAGCCAATAGCTTTGATGTAGGAATTTGATCTGAGCATGCGTGGCACTTTGTCCGATCGGAATTCTCTACACATGATCGGAGTATGTCCGATCGGACCAGTTTGTTGGAAAATATTTCCAGCAAGTTGGAAAATTTGGTCCGACGGAAACAGTCCGATGCATACCACACAAAGTCAGATTATCTGACAAAACGGTCCGATAGGACACATTCCGACGGATTCTCCGACCGTGTGTACAAGGGCTTACACCTCTGACCTTGGTAGTATAAACAGGAGGTGCAGGAGTACAGAGTGATATATAAAGAACAAAGATAAAATAGTCACTAAGGCTACACCTAGATGAATGGTTACTTAGGGGGGGGGTTAATAAATAGCAATTCCTCAATCAGGCCAACAGTACTGTCACCTCTAGAGGTCGACCGATATGGGTTTTTCTCTGGCCGATGCCGATATTTAGAAATTGCGGCGGCCGATGGCCGATATATGATGCCGATTTTTTTGGGCCGATATGTTAGGCTGATTTTTTATTTATTTTTTCCTTTTTTTTCCCCCCTTCATCTCATAAAATCTAACTTGGACACCTTTCACACTGGGGCGTTTTTCAGGTGATTTTGGGCTAAAAATAGCACCTGTAAATTGCCTTCAAAACGGCTCCCCTGCAGTCTGTGTGAAAGCCTGAGTGCTTTCACAATGAGGAGATGCGCTGGCAGGACGTTAAAAAAAAAAAAATCCTGCAAGCAGCATCTTTGGAGCGGTGTAAACCGCTTCTCCACCACTCCTGCCCATTGAAATGAATGGTCACCACTGCTGAAGCACATGCAATGCGATTTTGCAGCAGTGCTTCACTGCCCCACTAGCAGCCGAATAGTGGGGCTAAAATGACGGTAAATCGCTGCTAAAACTTGCAGTGTTTTACCGTCAACGCCTGCCCGATCCAGTGTGAAAGCAGCCTTAATAAGTGATGCAGAAAATTTCTTACACATTTATTAAACAAAACAAACCTCCAATCAGTTCACTTGTATGTATAATTTAGATTTAAAAAACAAAACAAAAAACTATTTATTAAATACACAAAAACAGGTACTCAAAACTTTTGGACGAAAAAAAAAAAAGGGCTAACTTGCGTTTGAAAGACCTCTGCGCAAATACCGCGTCACATAAAATATTGCAACAACCGCTATTTTATTCCCTAGGGTCTCTGCTAAAAAAAATATATATAATTTTTGGGGCTTCTGAGTGATTTTCCAGCAGAAAATACTGGATTTTTACTTGTAAGCAACAAGTGTCAGAAAAGATTTAGTGTTTAAATGGTTAACCGGAGAACTTCTACACAGGGAGTTCAGCCCATTGAAGAAGAAACATTAAATCACTTTGATCTTTTCTTGGCAGCCAGCCCAGAGAGGATGAAAGTCCTTCACTGATGTCTTCAGGCAACTTACATTGACTTCTATTACAGAAGTCTTTTGCAAGTTGCGCTGAACATGTAATCGGCTTTTTTATCAGCACAATCGGCCGATGCCGATATATCGGTCGACCTCTAGTCACCTCAACATTAATTAAAAAGTGAGGTGTGTTCCTCTGCATTCAGGGGCAGCATATAGAAAAAAAGGAGAAAGGTCCAAGAATTTCTTCAAGGAAATTGTAGGTCTTTATTAAACAATTCCACATAAACACTGGTGACAATAAAAAGTATAACCTCCACCACATTCAATTAAAATTGGACACTGAATCTGCGGGAGTTAACTCTGATGGGAGAAAAATTTGCACAATACTAACAGAGGAGTACAGAGTGGCATGAGTGCCTATAAGTCTTGTTGGCAGCAGGGCAGTTGTCCTCGCTGGGCAGGTGAAGTTGTCAGAAGGCTCCAGTAGCAGGCACGCTGGTAGGCAGCATATTGAGGCAGGCTGCTGCTGGCGACAGCGGGCAGCTGAGACAGCTGCTAGTAGCATACTGTAGGCCAGCCGGAAAAGCAGGGTGGTAGGCAGGTACTGGTGACAGCAGGCAGAGTAGCAGTCAGGCAGGCTGGGTCATACACAGGCAGAATGGATTAGGTACAAGGCACAGTCAGGAGCGTAGTCAGGAAACAAGTCAGGTCAGCAAACGATCAGTGAAGCAGGAGCCAATGGAGCAGACAGAAGCAGAGGTCAGGTGACAAGCCGAGGTCGCTGCAGGCAGAGTTCAGAGAGTATATCCTCAGTATATCAAGATAAGCCAGGTCATCAACTGGAATCAGGATACAGAATCACAGGGTCAGAGGATACACAAGGGGCTGAAACAAAGCAGCATTGATCCTCAGCACTGGCCTAGATTAAATAGCCTGTTTGGCACCAACATCTGTCACAGGTGCACGTCACATGTATGCGCATGCGCATTAGCCAGTGCCCAAATCCTGCAAGCACAAAACATACAGTATTAAACATACAGTGTCTCACAAAAGTGAGTACACCCCTCACATTTTTGTAAATATTTTATTATATCTTCTCATGTGACAACACTGAAGAAATAACAATTTCTACAATGTAAAGTAGTGAGTGTACAGCTTGCATAACAGTGTAAATTTGCTGTCCCCTCAAAATAACTCAACACACAGCCATTAATGTCTAAACAGCTGGCAACAAAAGTGAGTACACCCCTAAGTTAAAATGTCCAAATTGGGCCCAATTAGCCATTTTCCCTCCCCATTGTCATGTGACTCGTTAGTGTTACAAGGTCTCAGGTGTGAACAGGGAGCAGGTGTGTTAAATTTGGTGTTATCGCTCTCACTCTCTCATACTGATCACTGGAAGTTTAACGTGGCACCTCATGGCAAAGAACTCTCTGAAGATCTAAAAAAAAGAATTGTTGCTCTACATAAAGAGGGCCTAGGCTATAAGAAGATTGCCAAGACCCTAAAACTGAGCTGCAGCACAGTGGCCAAGACCATACAGCAGTTTAACAGAACAGGTTCCACTCAGAACAGGCCTCATCATGGTCAACCAAAGAAGTTGAGTGCAATAAACGTATGAGTGCTGCCAGCATTTCTGCAGAAGTTGAAGTAGTGGAGGGGGTCAGCCTGTCAGTGCTCAGACCATACGCCGCACACTGAATCAAATTGGTCTGCATGGCTGTCCTACCAGAAGGAAGCCTCTTCTAAAAATGATGCACAAGAAAGTCTCCAAACAGTTTGCTGAAACAAGCAGACTAAGGACATGGATTACTAGAATCATGTCCTGTAGTCTGATGAGACCAAGATAAACTTATTTGGTTCAGATGGTGTGAAGCGTGTGTGGCGGCAACCAGGTGAGGAGTACAAAGACAAGTTTGTCTTGCCTACAGGTAAGCATGGTGGTGGGAGTGTCATGGTCTGGGGCTGCATGAGTGCTGCCGGCACTGGGGAGCTACAGTTGCTTCAGGGAACCATGAATGCCAACATGTACTGTGACATACTAAAGCCGAGCATGATCCCCTCCATTCGGAGACTGGACCACAGGGCGGTATTGCAACATAACGACCCCAAACACATCTCCAAGATGACCACTGCCTTGCTAAAGAAGCTGAGGGTAAAGGCGATGGACTGGCCTAGCATGTCTCCAGACCTAAACCCTATTGAGCATCTGTTGGGCATCTTTAAACGGGAAGGTGGAGGAGACCAACATCCACCAGCTCTGTAATGTCATCATGGAAGAGTGGAAGAAGACTCCCAACCTTCACTGCTATATCTTAATCACCATAGTCACATATTTTACAAAATATTAATTTGCAGTAGTCAAACTTTTACCAGTTGTTGTATATGATTTCAGACTCATTTCGCTTTCAAGAAACTCTTTTTGAAAAATAATTGGTGGCTGATCTAGTTGGAAGATAGGAAGCTTGGCCTTTTTGCATCTTTTTGGGCTTTAGACACCTTTTTGGGGTTATGTGAATCTTCCTGAATTGTTACTGGTATTCCCCCGAAATACACACATATGGGGTGATTTTCATGTCACACAGAATTTGACCAAAGGAGGCATCATCCCTATTAACACAAACCAAAAAAATAAAATCCAAAACAATGGGACTTTGTGTATGTCTCCGAAAGTAAATGCAACTCAGTTAAAAGAAATACAAACATTTTTTTTTCCTAATTCATATATTAAAATCAATTGTGACACATAAAAGTAAACATTAAAAACAGTTCATTAATGAGCATTTGAGATCATGATTACACAAACAACCTATCCCCGGGTATCCCAGTTAGAATGTCAATATGGTAGCTGTGATAGTGGCAACACATTTCTCAGGAACCCTCACTTCTTCAGGATCTTATAGACCTCGTAAGTATCCCCATATTATTACAGTGTCAAATAAGAGACTGAAAATAAACAAAACATCAACAAATATGACAGCCGACAACAACTATATTTTACAAAAATGTATCCTCTCAGGAAAACAAAGAACCAGAAAGAAAAAAAAAATATATATGATAGATTGAATTAATAAATGACATATATCTATATCACCTACAATCTCCTTTTTGGTCTCCTTTCTCCCCCACAGGCCACCCAGGGCTTGATTTAGATTCCAAGACCTGTCTTTTCTTATGTACATAATATTTTTTAAGATATATTTGAAGTGATATAGATTTATGTCATATATTAATTCAACCTATATACATCAATTTCTTCAATGATAAATATATGTATATATATATATATATATATATATATATATATATATATATATATATATATATATATATATATATATATATATATATATATATATATTATATTTATTTTTTCTGGCAATTCTTTTCCCAAAATAATAGATTTTTGGAACATCTACTCATTGTCGTCTGTCATATTTGTTTGATGTTTTGTCCTGAAGAAGCAGGGAATTCCATGAAACACGTTGACCCTTTCACAGCGACCATACTGACATTCTAACTGGGATACCCAGGGATAGGTTGTTTGTGTAATCTTGACCTCAAATGTTAATTAATGTTCTGTTTTTAATATTTACTTGTATGTGTCACAATTGCTTTTAATATATGAATTAATAAAAATGGACTGTATTTCTTTTCACTAAGTTGTATTTACTATTGGAGAAATACGTAAAGTCCCATTGTCTTTTTTTTTTGTTTGTTTTGGTAGTAGTAGTTCCCCCTCCTATTTTCCAGCTAGATCAACAACCAATTATTTTTTCTTTGAAAGAATATTTTCTTTAAATTAAAATGCAACAACTGATCAAAGTTTGCCTACTGCAATTTAAATATTTTGTAACATATACAAACAGGGTAGTTATGGTTGGTATAGCAGTAACGATTGGGCCACCTGTGGCTACGTGCTTTATGAGCCTTATTGTTTTTATGGAAGTATTTTTATGTAATTACTAATAAAATTCAATTCTTTTATCATATTGTGGTTGGCTTACCTGGTGGCAGGGGAATAACTATAGGAGTCACCACTGCAACCTGACTGCATGATCCAGGGGGTCCATGCATCACCCCCTGTAGAAGGGGCAGCATATAACCAATGTCCTCCATGTTTCTCCTGGCAGCCACTGAATGCCGCTTCCCCTCCTCTCCCTTCTGAAGGCATTCAGAGGTTGCAGGAGGAACATGGAGTGCATTGGTTCTTCTGTATGCTACCCCTCCTGTTCAGCTTGCTACTGCCCTCATGGGCCCATCTGTTCTCTCTCCAGGCCCCCTAGTGATCTTCCTAGGCAACTTCAGTGCTCTCTCTCGCTCCCCCCCCCTCCTCCGCTCTTCTCTGGTCCCCGTGCTCTTCTCCGGTCCCTGAACTCTTCTCTGGTTGCCCCTGCACTCTTCTCTGGTCCCTGTGCTCTCTCTCTGGCACCCCGGCTCTTTTTCGATCCCCTATGCTGTCTCCCCTCCTCCCCTGCAACGCTGTGGGATAACCCATTTCCACTTCCCCTGGCTGCTGTGGGGGATGCTGTCAGGATGGAGGGTGGGGTAGGGGCCTGTAAATATGTCATTTACCTGCACCTTCCCTGTCTTAAATGACAGTCAGTGATCGGTACCATTCACTGACTCTGTTCATTCATAACTGACGTGTAGTAAAAAAACGGAATCATAGTATTTTTACTATGATTCAGTTTGTGAATGAACAGGCAGCTCTGTACAGATCTATTCCTGTCCATTCATTCTGTGCAGCTGAGGTTACAGAGATGGAGGTTGAGGTCTGTGTCTTCAATCTCCTTTCTATGTCTCAAAGGTGAAAAATTAGAGGTCTATTTAGACCCCTAATATCTCACCAAAGCCCTCCAACGGGGCTCCTAAAAAATTGCAAAAAAAATTGTAAAATAATAAAAAAAAATTTTTTTAAAATATAAAGAACTACTGACACCAGTGGCGGAACTACCAGGATCGCAAAGGTGGCACTTATGACCAGGCCCTGGAGTTCCACCACAGGGACCTTGAAGGTTCTAGTTATGTCTCTGCCTGGTGCCTTCAAAATCCCGGTCTATTTTTCTTTTTTTTTCCTGTAATTAATAGCATGCATATTGGGGTCACTGTCCTTGAATAGGACCTTAATTCGAAAGTTTTAAAATAAATGACAGCCTTTCCTTAAACCAACCAGTATGGAGACAGCTGTTTTTTACCTCATCTTTGTAAAATGCTAGCCTTTTATCCAGCACTTTTAGTACTTTCTGAGGCTTTGTCCTGGAACAAGTATACAAATTAAAGGTTCTGACTTCACTCTGATTTTTCTGTATTTGATGACTCGAAGTATTATTTATGTTAATCTCTCCACTTTGATGTGTCAGCAAGGAGTGCAAACAATTTTTATAACCACAACAGAAAGAAAGGATTTCGAACACATATTTCTATCAGTACAGTACAAGGTTTCCTTTATGAAAAACATTTGACACTGGGTTTATCAATCTCTCTTACCCTCAAGGGCTACCGACAGACTCTCCTCATCACTGCTTCTCCATCTTCCATCCGACTCCCCTGATGGCATGGCTCATGACTACTTAAGGGCTCTTTTAGCTCCCTGCCAGGCCCACTCCTGGGGATTGGCTAAAGGCCCCAAAATTTTTAAGGCAACCCTCCTAGCTTCCGCCCACTATTTTCCAGAACTTTCTCCAACATTCTACAGGGAGAGCTGCCAGGAGGAGTCCTCCATCCCTGGTCTCTAATAACCCTGACCCAGATTCATTGACTTCCCTTGGGCCAGACTATAATTTACCTACTGTCACTTCAAGTAGCACACACTAGAGGGTGATACACCAGTAAAGGGTTCCGCAAAAACTACAGCATGCAAAGGCAAATGAGAGCAATTTGTTGAAGGTCAGTTTCTGTTCCAGTGTATAAAACTAGTTCCACAAATCCATAGTTTGACAAGTTTGAGGTGGAGGAACTCGAGTGTCCTGCACAGAGCCCTGACCTCAACCCTACTGAACACCGTTAGGATGAATTGGAATGCCAACTGTGAGCCAGGTCTTCTTTTCCAACATCAGTGCCTGACCTCATAAATGTACTTATTAACTACAGGTACTTATATAACGCCATTGATTTACGTATAGTTTACATGCTTTTTTTGCTGACTGCGTACATGTTCTCACAGGCACACTCCAAAATGGTGTTGAAGGCCTTCTCTGAAAATTGGAGGCTGTTATAGATACAAAGGGAGCCAACTCCATATTAATGCCCATGGTTTTTGAAAGAGTCATGACCAACAATCTCAAATAAGTGTAACATGGAGGTGTCCATAAACATATGCCTAAATATTGTATTTTTGTAACTACTGTCTTATACTATGTATATCTTGCAAAAGTAACAGAGACTAGGGGTTAATCAAGTCTCTGATGCTAAAATAAAAGCCAGAATTAACCTTTGAGCGGCTAATGATTTATGTATGAAGTGATGTTCCAAGACAACGTGATGTCATGTCTGCGAACGCAATGCCTTTTAAACTAGTGGTTTGGTGTTCTGTGTATATCTCAGTGACTCACTGACAATTAAAAAAAAAATAAAAAACTGTATATTCCCTGTGCCAAGTGCTAAAATAATATAAATTTAGACCACAGCTTACTGTTGTATTCTAGGTGCGTATTATACTGCCACCTAGTTATGGTAGCTGAATTTTATAAAGTAAACAGCGTTATGGAAAATTGTGCACCAGAAAATATTGAATGAAAAAAAAAAACAATAATAATAATAATAATAATAATAATAAAAAAAAATATTCAACCAAAAGTGTCTGTGTGATTGTTATAAATACAGGTAGTGCAATCCTTATTAAAAAGAAAGTATATGGTCCTCCAATACTGTGACAAGGCTTCTTTGTGCAAATATTTTGTGAAAATACCAAACATCAAAGTGATCTCAATCGTGCTTGTGCCACATACTCTATACACACCATGCACTCACCGGAACCTGTGGACCATAGAATGAACAGGGTTATGCTCACTTGTATAATAGATATCAGCCTCTGCCAACCTTCCTCAAAGAAGTACCAGCCTTCTAGGCTCCACTCCACTCTCCAAATCCAAAGGTCACTCAATAGTGTATGCAGGGAAACCATAAAAAAAATGATTGAGCACCAAGCTTTATTAACACTTCATATTCCCTTCATGCCATGTCCCCCACAATTGTACGCTCACCCGCTGCTGTGCCCCAAATCAGCACCAGTATTTCCAGCAATTCCAGTCAATTATGTGCGAGTGCTGCTGTTCTGGCCCCCTAGAACCAACATGCGCTCCACTAACTGGAAGTGACGTCACTGGATGTGACGTTGGCGTCCATGTACCCACCTCAATGGCATCTTCTTATCTTCCTGAAGATGTCCCTGGTTGAAAAACATTGAGCCGGGTACGTGGATGCCGATGTCACATCCGGTGACATCACTTGCAGTTAGTGGAATGCACGCTGGTTCTGGGGGGCCCGGAAAAGCAACGCTCACCTATAATTAACTGCTGGAAATACTGAGTGCCAATTTGGGGCACAGTAGCATGTGACCGGCTTCTGGATTTGGAGATTGGAGTGGAGCCAAGGGGGCTGGTATTTTTGGAGGAAGGTTGATAGAGGCTGATATCTATCATACAAGCAAGTATGACCCTGTTCATTCTAGGGGCCACAAGTTCCGGTGAGTGAATGGTGTGTAGAGGGCATGCGGCACAAGCATGATTAGGAGCACTTTGATGTTTGGTATTTTCAGTCACAATCACAAAGAAGACAATCACAATACTGGAGGACTATATACTGTACTTTTTTTTGATGAGGATTGCACTACCTGTGTTTGTAATATGGACTGTATATGCCACAAATTATTGTATATATTCATTATTGAATCACATGAACACTTTTGCAATTGATTGAATACATTTCTTTTTTTGATTATTTTTATTTCTTTTTGTTCACTCATTCAAAACATATTTTCTGGTGCACAATTTTCCATAGTGCTGTTTACTTTATAAAATGCAGGCACTCACTGACAATTGTTTTGTTTTTTTTAGACTTAGCATTAAACATTTTAGAAAAGGTTAGTTTAGCAATTTATTATTATTATTATTCAGGATTTATATAGCGCCAACAGTTTGCGCAGCGCTTTACAACATGAGGGCAGACAGTACACTTACAATACAAATCAATACAGGAGGGACTAGAGGGTCCTGCTCGTTAGAGCTTACAATCTAGCAATGAATACAGACTGGCATCAAGTAGATAAGGAACGGGGAATGGCCCATAGGACTTTAGCCCAAACTGGATCACCAGCTGATAATCCTTATAGCAACAAATCTGAGACTCATTATAACAGCCATTGTTTTCTGCAAAGTTTTTTTCCTCCGTTCAGTTTTATGCCAATGTAGCACTAGTCTCGCAGGGGCTACTGGTAATAACTCCCCTAATAGTACAGAGGCTGCCCACCACCGCAAGCGCCAGTCCATGCACTCCGGCTCCAATACCTCAGTCTAGGGGATGTCTTTTTGGAATTTATTGCTTGAAAAACTTTAAAGCGGGAGTCCGCCGGGAGTTCCGCCTTTTTTTTTAAAAGCCAGCAGCTACAAATACTGCAGCTGCTGACTTTTAAAATAAGGACACTTACCCGCCCAGCGCACCCGCGATGTCGGCACCCGAAGCCGATCTCTCGATCGTCTCTCAGGTGCTGCCGCTGCCATCTTGGGTATGGGAATCAGGAAGTGGAGCCTTTCGGCTTAATTTCCCGGTTCCCTACTGCGCATGCGCGAGTCGCGCTGCGCAATAAGGATGGTCCCGCTGCCTCTGGGATCCGTGTGTTTCCCAGCAGGCAGCGGGGGACTTTCAGAAAGGGGCGTAGATTCTGCAGAATCTACGTCCCTTTCCGCAGATAGCTATGCTGGAAGTGGGTGCAGATACCTGTACAGGTACCTGCACCCCCCTCCCCCCTGAAAGGTGGCAATTGTGGCGTCGGAGGGGGGGAGGATTCCAATGAGCGGTAGGTCCACTTTAGGGTGGACCTCCGCTTTAAACAGGAGAGGGGTTAGGGCATGACATACTCCAAAACACTGTACATTAATAGGAGGACACTCTTCTCTAGGCTCCCACTCCAGAAATCTGCTGAGGACAGGGGAACAACCAGTATTCTGAGACCCTGTGAGATCCACCTCAATCCAAGCTACCACTTACATTCCAAAAGCACACAGTCACCAGGCATCAGTTCATTACGAGTCCCCAGCACAGCTGCACACCTTCTAGCATCTCCAGACATGGTCCATTGAGGGAAACAATCCTTCTCCCCACCGGATCTTTTATGGTGAAGTCCCACAACCAGCTCCTCTAAAGGCCCTGAGACCTGACACAGCTGAAGCCTCAAGAACAGCTACCCAGTCCACAAGCTGCCTCAGAGGGGCAGCAGCTTCACCCCCCCCCCCCCCCCAGCTTGGAACAGGGCTTCAGACTATTTATCACCTCTCCAGATACCTTCTGGACACTCCTCTTTGAGATCGGCCAGACCATGATAAATATTCAGGTTGGTCATTTGAATCTTCCTCACTATAATCTGGAAGCTTCTTCCAGGGGCAGGGGAAGCAATCAAATTCCCAGTCTGTGAAACCCTGAACAGGCCAAAACAAACAATCACTGCTCCCTTGACTACAGAAGAAGACAAAAACACATTCTGCCTAGTGCCCTACGCTAGGAGGGTATTACACCATCATCACAAGAACTCCAGCATTCTTTTATACAATTTGTTAGTTGTTACATACTGGTTAAGCCAGATTACGACCTGTGAAGCAAGTAACTGGTCCTTGTAACAATCAAGGGCAATGATAAGGGGGGTTCAAACACCTTCCCTAGCCCCCCACCCCCTAGAACATCTGCAGCGCTGAAGTTAGTACCAACACAAGAGCAAACCTGAAGAACTGAAACCGCTGCTCCTGTCACCTGTCAGATCGCAGAGACAGGCAGCGCCAGTTTAGAAATTGGGAGGCTCCTCCTCAGATCCTTAGCACATGACACAGCCAAAGGAGGACTTACCCTTACTGATCTTACTCTGAACTACCTAGTCTGGTGAGTGGATTTCATGGAGGTAGGAGAGTAGGAGAGCTGCACTGGGGGAAAGGGAGGTCTATATAGGGGGTGGGGTAGGGAGCTGTACTTCAAGGAGAAGCTGATTGGGGGGACTGTACTGGGGAAGCTGCTCTGGTGGAATCTGTACTAGGGGTGGATGAAAACTGTACTGAGGGGAAGTTGTACTGGTGGTGGGGGATTTGTGTTGGGGGGAGCTGTAATAGTGTGGTGGGGGGGGGACCGTACTGGTGAGAAGGGGCATCTACACTTAAGGGGAGATCTGTATTGGTGAACCTTTTCTAGGTGGGGGGGGGGTGGAGATCTTTAGTAGGAAATTTTTTGTTTGGGAGGTTAATTTTTGTTGTACTTTGTCTACTGACTTGTGAGTTATGTATTCCTGACCCCCTGTGCCCAGTGGATTATGCACTCCTGACCCCTGCACTCTATGGATTATACACTGATTAAGTACTGACCCCTGTGCTCTTTGTGTTACGCCCCTCAGACCTCTTTTAGACTTTTGCAATTATATGAAATTTTAATGATTAGATATACTTTAGATATTGGTCTACCATGTTCGTTTATAAACAGCATAGTAGACTAGTGGCTTAATCAAGCTCCCATGGTAGTTCCCATGCTCTCTTGTTCCTCCAGGGAGCCCGGGACTGTGGAAAACAACTTGCCCAATGAGAGCAGGAGGTACTCAGGGAACATCCATTCTCTGATCCCTTCTACTACTAGCGACTCTGAAATGTATTATGTCACTTCAAGGGTCATAGCTGACATTCCTTGGCTAGTGTAAGAGGGAATTCAGTTATTCAAGCATAATCTGTGCTTGAATAGCACCCTTTAGTTAGATAGGTGCTAGAGTGTGTATTTTTCTGGTGAGTAGGAAAATTTAGGCAGGCCTAGCTGGGGGCTAGGCCTGTTTGTTTTCATTCTCGGCTGGGATTGGCCTACGCAGGGAGACTCACAGATGGCATCAATGTCGCCTCCCTCTTCTTTCTAGAAGATGCTAGAAGGAAAGGAGAAGAGGAGAGGTGGGGCTGCCTGGGGTATTTTGAGGAGCCTTGACCAATCCCCAACTTGGATTGGCAGGGGGTAGGCCTTCTCAACTACTTGGGGTCAGCCCAGCTGGGGAGAGAGTGTGGAAGCTGTCGGGGGCCCATGGGGAGCGCCCCAGTCTGGGGGGGGGGGGGTGATCCTGGGCTGGGGCTCAGGTGCATCCAGGAGGAGAGAAGAGCAAGTAGAGGACAGCGAGAGAACACATCTAAGAGTCTCCTGGGAGGACCACTGGTCGCAGCCAAGAGGGCTGGTGAGTGAGCACAGTCGGGAAGACTGGGGAGGCATGCCTGAGAGAACTGGGAGATTGCAGTTTCAGATGGGTGCAGAACCAGAAGAGAGGATTGTGGGAAGGGCAGTGGAAAGAGGTCTTTGCAGCCAAGCTGATTGTCAGGGCCTGAAGAGGGCTATCTGGGAGTAGATGCATAGAGGATAGCTAGCACCTGAACTATTTCTATACCACAGGGGCCCGCGGTCCCTGCCCGCAAATGTCTGTTCACTGGGGCCTGGCTGAAGTAGTGTCAAGCCTACCTATGCTGTGCTAGCTGGTCTGGAGGAGTAACAGGAGTAACAGTCTGCAGCAAGTGAAGTGCTGGAGGTGTAACGGTGTGCAAGCAAGTGAAGTGCTGGAAGAGTGATGGATAAGAGGTCTTAAGCGAGAGTTTGTGCTGGAGAGAAGACTGGCGTGTATATACAGGTGTGTATATAGAAGTCCCAAGCAAGTTGCACTGAATTTCCTGGGCATCCCGTAATTTCCCATTCCCATCCAAGTTCAATCCCCTCAATAAAAAAACAAAGCTTATGGACTGCTCTGTGCCTCTGAGTGCCTGTGAGACAGATGTCAGGGTGACAGGTGAATCACTACATTCAGCAACCTTTACGGGGGCTTGGCTACAAATATAAATATTTGAAAGCACCCCTGTCACCCCTGTACACACCTTATATAAAATGTGTAGCAAATGTTGGAGTGAGAGCAATAATTCTAGAGCCATAATATATGGATAACTCTAATGCCGCGTACACAAGAGCGGATTTTCCGTCTGAAAAATCTTGGATGGTTTTTCCGGCAGAAGTCCGCTCAAGCTTGGCTTGCATACACACGGTCACACAAAAGTTTGCTGAACTTTCAACCGTCAAGAACGCGGTGACGTACAACACTACGAGGAGGAGAGAAAATCAAGTTCAATGCTTCCGAGCATGCATAGGAATTTTGCACGTCGGAATTGCTACAGACAATCGGAATTTCCATTCAAACCTTTTTCCGATTGAAAAATTGAGAACCTGCTCTCAATTTTTGCTGGCGGGAATTCCGCCAGCAAAAGTCCAATGGAGCATACACACGGTCACATTTTCCGACCAAAAGCTCTCATCGGTCTTTTGCTGGCCAAATTTCCAATCGTGTGTACGCGGCATAAGATGATAACCTGTAAAGGTTTTTAAAGCATCACCTATAGAGAATTTTGGGTACCCTAGGTTTTTGCGATTCACTGGGCATGCACAATTTTAAGACATGTTTGGTATCTATATACTTGACGCAACCCTATCTTTTATATTTCACAAAAATTAGGTATTATATTATGTTTGCATTAAAAATCACGCTAGTGTATTTTTCCTGAAAATATGCAGGTAATAAATATCTGTGCAAATATTGTTAAACCATTTGCAACTTCCACCATTTAATTCTCCAAGGCTTTTGCTTTCAGAAAATATATACTTTTTAGAGGATTCACAGTACAGTCATTTTTACTGTGCCAAAAAAAATGAAAAAATTGCCCTGGTAGGCAACTGGTTAATCAAGGACGATAATGATTATTATTATTATCAATATTGTTATTATTTTTATTATTTTAATCTTTATTATTTAAGATGTTTTTTAACCCCCATATACCGTTTTTCTCATACACTGGCTGAATAGTTCAGGAGGTTACAGAAAATGAATTTCATCGTGTCACGAAGGTCCTTGTCGTGTACACGATGAACAAAACAATTCTTTCAGCAGCCTACATACCAAAAATTGTTAGAAAGGAGGATAAGTGCTCTTATTACATGTGTTGTCATTGACGACCAGGGAAGGCAGGAAGAATATATTCTTTGTTTTCCATTAGAGCTCTTCATTGAAGTATGTGTGTTTTTTTTTTTTCTTTTGTATCGGTTGGTGTACTATAACATTTTGTGACTGCGGCAACTAAAAATAGTCCTTGTATTTTACAGCCATGATGTATGTAAAGCTCCGCTATACTTTTTCTATTGGAACATTTTTCCAAGGTTAGACCAAAAGCAAAGAAAAACAACACAGAAGAAAGAATGTAGCGTATTTTTCGTTCCATAAGGTGTTAGAGGAGGAAAACAAGAAAAAAAAAAAGATTCTGAACTATGAAATGCCCATGAAATGTAGCCAGACCAGTGGCAATTAAATGCAGCCTCACCAGTGCCATATGAATGCAGCCTTACCAGTACCAATTAAATTCAGCCTTACCAGAGCCCATGAAATGCAGCCTGACCTGTGCCAATGAAATTCAGCCTTACCAGTGCCCATGAAATGCAGCCCGGCCTGTGCCAAAGAAATGCAGCTTTACGAGTGCCAAATGATTGCAGCCTTACCAGTGACAATTAAATGCAGCCTTACCAGTGCCCATGAAATGTATCCTGATCAGTGACATTTAAATGCAGCCTTACCAGTGCCAAATTAATGCAGCCTTACCAATGCAGCCTGACCTGTGCTAATAAAATGAGGCCTGCCCTGTGCCAATTAAATGCAGTCTTACCAGCGCCCATGAAATGCAGCCTGACCTGTGCCAATGAAATGCAGCCTGACCTGTGCTAATAAAATGTGGCCTGCCCTGTGCCAATGAAATGCAGTCTTACCAGTGCCCATGAAATGCAGCCTGACCTGTGCCAATGAAATGCAGCCTGACCTGTGCTAATGAAATGCAGCCTGCCCTGTGCCAATGAAATGCATTTTTACCAGTGCCCATGAAATGCAGCCTGCCCTGTGCAAATAAAATGTAGCCTTAGCAGTGCCCATGAAATGCAGCCTGACAGGTGCCAATGAAATGCAGCCTTACCAGTGCCCATGAAATGCAGCCTGACCTGTGCCAATGAAATGCAGCCTGACCTGTGCCAATGAAATGCAGCTTTACCAGTGCCAATGAAATGCAGCCTTACCAGTGCCCATGAAATGCAGCCTGACTTGCGCCAATGAAATGCAGCCTTACCAGTGCACATGAAATGCAGCCTGACCCAAGCCAATGAAATGCAGCCTTACCAGTGCCCATAAAATGCAACCTTACCAGTGCCCATAAAATGCAGCCTGACCTGTGCCAATGAAATTCAGCCTGACCACTGCCTGGTGAGGATGCCATCACACCTACCTGATGACATCCGCTCGGGCTGCTTTGTCTTCTGTCTGTGACTCAGTGACAGGCTCACCTGGGAGATCGCAGTATTCACTCCATAAGATGCACAGACATTTGCCCCCATTTTTTTTTTGGGGGGGGGTGCGTCTTATGGAGCGAAAAATACAGTATGTATTGCATTTCATATCTTGTAGATGTAAGTAAAGGGGGACAGTTATGATTGAGCCTGTGAAACGATTTGAATAATTAATCTTAAAGTGATTGTAAATGATCCCCTTGTAAAACAACCCATTCAGTTTAAAATAGAAATGAAACTCAAAATGCATCTCATAAAATTAGAATATCATTAAAAAGTTAATTTATTTCAGTAATTCAATTCAAAAAGTGAAACATATGCGTTACACACAGAGTGATATATTTCAAGCATTTCTTTCGTATCATTTTGATGATTATGGCTTACACCTAGTGACAACCCAAAATTCAGTATCTCAGAAAATTTTAATATTACATAAGACCAATAAAAAAAAAGGATTTTTAATACAGAAATGTTGGCTTACTGAAAAGCATGTCCATGTACAGTATAGTATGCACTCAATACTTGGTTGGGGCTCCTTTTGCATGAATAACTGCATCAATGCGGCGTGGCATGGAGGTGATCAGCCTATGGTACTGCTGAGGTGTCATGGAAGCCCAGGTTGCTTTGATTGCGGCCTTCAGCTCGTCTGCGTCTGGTGTCTCTCATCTTCCTCTTGACAATACCCCACAGATTCTCTATGGGGTTTAGGTCAGGCGAGTTTGCTGTCCAATCAAGCACAGTGATACCATAATCATTAAACCAGGTATTGGTACTTTTGGCAGTGTGGGCAGGTGCCAAGTCCTGCTGGAAAATAAAATCAGCATCTCCATACAGCTGGTCAGCAGAGGGAAGCATGAAGTGCTCTAGAATTTCCTGGTAGAGGGCTGCGCTTACTTTAGACTTGATAAAACACAGTGGACCAACACCAGCAGATGACATGGCTCTGCAAATCATCACTGACTGTAGAAACTTCAAACTGGACCTCATGCAACTTGGATTCTCCACTTTTCCTCCAGACTCTGGGACCTTGATTACCAAATGAAATGCAAATTTTACTTTCATCCGAAAAGAGGACTTTGGAGGACTGAGCAACAGTCCAGTCCTTTTACTCCTTAACCCAGGTAAGACACTTCTGATGTCTCTGGTTCGGGAGTGGCTTGACACAAGGAATGTGACAGTTGTAGCCCATGTCCTGGATACATCTGTGTGGGGTGGCTCTTGAAGTACTGATATCAGCCATAGCCCACTCCTTGTGAATCTCCCCCAAGTTCTTGAATGGCCTTTGCTTCACAATCCTCTCAAGGCTGCGGTTATCCCTGTTGCTTGTGCACCTTTTTCTACCACACTTTTGCATTCCAGGGCAGCACAGTGATGTAGTGGTTAGCACTATCACCTAGCAGCAATAAGGTTGCTGGTTCAAATCTTGACCATGACACCATCTGCCTGGAGTTTGCATGTTATCCCTGTGCCTGCGTGGGTTTCCTCTGGGTACTCCGGTTTTCTCCCACACTCCAAAGACAAAGACAATCCTCCCACGCTCCAAAGTTAATCAGATCTTGTCTCTAAATTGGCCCTAGTAGGTCTATATGTGTTTGTAAGTGCATTGGGGGCCTTTCGGGGTAAAGGACCACGCTATATCAATATGCAACTCAACTAACTCAACTTTCCTTTAACATGCTTTGATACAGCACTCTGTGAACAGCCAGCTTCTTTAGCTATGACCTTTTGTGACTTACCCTTCTTGTGGAGGGTGTCAATGACTATCTTCTGGACAACTGTCAAGTCAGCAGTCTTCCGCATTTATGTGTAACCTACTGACCATTTAAAGGCTCAGGAAACCTTTACAGGTGTTTTTAATTAATTAGCTGATTAGAGTGTGACAACATGAGTCTACAATATTAAATATTTTAACAATATTCTAATTTTCTGAGATACTGAATTTTGGGTTTTCACTAGTTGCGAACCATAATCATCAAAATTAAAAGAAAGAAATGCTTGAAGTATATCACTCTGTGTGTACTGCATCTATATAATGTATGAGTTTCACTTTTTGAATTGAATTACAAAAATAAATAAACTTTTTGCTGATATTCAAATTATTTGAGATGCACCTGTATAAACGCACATCGATAGGCAATGACCCACCTAAATATATAAACTATATGCGCAGGCATATACCGTCAACCACAATTGGCCATACACGCATACACGTACAGCAACCACCCACCCATATGGAAACCATAAACCCAGGAGGGGAAGAAAAGAGAAAAAAGCAAAAAAGGCGTGTTCAAAAGAGAAAAGAAAACTAATAAGGAGGGGGTAAAGGAAAGAAAAAAACTATTAACAAAGTCTGATCAATATACAAAGCATATTAAATCACACTCAGAATCTCTGGGTCTTCATTGAGGCCATTCGGAGATAAAGTATTAAGCCTCTGGATCCAAAAGGTCTCATGTTTTCAAAGCACCAGTGTCTCCGCCATAAAAGGATGAAAAATGGCGTGAGACACTGTGCTCGTCCGACTCTTTCTCAATGAATCTGCGGTGCTTGCCAATTCTCTTGCACAGTGGGTGTATGGTGCACCCCACATACAAGAGATTTCACGAGCACTGCAACCCATAAATCACATGATCAGTGGAACACGTGATAAACTGTCTGATGTTATAGATCAGTGATGGCGAACCTTGGCACCCCAGATGTTTTGGAACTACATTTCCCATGATGCTCATGCACTCTGCCGTGTAGGTGAGCATCATGGGAAATGTAGTTCCAAAACATCTGGGGTGCCAAGGTTCCCCATCACTGTTATAGATCTTCCCCATCCTATCTTGGAAGGTAGTCTGAACAGGCATGTAAGGCATCCATGTTTCCCACATCTAAAAATGCAAGTTCTATTTTAAAAAAAAATACCTAATATCTTCCTGTTTGGAATTATCCACCTCCTTTAGCTTACTCAGTGCAAGGATTTTATTGAGGGTACGTGCCCTTCTGAAGGTGATATGAGGTTTGTTAGATATTACTGGTCCCAGCTCGGGATCCATCTGTAAAAAGTGTCAGGCCGCGTACACACGCGGGGACTGTTCGCCCAACTTTGTCCGTCAAACAGTTTCAGCAAACAGTCCGCTCAAAATTAGCATGGACGGACATGGCCACACACAACGAACGAACAGTTTGCTGAAACCGTGCGCGATGACGTGAACGGCGCGTACGACGGGACGAAAAATACGACGTCCTATACACTGCATTATAACTTTCGGCGTGTAAATCCTTTCTGAGCATGCGCGGAACTTAGTTTGACGAACAAGCCTACACACGAGGGGACTGTTCGCTGAAACAAAGTTTCAGCGGACAGTTTTTCGGAATTTCCGAAAAACCTTGTTCAGCGGACTGTTCGCTGAAACTGTCCGCTGAAAGCCCACACACGGGCGGAATGTCCGCCGAAACACTGTTCAGCGGACAAAGTTGGCCGAACAGTCCCCGCGTGTGTACGCGGCCTCAGTGTTTTTGAAAACACCTTCTAAATTACCTAATAATCAGCATTAAACGTTGTAATGAATCCCGTTATGTGCTGTTGTGGGGGTTCAGTTTTGATTATTAGAGAAGGGGCCATTCAAGAAATTGGAATAAACCTCATGTATCAACTCTGGTGGGTACCCCTTATCAATAAAATTTGATTTCGACAGTTGACTCTGTGCCATATAATCCTGTACTCTTGTGCAATTCCTTCTCAGCCAATGAAATTGGCCAGAAGGAATACTGTTCCTCCAAGTGGGTTGATAGTAACTCGCATAATGAAGATACAAGTTGCCACCAATCGACTTGTAGAAGTCCCTGGTAAGGATGGTACCCTCATCATAGATAGAAAATTAGACTCTTGGGGTCTATAACGTGAGTGAACTTCAAACCAAACTCATTGTGGTTGCAGTATGATGCGAATGCTTCAAAATCTTCCACAGAGCCACGCCAGATGATCAGGACATCATCAATATAACGTCCGAAAAAAAACAATGGGCTTGAAAAAAAGACTTGATAACATTATCACATTAGAGAGTCCTTTAATATTGAAGGATGTAAGAAAATATGGAGCTACATTTGATAGAATGAGTAATGGTTACAGCTGAAAAGTCAATTGATACGGCGACTAATAGTTACAATTGTATGTAACGATTTAAAATATTGCTAAGATATAATTTTTTTTTGATAATTAAGCAGCTGTCAGAGGACAAATAAAACCACCAGCCCAGTCTATTAATGGTATAGATCCTGCCCTCTGAAACAAAATAAAGATTTGGGGGAAACTTTCAGTTTTAAGTCTATATTGTGCACTGGAAAATAAAATAATTGGTTTGGCCACCTAACATGCAATAAGAGAAAAGCACCCAGCATTGGAAGGGTTAAAGGTAAAGTATAAGTTCTTTCATATATTTCATTTACTGTGTAAATGAAATATATGAAGGGAAGGGGACGCAAATTATTTATGATTACAATTTATTTTTAATCTGTTATATCTGAAAGTCTGCACTTGAATATGAATATTTCATATTTACGCCTCTAATTAAGAGCAGGAGCTTTAAGGAAGCTGATTTACAGCTGTCTTGTAAAACAGACCTGAATAGAGGGGAGATCAGACTACAATGACTGCAGACTGTGGCATATGGGAGAAGGACATTCCCTCTCTCTCTCCTAGCAGAGACCAGCTTAAAGAGGAAGTAAACCCTGATGAGTTTACTTCCTCTTTCATTCCCTGCAAAGGCAAAGCATAATGGACTACTATGCATCGCATAGTAGTCCATTATGTGTCACTTACCTGACACAGGAGCCAGCGAAGTCGCCGCTGTCCCCTGTAGTCCGCCGCATCCATCTTCTTGGTGGGGTCTCGCAGCTCCGCCGCTGTCATTCGGCGAAGCCGCGATGACGTCACTCCCGCGCATGCGCACGGGAGCTGACACGCGCGGCAGCTCCGTCGTTCAGAATGCCGCGCTCAGTGCGCCTGCGCGCCGCTATCTACGGCGCATGCGCCGTAGACAGCGGTGCCTGTTTTCGGGCAAATATCTCCTAAACCATATAGGTTTAGGAGATATTTCTTGGACCTACAGGTAAGCCTTAATCTAGGCTTACATGTGGGTCAAAGGGTTTACAACCACTTTAAGTCTCTTATGCATAGGCTGCCAAGAAGCATACAGATAACGCTAGACAGTGGGAAGCAGACAACAAATTAAAAACTTATAGGGATTGTATCCATCCCCTCCCCCCAAAAAACAAACAAAAAAAAAACAAAACAAAAACAAATTCAAAATAATAAATATTTTCAAATGTTGTATTAAACATATACAGTGCCTTGCGAAAGTATTCGGCCCCCTTGAACTTTTCAACCTTTTGCCACATTTCAGGCTTCAAACATAAAGATATAACATTTTTATTTTTTGTGAAGAATCACCAACAAGTGGGACACAATTGTGAAGTGGAACGAAATCTATTGGATACTTTAAACTTTTTTAGCAAATAAAAAACTGAAAAGTGGTGCGTGCAAAATTATTCGGCCCCTTTACTTTCAGTGCAGCAAACTCACTCCAGAAGTTCAGCGAGGATCTCTGAATGATCCAATGTTGTCCTAAATGACTGATGGTGATAAATAGAATCCACCTGTGTGTAATCCAGTCTCTGTATAAATGCACCTGCTCTGTGATAGTCTCAGGGTTCTGTTGAAAGCGCAGAGAGCATCATGGAGACCAAGGAACACACCAGGCAGGTCCATAATACTGTTGTGGAGAAGTTTAAAGCCAGATTTGGATACAAAAAGATTTCCTAAGCTTTAAACACCCCAAGGAGCACTGTGCGAGCGATCATTTTGAAATGGAAGGAGTATCAGACCACTGCAAATCTACCAAGACCTGGCTGCCCCTCTAAACTTTCAGCTCTCACAAGGAGAAGACTGGACAGAGATGCAGCCAAGAGGCCCATGATCACTCTGGATGAACTGCAGAGAACTGCAGCTGAGGTGGGAGAGTCTGTCCATAGGAAAACAATCAGTCGTACACTGCACAAATCTGGCCTTTATGGAAGAGTGGCAAGAAGAAAGCCATTTCTCAGAGATATCCATAAAAAGTCTCGTCTAAAGTTTGCCACAAGCCACCTGGGAGACACACCAAACATGTGGAAGAAGGTGCTCTGGTCAGATGAAACCAAAATCCAACTTTTTGCCCACAATGCAAAATTATATGTTTGGCGTAAAAGCAACACAGCTCATCACCCTCAACACACCATCCCCACTGTCAAACATGGTGGTGGCGGCATCATGGTTTGGGCCTGCTTTTCTTCAGCAGGGACAGGGAAGATGGTTAAAATTGAGGGGAAGATGGATGCAGCCAAATACAGGACCATTCTGGATGAAAACCTGTTGGAGTCTGCAAAAGACCTGAAACTGGGACGGAGATTTATCTTCCAACAAGACAATGATCCCAAACATACAGCAAAATCTACAAAGGAATGGTTGACAAATAAACGTATCCAGGTGTTAGAATGGCCAAGTCAAAGTCCAGACCTGAATCCAATCGAGAATCTGTGGAAAGAGCTGAAAACTGCTGTTCACAAACGCTCTCCATCCAACCTCACTGAGCTCGAGCTGTTTTGCAAGGAAGAATGGGCAAGAATTTCAGTCTCTCGATGTGCAAAACTGATAGAGACATACCCCAAGCGACTTGCAGCTGTAATCGCAGCAAAAGGTGGTTCTACAAAGTATTAACGCAAGGGGGCCGAATAATTTTGCACGCCCCACTTTTCATTTTTTTATTAGTTAAAAAAGTTTCAAAAATCCAATAGATTTCGTTCCACTTCACAATTGTGTCCCACTTGTTGGTGATTCTTCACAAAAAATAAAAATTTTATATCTTTATGTTTGAAGCCTGAAATGTGGCAAAAGGTTGAAAAGTTCAAGGGGGCCGAATACTTTCACAAGGCACTGTATATCTACATCTATCTATCTATCTATCTATCTATCTATCTATCTATCTATCTATCTATCTATCTATCTAGATAGATAGATAGATAGATAGATAGATAGATAGATAGATATACCTATATATATCTTCTTCTATATAGATATAGATATGTAGCTGGAGCAAATACCTGTATTAGACAGTTATCTGCTCCCTCCTCCCCCCTGAAAGGTGCCAAATGTGACCCCGGGGGGGGGGGGGATTTCAAAAAGTGGAAGTTCAATTTTTGGGTGGAACCCCACTTTCTCCACTTTAATACAGAAGGTATCAGAGAACCCTGATCTAGGAGGGAAGGTCAATAATAATAATAGTAATACAATGAAAAAAGATTGTCAGAAAGTAGTTACAATAATTGAAACATTAAAGATAACTAAATCCAAGAACAAACACATTATTTGTTTCTGCTTACACTTCCTTTAAAACTTAGGCTTGGAACATTTTCAGCAAGTACAGAAAGTTCCTTGCCACCTCATTTAAGCTGAACTGATAGAAAAAAAAAAAAGGTATCTTTCTTCACTAAACTACTAATTTCCATCCACTATATAGGTTGTAATATAGGTAAACAAAATCAAACAAGTATAGCCTGGGTGACAACCATGCCACCCTCCATACAATGGAGAAGTGAATGTAGCCACCCAGGGACAGGAAATGTGTTATTGTCAGAGGACCAACAGATTACAGGCCTGTCAGCGTCGGTGCTTCCCTGTGCGCCTGCGGGGAAGAACTTTGCGACAGCGCGCACACGGGTGCGCGATGTGACGTGTTTGCGCATACGGGCGCACGAATTAGCGGGTCCGCGCGCACACAGTACTGCGGGTTGGCGCACGCATGTGTGCGATGCTACTCAGCGGTGGGCGCGCATGCGCACGGCTATGCACACTGCTATGTGCTTGGCTATGCGCACAACGTTATTCCCCTGACAGGCCTATAAAAGGCAACATTGTGCTCTGTGTCATTGCTAATTTATCTCTTCAGCTCCTGTGTTCCTGTGCATGGCCTGTGTTTCCTGTGCCTACCCGTTGTGACCTGGACCGTGCCTGACTACTCTTGGACCTCTCCTACAATTGACCCTTGGCCCTCTCTCTGCTGATTCCCCTGTTTGACCCTTGGCCTCCTCCTGGACTTATCTCAGCCTACTCCCTGTGTTTGATGCCCAAGACCTGCTGTTGACCTCCTGTGTATGACTTTGGCTTGCTCTCAGACTCTGAGCCTATCTGGACTTCCTTGTGTTTGATACTCGGCCTTCTATTGTTCCAAGCTCCAGGTGCTAGAGCCTCAGCCGGCCGTTTCTCCAGTCAAGCACCAAGTCCATCTTGCATGGGTACCTCTTCTCTCAGAAGACCTTCTGCCTATGTGTCACCTGCTGGCAACCCGTGTCCCTCCGTGCCCAGTGCCTGCTGTTCCACTTTCAGGGGTACTGTGCACCCAGTTACAAGGGAAGCCGCTCTCAGTAACTCGGCCCTGGTGAGTACCTGACAGTACAAACCAGCCATGTCAGAGGCCGACAGAGCTGGCTCACCCCTCGAGGCCCTCTGCCAGCAGGTTGTAGCCCTCACCCAAGCTGTACAGCAACTTCAAGGCGGCTACTTTCAGATTGAGGGCCACCTGCAGCACCTGGCTATCTCTCCCAGTCCTCCGGATTCCTCATCCTCTGCAGCTAGCAGCACTTCCACTTTGCAAGCTCAAGGCAATCCCGCACCTTCAGTAGTTATGACCCTTCCGGAGCCCAGGGTCCCTACACCTGAGCGCTTTTCTGGTAACCAGAAGAAGTTTAGGGCATTCAAGAATGCATGCTTTCTATACCTGGCCCTTCAGCCCAGGACCTTCCACTCCGAATCGGTGAAGGTGGGTTTCATCATTTCACTGCTATCTGACGAGCCACAGTCTTGGGCCCATAACCTCTTAGAACAGAAGAGTTCCCTTCTTGATTCTGTACTTTCTTTGAAGCCATGGCACAGTTGTACGATTATCCCCAATGCACCGCCACGGCCGAAGCCATCCTTCATTCCCTAACCCAGGGAAAGAGACTGGTGGAGGACTACATTGTGGAATTTCGGAAATGGTCCGGGGACACCGACTGGAACATGGCCGCCCCCTTAAATACCAATTTCGCCTGGGTCTCTCTGAGACTTTAAAAGACGAATTAGCCCAGGTAGATACCCCTGCATCCTTGGAAGATCTGGTCCAGTTAGCCACCAAACTTGACCGATGTCTACAGGAGCGACGCTCCAAACGTCTCCAGTCACCAAGACCAACCTGGATGTTACCCCGGCTGCCTCCTGTACCCGCACCTGTTCCAGTTTCCGCTTCTTCTACTGACAGTGAACCTATGCAGCTGGGTCTAGTTCAGGCTCCGCTCCCCCTGATGACAGACTCTGTTGGCGTCAAGCCAACCTTTGCCTTTATTGTGAGGAAGTAGGCCATTTCCTACGCAGCTGCCCTGTGAGACCCAGTAAGTGCCAGGCTCATGTTGCTATAAATTCTCAAATTGCGGGTTCCACTCAGTCTTAACTTGTCCTCCCAGTTTCATTACAGGTGGTGGAAGAGAAGGTTCGGCTGGGAGCCATCATTGACTCTGGAGCCTGCAGTTGTTTCATGGATGTATCGTTAGCTCGGAACTTGCACATTCCACTTTGTACCAAGAAACAACAACTTCAAATCCACCTGGCTGATGGCTCCTTACCCTGCTCAGGTCCTGTGACCCAGGAAACAGAACCTATCCTGACATCTTCAGACTCTGGTCACCGCAAATTTTTTTGCTTTGACATCATTAATTCCCCTATGTTTCTGATCATCCTTGGATTCCCATGGCTGCAAGCTCATGATCCACGGATCAACTGGAGCAAGAAAGAAGTGCTCTTTTCCTCTGTCTATTGTTCGCAACATTGTCTCCTGCCGACCTCCAACAAGTCTACCTCCTGCCTAACTATGCAGACAAGTCCTGACAACCTTCAACATGTTCTTCCAGCCTATCATGATTTTCTGGACATTTTTGATAAAAAGAAGGCCGATAGTCTACTGCCCCATCGGCCTTATGATTGCCCGACTGATCTGCTACCCGCTTCCGCAATTCCATTTGGCGGGATTTTTCCATTATCAGAGACTGAATTGGAAGCCCTACGCTCCTCTATCGATGAGAACTTGGAAAAGGTTTCATCCGACCTTCCTCCTCCCCAGCTGGCGCAGGCATCTTTTTCGTTGAAAAAAAAGATGGTTCTCTCAGGCCTTGTGTGGACTACAGGGAACGCAATAAAATCAAGAACAGGTACCCACTTCCTCTCACCCCTGAACTTTTTTAATGTCTAAGAACTGCCAAAATATTCACTAAATTAGATCTTCGGGGAGCATATAATTTAGCCCGAATGCTTGATGGGGATGAGTGGAAAACGGCCTTCAGGTCCAGATTAGGACATTTTGAGTATCTTTTGATGCCTTTCGGGCTCTGCAATGCCCCCGCCATGTTCCAGCACCTGGTCAATGATATCTTCCGTGAGTATCTAGACAATTTCGTAATTGTATATCTTGACGATATTCTGATTTTCTCCAACTCATTAGAACTGCACCGTACCCACGTAAGGAAGGTTCTTCTCGTCCTCAGAGAACACGGGCTCTACCTAAAAGGGGAAAAATATGAATTTGAAAAGGACACCATCCAGTTCCTCGGGTTCATCATCTCTACAGGAGGAATCTCAATGGATCCACAAAAGGTTAGAGCCATCTAGGAGTGGCCAGCCCCTTCAGATAAGAAAGCAGTACAGCGATTCGTTGGCTTCACCAATTTTTATCGCAGGTTCATTAAGGGGTTCTCCGCAATTATTTCCCCCATCACTCAATTAACTTGTCAGCAAGTTACATTTCAATGGTCCCAGCAAGCCCAGGAGGCCTTTGATGAACTAAAGAGACTTTTTATGTCAGCTCCCATCCTTCAACATCCGGATCCAAGTCTTTCTTATGTATTGGAAGTAGACGCCTCTGAGTCCACAACGGGGGCTATTCTGTCCCAAAGAAGTGGTCCAAAGGCTCTTCTTCACCCGGTCACCTTCGCTTCTCGGAAACTCAGTCCTCCGGAGAAGAATTATGATTTTGGAGACCAAGAATTTCTCACCATAAAGTTTGCTCTGGAAGAATGGAGATACCTGCTGGAGGGTGCGTATCAGGGAAGTAATTTGAATCAAACTCACCATCTACCTGCGCATAGACGCACACAAATTTGCCATAAGTCGGCGCTCCCGCGCACGCACATTCGCAGCCCTACTGAGAGGCGTGCGCGAGTGCGCTCAAGCACACGCATAACGTGAATTCCCTGACCAGCCTATAAAAGGATCCTTAGCACACAGACAAGTTGCTGGTTTGTCTCAGCTCACCTGTGTTTCCCTGCTTCCTGTTCCTGTTTGCCACTTCCTGTTTTGACCCGGATTGCCTGAAGACTATGCTGATTCTCTCCTGACCTGACCCCTGGCTTGTTTAAACGGACTTCCTACTCTTAGCCTTGCTGTGCACTGGACTGATACTTGTGTTTGACCCTCGGCCTGCCTCTGGATTATTCTCTGTCTGCTGCACTTAGCCTTGCTGGCTCCAGGACTGATCACCTGTGTTTGACCCTCGGTCTGCCTCTGGATTATCCTCTGCACTCAGCCTTGCTGGCTCCAGGACTGATTACTGGTGTTTGACTCTCGGCCTGTTTCTGCACTTTCTTTACTTGTTTTACAGACCTGCTGGCTGCTTGCCTTCTGGTCCGGTCCATCCTGCACAAGCCTTCCTCCAGACCTTCACTCAAGTCAGGTATCCCGCTGGAGGCTTGTGCCTCTTGGTGCAACCCATTCCCTGTATCATCTCCAGGGGTGGTGTGCGCTGAGTCGCAACAGCCACCGCTCTCTGCATCTTGGCCTCGGTGAGTACCTCTTTGCTGATAGTGCGTCCCAGCTCATCATGATTTTTACAGACCACAGGATCCTGGAGTACCTTTGAGCTGCTAAATGCCTCAGACCCTGACAAGCATGCTGGGCCCTCTTTTTCTCCAGGTTCAACTTCCATATCACCTACCGCCCTGGTTCTAAGGCCGCGTACACACGGGCGGACTGTTCGCCCAACTTTGTCCGCTGAACAGTGTTTCAGCGGACAGTCCACTCGTGTGTGGGCTTCAGCGGACAGTTTCAGCGGACAGTCTGACGAACAACGTTTTTCGGAATTCCCGTAAGACAGTCCGCTGAAACTTGGTTTGAGCGGACAGTCCGCTCGTGTGTAGGCTTGTTCGACAAACTAAGTTTCGCGCATGCTCAGAAAGGATTTACACGGCGAAGGTTGCATTGCAGTGTATTGGACGTCGTATTTTTCGTCCCGTCGTACGTGCCATTCACGTCATCGCGCACGGTTTCAGCGGACTGTTCGTTCATCGTGTGTGGTCAAGTCCGCTCATGCAAATTTTGAGCGGACTGTTTGTCGGATTGTTTGACAAACTAAGTTGGGCGAACAGTCCGCCCGTGTGTACGCGGCCTAAGAATGGGAAAGCAGAAGCACTCTCCCGGATGTTTCCAGAAGTTGATGTATCATCTGAACTTGCAACTATTCTATCCCCACATAACTTACTCCAACTCATCCAACCTGATCATGAAACAGCCATTAAGCAAGCCACCAATCAGTTCACCGAAGCTGCAGCATCCTTATTGGAAAGGAAAGATGGTTTACTATGGGCACACAGCAAGGTATTTATTCCCCCTTCAGTAAGACTTCAGATTCTACAAACTTTTCATGATCACAAAATGGAAGGACACTTTGGGATCCAAAAGACTGCTGATCTGATCAACCGCTCCTTCTGGTGGCCGGGCTGGAGGCAGGATTGCAAGAACTATGTCCAGTCTTGTGTTATTTGCCAGCACAACAACAAACACCAAAGCCTTGGGGCTTTTGAGATCTTTGCCTGTTCCTGAACGCCCCAGGAAGGAAATCTCTATGGATTTCATTGTCGATCTGCCACTCTCTGACAAATTTACCAAGATCCTAGTAGTGGTGGATCGCCTCTCAAAAATTGCACATTTTTTACCCATGCTTGGCACTTCTTCTACTGCAGCTACGGCAAGTATCTTCATAAAGGAAGTGGTAAGACTACATGGCGTCCCCTTCAACATCGTGTCTGATAGGGGAATCCAATTTACCTCCAAGTTCTGGAAGGACCTTTGCAAGGCTCTAGAGATCAAGACCTCTCTATCCTCGGCATATCACCTGCAAAGCAACGGTCAAAAGGAGGGAACAAATCAAACGTTAGACCAATACCTCTGTTGTTTCTGCTCCTGTTCCCAAGACAACTAATCTACTCTCTTGCCCTGTGCAGAATTCTCTTATGCCGCGTACACACGATCGGACTATCCGGCGGACTTAGACGGGTGGACTTAGTCCGGCGGACGACCCGCCAGACTTTGCAGTGGAGGTCCGCCGGACTTTCTGAACGAGCAGGACTGCCCATACATGACCGGAACTTTTCCGGCGGACTTTTGAAATGAACGGACTTGCCCACACACAGAGAAAAGTCAGTTCATTTTGAACTCGGCTCCAGGTACCCGGGACTAGCGCAGGAGGTCAATGTTGCCGCCTAGTTATCCCAAGCTCCTTCGCCGGAAGAGAAGCGGCACCACCTCGAAGTCGAAGGTGAAGAGGAATTTGAGGTGGAGGCCATAGTGGACTGTAGAAAAAGGGGGAGACAGACCCAGTACCTGGTAAAGTGGAAGGGGTATCCCCCTGAAGACAACTCTTGGGAACCCTCCAGTAACATCCGCACTCTCTGCATAATACGGGAGGCATCCTGAGCTACCAGCCAGATTAAGCATCCTGGAGGCTGCCCCTTCGGGGGGCACTATCAGAGGACCAACAGATTACAGGCCTGTCAGCGTTGGTGCTTCCCTGTGCGCCTGCGGGGTTTAACGGCACAACGGCACACACGGGTGCGCAATGCGATGGGTTTACGCATACGGGTTAGCGGGTCCATGCGCACACAGTACTGCGGGTTGGCGCATGCATATGCCCGATGCGGTGCAACGGCGCGTGCGCATGCGCACGGCTATGCGCACAACGTGATTCCCCTGACAGGCCTATAAGAGGCAACATTTGGCTCTGTGTCATTACTGGTTTGTCTCTTCAGCTCCTGTGTTCCTGTGCCTTGCCTGTGTTTCCTGTGCTTACCCGTTGTGACCTGGACTGTGCCTGACTACTCTTGGACCTCTCCTGCAATTGACCCTTGGCTTACCTCCCGAACCTCTCTCTCTCTGCTGATTCCCATGTTTGACCCTCGGCCTCCTCCTGGACTTGTCTCAGCCTACTCCCTGTGTTTAACGCCCAAGACCTGCTGTTGACCTCCTGTGACTCTGAAACTATCTGGACCTCCTTGTGTTTGACCCTCAGCCTCCTATTGTTTGATGCTCCAGGTGCTAGAGCCTCAGCCGGGCGTTTCTCCAGTCAAGTACCAAGTCCATCTTGCACGGGTACCTCTTCTCCCAGAAGACCTTCTGCCTACGTGTCACCTGCTGGCAACCCGTGCCCCTCCATGCCCAGTGCCTGCTGTTCCAATTTCAGGGGTACTGTGCACCCAGTTGCAAGGGAAGCCACTTGGCCCTGGTGGGTACCTGACAGTTATTTGCAGGATTATCAGGTAAACATAAAGAAAAAAAAGATTAGAAAACGAAAAAAGAAGCTAATACAGCCGCCTCTTTTAAAGGGTTTGTAAAACCTTGTGTTTTTTTCACCTTAATGCATCCTATGCATTAAGGTGAAAAATCACCTGGCAGTCACTGGCCCCCCAGCCCCCCATTTTACTTTCCTGAGCCCCTTCATCTCCTCAGCGGGGATGTGCACTCCCTTTCTCCACGGGGTCCCGGCTCTTGATTGGACAGATTGATAGTAGCACAGCCATTGGCTCCCGCTGCTGTCAATCAAATCCAATGACACGGGCGGCGGGGCCGAGTCAGGCATTCATGTCTGTGGACGCCACATGCTGGACTCAGGAGCGCACCCGCAAGGTAACCCCCTCCCCTGGGAGAGCGCTTCTCCTAGGGGGTTATCTGATGCGGGGAGGAGCTGCCGGGGGACCCCAGAAGAGGGTATTTGGGACCACTCAGTGCAAAACGAGTTGAAGAGTGGAGGTAATCATGACATGTGTGGTGTACGTAATGACGCTGTACGCGTTTCGTCATAGACGTCCTCAGCAGCGATGCTGAGGACGTCTATGACGAAACGCGTACAGCGTCATTACGTACACCACGTCACTTCCGGTGCGCCTGACCCGGTGGAGCGCAGCTGGAGCGCAGCTGGAGCGCACGCCGTTCGATCAGGGTGACTACCCTTGTGGATCGGCGAACCGGGCTGGTGCTAAAGTGTTTCAAGCTTCCGTCCATGCAAGGAGGCTAACTGTTTGATGAAGATAAGTAGCTTTGTATCCAGTATATGGGTAGCCTGCAGTGCCTAAAAAACGGTACCCCCTAAATTTTAGGAAGAGGACAGAGAATTGGGGACTTAGGCTCCATATAACTGTGCATAGTGCTGTTTTGCACAAAAAAGGATTGTACCGCTGCTTTTAAATATATACTTTTTATTTGATTTTTATTTTTAATTTTTTCTGATTTTTTCAGATTTTTATTTGATTTTTTACCTCATCATTTTTATTGGTATACTCTTTTGAGTTGCATCATTGGTACATATATACAAAATTTGCAGGCTTACAGTGCAATTGGTTTAGATCACACCTTTGGTATAAGGGGATTCTTTTGTAAATGAACCTTTTTGTACAAAGCGCTGCAAAATAATAATTTTTTAATATATGTAAAAGCTCCTTTTTGTAATTATATACATTTTTTGTAATAAAGCATATCTCAAGTGGCTATCAGTCCTCTGCTATATATATATATATATATAAATAAGGCATATATATTTTTTGAAAAAGCTATATTTTTTGAAGAAGCTTTTTTGTAGCCTGCTTTCCTTCCCTCAAGTGGCCAGTTATCAAAATACTACACCATGAGCAGATTTTTTCTATTTTGAGGACCCATTGGTGGACAACAAAGCCTCCTTCTCTCATCGCTTCCAAAAAACCCTGGGGAGGACCAGTTGAAGACAGAGCCAATCAGAAGAATCCTCAACTAGTGGAACACAGATTACAGGCAATATACCCCCTAGGGGGTGCGTGGATTCGGTGAGTGGGGACCCTTGAGGGGGAACGAGCACGGAAGTCACCAATAAGCAGGCTTAATCACAAAAGTCACCTTCCTGTTATTTGAAAAAGAATAATCGCACAGTTGAAAATACCTGATAAGAGACTATTTTGTGGACTATATACACACATTTATTAATATTCTGACCTTATTCACATTTTTTCTAGGTTTTTTTGTATTTTTTTATATCCATAAGTGGGTTAGAATTACTCCGCACATTCTGTTTATTTTTTATTTATTTTTTATTTTTAATTTTCATGTTTTGGGTTGCTTTTGTTGATTTTTATACTGCAATACCCCTTTTTTCATTTATTGGGGCACTATAGTGGAAATATAAACTGCGCACAGTGAAAGTAATTATCAGCACAGGAACTGCGCAAGCGCAGTGGAATTATAGGTGTTATATTTTTTTTTCCCTATAAGGGGCTTTTTGTACACAGAGTGTGTTTGTCTCTGTCTAGTATCACAAATATTTTTAGTATCACAAAAAATTTAGTATCACAAAAGTATTTTGAATATTGCTTGGTACTCTTGAATTTTTTGTGGTTTTCATATGTGGTTTTGGGTGCTTCAGGGTTTAATTAATTAATTATTAAAAGAATTTTGATTGATTGACTACGTTGGTGAATAACTGAACGTGTCCACCTCTTTTGGGGTTATCCACTGTAGGGTAATCAATATAAATGGTTTATAGTGGCACGTGGTTGAATTTAGGATAACAAGAAAAAATTTGTTGGACACAAACACAAAAATTGGGACATTATAGCAAACACATATTTGGGTTGCACAGAGTCTGTAGGGAAGATAAAAGGTAATATAGGGTTTGAGGTAGCGCCAGTAGCCCACAACTACTATTCTTTTTTCATTTATAGCGCAAAAAATAAAAACCCCAGAGGTGATCAAATACCACCAAAAGAAAGCTCTATTTGTGGGAAAAAAAGGACAAAAAATTCATTTGGGTACAGTGTTGCATTACTGAGTAATTGTCATTCAAAGTGTGAGAACACCGAAAGCTGAAAATTGGTCTGGGCAGGAAGGGTGTTTAAGTGCCCAGTAGGCAAGTGGTTAAGGACTGGTAAGTTGCAATATATTAACTTTTCGTTTTTGGGTTTAGATACATTTTAATAACTCTTCATAATTTTGTGACGGTCCAAGAGTTTAAAAGATTTTATTGTTCAATAATACAATTGAAGCATGTTAGAAAAAAAAAAGAGTTTAAAGTTTAATTTCTCTAATTTATTTAAAAAAAAAAACATTTCAGTCTTATCTTCAGAACTTAATAAAACGTCATTCTTCAATAAGAGAAAATTTGAACATTTTACTCAAATTACTTATTATAGAAAATTATTTTTAGCTGCCTAAGGTTATTATATGGGTATGCAATTTAACATCTTTCAATTTTAATCATGACAGACCTTAGTTTCCTTTTTAATCCGCCGTTCAATTCATTTTTTTTTTTTCTTTCTTAAAGTGGAACTAAACTCTCTCTCAAGCAACATGAACTATTTTAAAACCTTACACTGCTAGGATTAGTAAATAGATAGGAAGGTATATTATATTTACTCGGTTTAAACTTTTTTTATTTATTTATTTTTACATTTCTTCAGCTGCTTCCTGGTTTCTGGCCTGGGCCAAAATGTTGTCATATATCCCAATTCATGTCATTTTTTTTTTCTTTCGTCTAAAGGAAGGGAGGAGGAGCTTTCTCAGCTAAGCACACCCACCTGCCTACATGCTTGAGCAAAGGGCAGATTGATTCCAGTAAGTAAATGCTACGCTAATTATCTGCCTGGCCCATCTGCAGCTAGAAATGCTAGGGGGGGGGGGGGGGGGTTTCTTAGTGATTTCTAAATAAAATAAAGCATGGAGACCTGGCTGGATGGGGGAGTTTCTTTTAATTAATTCAAAAATGAATTACATAGTGTTTTCAGTTTGTGGCGCTCAGATACAGTTTAGTTCCACTTTAATTATTTACATTGTATCTCTAGAAAGAAATTTCCAGCAAAACATTTAACTCCCTTTATACGATGCTGTAAAGAAACTGCACCTGTGGACAAATGTAAATTAAAAAGATATATAAAATAAAAAAAATATAGAGAACAACTAGCACGAGCCTAGGAGAGTTGATCAGCCATAAACTGCAGTCACAACATGTGAGCAAATCACTACAAGAGGCGACATCTAGTTACAGCCAATGAATCAAAAAATAAAGAATTTATGACGAAACACGTCGGCTGGAGCTACATGGTGTGATGTCACATTCTCAGAAGTATCCCTGGAAGTGCGTTCTAGCCACTTGGGATAGGTTTACTTACAGCGCTGTTCCATTTTGCATATCTGTAAGTGCATACAATTGGTTTTAATAAAATAGTATATCTGGTCTCCTTTTTTTCCTGACATGCATGTATGCATCCAGCGATAACTAGAGATGGAGGTTTAACCACTTGACCTCTGGAAAGTTTTATCCCCTTCATGACCAGGGCATTTTTTGATATTCAACACTGTGCTACTTTAACTGGTAATTGTACGGTCATGCAACGCTTTACCCAAATTAAATTTAGATTCATTTTTTCACACAAATAAAGCTTTCTTTTGGTAGTATTTGATCATCATGGGGGTTTTATTCTATATTACATAAACGGTTGAAAAAAAAAAGATATTTTCTACTTTCTGTTATAATAAAAAATGTTCTTCATAAATTGAAGCCAACATTTATTTTTCTACATCTTTCCAATAAGTGTATATTATTTGGTTTGTGTGAAAGTTATAGCATCCACAAACTATGGGATATATACTGGAATTTATGCATCTAAAGACGTTATACTGTATACAGTGGTGTGAAAAAGTGTTTGCCCCCTTCCTCATTTCCTGTTCCTTTGCATGTTTGTCACACTTAAGTGTTTCGGAACATCAAACCAATTTAAACAATAGTCAAGGACAACACAAGTAAACACAAAATGCAATTTGTAAATGAAGGTGTTTATTATTAAAGGTGAAAAAAAATCCAAACCATCATGGCCCTGTGTGAAAAAGTGATTGCCCCCCTTGTTAAAACATACTATAACTGTGGTTGTCCACACCTAAGTTCAATTTCTATAGCCACACCCAGGCCTGATTATTGCCACACCTGTTCACAATCAAGGCATCACTTAAATAGGAGCTGCTTGACACAGTAAGGTCCACCAGAAGATCCTTAAAAGCTACACATCATGCCGAGACCCAAAGAAATTCAGGAACAATTGAGAAAGAAAGTAATTGAGATCTATCAGTCTGGAAAGGGTTATAAAGCCATTTCCAAAGCTTTGGGAATCCAGCGAACCACAGTGAGAGCCATTATCCACAAATGGCAAAGACATGGAACAGTGGTGAACCTTCCCAGGAGTGGCCGGCCGCCCAAAATTACCCCAAGAGCGCAGCGACGACTCATCCAAGAGGTCACAAAAGACCCCACAACAACGTCCAAGGAACTGCAGGCCTCACTTGCCTCAGTTAAGGTCAGCGTTCATGCCTCCACCATCAGGAAAGACTGGGCAAAAATGGCCTGCATGGCAGAGTTCCAAGGAGAAAACCACTGCTGAGCAAAAAGAACATCAAAGCTCGTCTCAATTTCTCCACAACACATCTTGATGATCCCCAAGACTTTTGGGACAACATTCTGTGGACCAATGAGACAAAAGTGGAACTCTTTGGAAGGTGTGTGTCCAAGTATATCTGGCGTAGAAGGAACACTGCATTTCATAAAAAGAACATTATACCAACAGTAAAATATGGTGGTGGTAGTGTGATGGTCTGGGGCTGTTTTGCTGCTTCAGGACCTGGAAGACTTGCCGTGATAAAAAGGAACTATGAATTCTGCTGTCTACCAAGAGATCCTGAAGGAGAATGTCCGACCATCTGTTCGTGTACTCAAGCTGAAACGAACTTGGGTTCTGCAGCAGGACAATGATCCTAAACACACCAGCAAGTCCACCACCGAATGGCTGAAGAAAAACAAAATGAAGACTTTGGAGTGGCCTAGCCAAAGTCCTGACCTGAATCCTATTGAGATGTTGTGGTATGACCTTAAAAAGGCCGTTCATGCTCGAAAACCCTCTAATGTAACTGAATTAGGACAATTCTGCAAAGATGAGTGGGCCAAAATTCCTCCAGGACGCTGTAAAAGCCTCATTGCACGTTATCGCAAACGCTTGGTTGCAGTTGTTGCTGCTAAGGGTGGCCCAACCAGTTATTAGATTTAGGGGGCAATTACTTTTTCACACAGGGCCATGATGGTTTAGATTTTTTTTCACCTTTAATAATAAACACCTTCATTTACAAATTGCATTTTGTGTTTACTTGTGTTGTCCTTGACTATTGTTTAAATTGGTTTGATGTTCCGAAACACTTAAGTGTGACAAACATGCAAAGGAACAGGAAATGAGGAAGGGGGCAAACACTTTTTCACACCACTGTAGTTACATAGTTACATAGTAGGTGAGGTTGAAAAAAAGACACAAGTCCATCAAGTCCAACCTATGTGTGTGATTATATGTCAGTACTACCTTGTATATCCCTGTATGTTGCGGTCATTCAGATGCTTATCTAATAGCTTTTTGAAACTATTGAAGCCCACCACTAAAACCACCACCAGTGGAAGGGAATTCCCCATCCTTGCCGCTCTTACAGTAAAGAACCCTCTATTCAGTTTAAGGTTAAACCTCTTTTTTCTTATTTTAGTGAGCGACCACGTGTCTTAAACTCCCTTCTGCAAAAAAGTTTTATCCCTATTGTGTGGCCACCAGTACGTTTTTTGTAAGTTGAAATCATATCCCCTCTCAAGCGTCTCTTCTCCAGAGAGAATAAGCTCAGTGCTTGCAGTTTTTCTTCATAACTAATATCCTTTCAGTGGTGGCTGGTGCTCAAAATTTTTGGGGTGGCGCAAACAATCTGAAAAATACTGAAACACCCCCCCATCAATTGCAGCCTCACTGTGCCCATCATATGCAGTCACCTGTGCCCATCATATGCAGCCACCTGTGCCCATCAAATGCAGCCACTGTGCCCATCAAATGCAGCCACCTGAGCCCATCAAACGTAGCCATTGTTCCTAATTTTTACTGACAGTCTACTGACTGGAATGATACCAGCTGGTTGGAGAAAAGCCAATGTACCATTATTTAAAAAAGGGCCAACATGCATCCCTGGGAATTACAGAGCAGTTAGCCTAACATCAATAGTATACAAGCTCTTGGAGGGGATGATAAGGGACTATATACAAGATTTTAGTAATGAGAATGGTATCATTAGCAGTAATCAAACAATCTATTAACCTTCTGTGAGGAGGTGAGTTGCCATCTAGATAAAGGAAGGCCCGTAGCAGTGGTGTATCTGGCTTTTGCAAAAGCATTTGACACAGTTCCCCATAAACGTTTACTGTACAAAGTAAGGTCCGTTGGCATGGACCATAGGGTGAGTACATGGATTGAAAGTTGGCTACAAGGGCGACTTCAGAGGGTGGTGATAAATGGGGAGTACTAAGAATGGTCAGGGGCAGGGCCGTTTTTAAGGCAGGGCAAAAGGGGCAGCTGCCCTGGGCCCTGTCATTGTTGTGGGGCCCAAAGCAGCTGCTTCATACTTGCCAACTATCATGGTTTACATTCCCTCACCCCTTGAGGTTTTAGTCCTGTGCTGTGTCCCAGTATCTCAGTGTGAAGTGCTGCTACTAATGCTGCCCAGCTCTGCCCTATTGTTGTGTACATATGACTCACCTGCAGACCCTGTGTTTACATGTAAATTACTGGCATTTACAAGTAAATAGCGGCGGCTGGCGGCATTGATATGTATATCATGCCCCTTGGAGGTCATATCCATAGTAATCTCTAGCAACCAATCAACAAGCAGAAATCATGTGCTGTAACCTCTATTAACTAACCAGTGAGCTGCAATGTGTTCTGTAACCTCTAGAAACCAGTCAGTGAGTGATAATGATACACTGTAACCTCTGGCAACCAATCGCAATAGCTGCCTCATCTGATTCATTAAACTGATTTTGAGTCTAGCTGCTATTTATTGTATGTCTCAGAGCAGGTGGGGAGTGAAACTGCATGGGGGGGGGCAGGAAAAATCAATATTAAAGATGGCCCTGGTCAGGGGTTGGAAGTGGGGAGCAGGTTTGTTAAATTTGGTGTTATCGCTCTCACTCTCTCATACTGGTCACTGGAAGTTCAACATGGCACCTCGTGGCAAAGAACTCTCTGAGTATCTGAAAAAAATGATCTTTTGCTCTACATAAAGATGGCCTAGGCTATAAGAAGTTTGCCAAGATCCTGAAATTGAGCTGCAGCACAGAGGCCAAGACCATACAGAGGTTTAACAGGACAGGTCCCACTCAGAACAGACCTCGACATGGTCGACCAAAGAAGTTAAGTGCATGTGCTCAGTATCATCCAGAGGTTGTCTTTGGGAAATAGACGTATGAGTGCTGCCAGCTTTGCTGCAGAGGTTGAAGGGGTGGGGGGGTCAGCCTGTCAGTGCTCAGACCATACGCCGCACACTGCATCAAATTGGTCTGCATGCCTGTCATCCTAGAAGGAAGCCTCTTCTAAAGATGATGCACAAGAAAGCCTGCAAACAGTTTGCTAAAGACAAGCAGACTAAGGACATGGATTACTGGAACCATGTCTGATGGTCTGATGAGACCAAGATAAACTTATTTGGTTCAGATGGTGTCAAGCGTGTGTGGTGGTCGCTGGAGGAAGCCAGTAGGAGGCCATGGTTGCCCCCCTCTTTTGGTGTGGATCCTGGGCGTGGGTGGGCACGGGCTGCCGCGGATAACTTCCCCCGCGGTGGAGGGGACCGGCACAGCTCAGGTGATGGATTTAAAGGAATGACATTGGGCCCGGCTGGCCACTACATTGAGGGAGGCCGAGGCCTAATGGCAACCACAGTTAATCAACCAAAATACTACACCTCTAAATGTATGCATCAGCTTCCTATATCATGATGCTTTCTGCTCTTACATGTTTTCTTTTCTATTATTACTAAGCTGTGACTGAACCTAATAAACAAAGTTTAAACAAAGTGTGTGTGGGGGCAACCAGGTGAGGAGTACAAAGACAAGTGTGTCTTATCTACAGTCAAGCATGGTGGTGGGAGTGTCATGGTCTGGGGCTGCATGAGTGCTGCCGGCACTGGGGAGCTACAGTTCATTGAGGGAACCATGAATGCCAACATGTACTGTGACATACTGAAGCAGAGCATGATCCCCTCCCTTCGGAGACTGGGCTGCAGGGCAGTATTCCAACATGATAACGATCCCAAACACACCTCCAAGACGACCACTGCCTTGCTAAAGAAGCTGAGGGTAAAGGTGATGGACTGGCAAAGCATGTCTCCAGACCTAAACCCTATTGAGCATCTGTGGGGCATTTTCATACAAAAGGTGGAGGAGCGCAAGGTCTCTAACATCCACCAGCTCCGTGATGTCATCATGGAGGAGGGGAAGAGGACTCCAGTGGCAACCTGTGAAGCTCTGGTGAACTCCATGCCCAAGAGGGTTAAGGCAGTGCTGGAAAATAATGGTGGCCACACAAAATATTGACACTTTGGGCCCAATTTGGACATTGTCACTTGGGGGTGTACTCACTTTTGTTGCCAGCATTTAGACATTAATGGCTGTGTGTTGAGTTATTTTGAGGGAACAGCAAATTTACACTGTTATACAAGCTGTACACTCACTACTTTACATTGTAGCAAAGTGTCATTTCTTCAGTGTTGTCACATGAAAAGATAGAATAAAATATTTACAAATATTTGAGGGGTGTACTAACTTTTGTGAGATACTGTAGATCACCCAGAGGGGAATGTTTTTTTGCTCAAAAAAAGTGGAGTTACTCTAACATCTAGGGGGCAATCAAGGGGTTTACTGTGCACTTAAGAATGTGTAATGTGTGCTGTTTTTACTTCCTGTTCTGGCAGTTTTTTCTCCTTGCTTTTCAGGGAGAAGAAACAGGTAGATTACTGTTCCTATGTACACAGAGTACTGTGTGTTTATAAACACAGATCTCAGTGTGTGATTGGACACAGCTGATCAGCAGGTTTTAGGTCAAATCATTGGCTGAAATCTGCTGCCAAACTCGCGCTGTGTCCAATCACAGCATGGGTTGGCAGTGGGTGTGCCCCAAACCCAGAAGAAGGCTGGCAACGTACATGTGCATGACTGCACCTGTACCTGCCACCCGCTTGCAGTATATTTAGTGAGTGGTGGGCAGGTGGTTAAAGTGATATTCCCCCTGGGTGCCAAACTGGTAGATGGAAGTTGGAAGATTGGTGGAATAGTGGCCACAATTACACTCCCCATCCACTTTATTAGGTCCACTTTGCTAGTACCTGGTTGGACCCCCTTTTGTGGTATCCTTCTTCATGGCATAGAGTCAACAAGGTGTTGGAAACATTCCTCAGAGATTTTTCTCCATAGTGACATGATAACATCATGCAGTTACTGCAGATCCATGATGCCAATCTCCCATTCCACCACATGCCAAAGGTGCTCTATTGGATGAGATGTGGTGAGTGTGGAGGCCATTGGAGTACAGGGACCTCATTGTCCAGTGGTGAGATGATTGGAGCTTTGTGACATGGGGCATTATCCTGCTGGAAGGAGCCATCAGAAGATGGGGACACTGTAGTCATAAAGGGATGGACATGGTCAGCAACAATACTCAGGTAGGTCGTGGGGTATAAACAATGCTCAATTGGTACTAAGGGGTCCAAAGTGTGACAAAAAAATACCCCCCCCCCACACCATTACACCACCACCAGCCTACAAGGCAGGATGGATCCATGCTTTCATATTTATGCCAAATTCTGACTCTACTATCTGAACGTCGGAGCTGAAATCGAGACTCATCAGACTCTGCAATGTTTTTCCAATCTTCTATTGTCCAATTTTGGTGATCCTGTGCCAATTGTAGCCTCAGTTTCCTGTTCTTAACTGACAGGAGTGGCACCCGGTGTGGGGTGCATATCTGCTTCAAGGTTCAATATGTTGTGCGTTCAGAGATGGCATTTTGCAGACCTTGGTTTTAATGAGTGGTTATTTGAGTTACTGTTGCCTTTCTATCATCTCAAACCAGTCTGCCCATTCTCCTCTGCCCTCAACAAGGCATTTTCCTCAACATAGCTGCCGCTCACTGGATATTTTCTCTTTTTCGGACCATTCTCTGTAAACCCAAGAGATGGTTGTGTGTGAAAATCCCAGTAGGTTAGCCATTTTTGAAATACTCAGACCAGCCCGTCTGACACCAACAGCCATGGCAAGTTCAAAGTCACTTAAGTCCCCTTTCTTCCCCACTCTGATGCTCAGTTTGAACTTCAGCAAGTCACCTTCAGTGCCGGGACAATGTCATCTAGAGCATTCCAAATTGGGCCCCCCTCCCAAGATGTATGAGCATTATGTGTCAGCAAAATCCCCCTCTCCCCCCCAGCACTAATCTGCTTGCTTACCCCTAAGCATAAATTCCCCCTCCTCCCAATAAAAATCCGCCGCCTGCTGAAACCCCTTCTCAAAATCTCAGAATCCCCCCCCCCCCCAACTCCCCCCAGCTCAAATCCTCTCATTCACCATATTCTCAATCCAACCCCTCAAAAAAAATCCCCCCCCCCAGTAGAAAATCCTCTACTCCTCAAAAACCTCTTCCCCCCCACTCCAAACCCCCCCAGCACAAATTCTCCCCAATCCTCCATCCTAGCACAAATACCCCCACAAATTCTCCCTCTTAGCACAAAACCCAAAAAAAGATTCCCCTCCTAGCACAAATCTTCTTCCCCCATCCCCCCTACCATATTACCTTTTCTAGCACAAACCCCCCCCCCCCCCAAAATTCTCCCTCCTAGCACAAATCTTCTTCCCTATCCCCAGTCCCAACACAAATCCCCTTCATTCTCCACTCCTAGCACACTTCCCCGAATTTCCCATCCAAGAACAGTGCCCAGGGCAGCCGCCCCCTCCTGCCCACCCCTTGTCCCGGCCCTGGTCGCCTTCACCACGTCTAGATGCCTAAATGCATTGAGCTGCTGTCGTGTGATTGGCTGATTAGCAATTTGTGTTGCCAAGCCCTTGAACGGGTGTACCTAATAAAGTGGCTGTATATTGAGAATTCTATGACGTCTCTATAACACGAGAGTCGTATTCCTCCGGTGGCGGAGATCCATCTGGCGTAGGATTCACAATCTCACTTTTTGGACTTGATATTTGGAATGTAATTTCACGTATTACTGCACAAGTGCAACCTTTTTTTTTTATTTTTTTTTTAGAAGAGTTATTATTGTGTTTATTGCATTGTGGTGTGGATCTAACTTCCTTTACATTGTATTTTCTTCTCTTTTGAATTACCTCTTGTTGTAGAGCCTCCTGCATGTTGAAGCACGCGCAGCCACTTTACACTAAAGGGTTATTTGTACAAGCAGATGGAAAGAACGACTTCAGCCCGGCAGATGATGCATCGGTGGAGGTTTCGCGGCCCTGCGCGGGGCTAAGAACAAGTAACACTTACAAACTTTTCAAACAAAGGTCAATAAATCTATTTTGGACCAGGTTGTATTAACAATTCACGGTGCAGTAGTGGGAGTGACATTTTCCAGACCTTCCGTCTCAAATACATCTCATTTGTTGCGCAGTCATTTTTATTCTGAAGATCATCAAGGACACTTGGGCTGCCACGATCGTTTGAACATGTTCGAGTGCGCCAAACAGAATCGCACTCGAGAGTGCCGCCGTCTCTCTTGTCAAACCCCCCCCGTGTCCCTGTGGAAGTCCCTCAATGACCCGATCTTATCTCTCAAGTCCCTTTATACATTTTCTCTGTGTGTTCGTTCTCTGCTTCTCATGGTAATTTGGACGCCTTTGTGGGTTCTTCCGGTAATTTCCATCATCATTTGTTTGCTTTGTTGCAGAAACGTTGTGAGGGTTTTAAAAGAAAGGTGAAGAGAGACGTTCTATGGTCCCACGCTTCTGTTTTAAGGCTGAACTCCAGCCCTGCCTTCAGTCTCATACCGGATCCTCTCCTGGAGTGGAATTGCTTACTCTGATTTCACTGCACACAGGGCCGTCTTTAATATTGATTGGACCCTGGGCAAAAATTTTCTGGGGTCCCCCCCCCCATTCAATTTCACTCTCCACCTCCCCCGAGACATACAATAACTAAATAACAGCTAGAGTTAGTTTACTATATCGGATCAGGCAGCAGTTGCGATTGGTTGCCAGCGGTTAAAGCATATAATTACTGCTTACTGACTGGTTGCTAGAGGTTACAGCACACATTTGGCTCATTGATTAGTTGCTAGAGGTTACAGCAAATGATTTCTGTCTGTTAATTGGTTGCTAGAGATTACTGTACAATATTACTGCTCACTGATTGGTTGATAGAGGTTACAGCACATCATCTCCTCAATGCAGGGGTGCATGATATACATATGCCGCCTTTATTTACATATCAATGCCGCCAGCCACAGCTATTTACTTATGAATGCCACCACTATTTACATATGAATGCCGGTTATTTACATGTAAACACGGGGTCTGCGAGTGAGTCATCTGTACACAACAATAAGGCAGAGCTGGGCAGTATTAGTACCAGCACTTCACACTGAGATATCGGGACACAGCACGGGACTAAAACTGAATTGGACAAGGGAATTTATACTAGGATAGTTGGCAAGTATGAGGCAGCTGATTTTGGGCCCCACAACAATGACAGGGCCCAGGGCAGCTGCCCCTTTTGCCCTGCCTTAAAAACTGCCCTGACTGCACACTGTGAGCTCCTCAACTTTTTGAGATGGAAAAAGAATTTCAAAGTCCATGGAAAGTCCATGGAGTCATTAGTTCTAGGTCGCCACATCCCAGGATTGATCGAATGAACATGAAACCCCCATTGGTGGATGGGACCTCAAAAGTGACCAAGAACAATATATTGTATCAAAAGTATAATTTTTTTATTTATTATTGAACAAAAGACTTAAGTCATCATAGACAAAGGGGTACATCAATATGGAGACACCGGGCTCTGGATGTTTAAAAATCCCTGAAGAAGGGTATCAAGCCGGAAACGTTGGGTTCATCCAATAAGCCTAATGCCCTGTACACACGATCGGACATTCCGACAACAAAAACCATCGGATTTTTTCCAACGGATGTTGGGTCAAACTTGTCTTGGTCACACAAAGTTGGTTGGAAATCCCGAACGTCAAGAACGCGGTGACGTACAACGCGTACAACGAGCAGAGAAAAATGAAGTCCAATAGCCAGTGCGGCTGTTCTGCTTGATTATATGCGTGGCACTTTGTGCGTCGGAATTGTGTACACACGATCGGAATTTACACGAATGGATTTTGTTGCCGGAAAATTTGAGAACCAGATCTCAAAATGTCCGCTGGAGCCTACACACGCGGTTGGAATTTCCGATCGCACATTTTCCATCGGAAAGTCCGACCGCGTGTGTATGGGGCATTAAATTGTGTAAATTCAATCAAATGTATCGATATTGATGTACTCTTTTGTCTTTGATGACTTAAGTCTTTTATTCAATATACCGGTATGCTTTTTGTAATACATTTTCTACTTTTGATACAATATATTGTTCTTGGTCACTTTTGAAGTCCCGCCCACCAATAGGGGTTTCACGTTTTGTTCAACTTTTTGAGATGGGAATGAGGGACACCTATTATCAAAAGTATGCTGGCATAGGACACACCCCCTGCCACATGACGTAAATATAAGTCATATTTTTGACATTGAATACCAGGGTTCAGTGGTAGCTGTTGGTTTTTTTTGGGGGGGGGATGGTAAACAATCACCCCCACCCTTGGGTGGCCGGCAGCCACACTATACCCTTCCCCCCTTGCCCACTGTCTCCCCCGCCTGCTGTCTGCCAGTCTGCCCGGCACCTACCCCCATCTAGGTGGCATGTAGCGGGCAGCCGCTGTGGTGCTCTAGCACAGCGCCCCCAGTGCCGGATGAAGGTCATCTAGAGCCCAGGGCGAATATGCCAAATTGCCAACCCCCTGAAAAAAAAAATATATAAAAATCCCCCTTTCTAGCACAAATCCACAGCCCCTCAAATCTCAACACAAATCCCCTCCTCCCAATCTCCTTGTTATGCCCCTGAACCTCACATGATATCACAGTGCCCAGGGCAGCCTCCCCTCCTGCCCACCCCTTGTTCCAGCCCTGGGCGGACCCGGTCTAGGTAGTGGGCAGCGACTCCGATGGCCTTATCTCCATCACTGCGGCTTTCACCGCGCGTCTCCACTCTCCTTCTCCTAGGCACTAGGTGTCCAATAGGATCACCTGACGCTTTGGTCAATTGGGAAACGGGTCTCACAACCTGCTTCCACGATTGGCAGGGAGGAGATTTACTGTGAAAATAGCCAATATTCATTCGCTATTGTCACACAACTGGGTGTGTTAATGCCTATTAGAGCCTCTGGTTCTAATCACACCCTTCAAAAAAAACACACCCCACAGATGCCATGGACAGGGTGGGCATCACCCGTGCACCCCTAATGGGTGGGCCACCACTGCCAGGGGTTATGGCTACAGTTAGATGCCTCTTTTTTTTCCCGTTAGGTGGCCAGCTTTAAAATAAAGTGATCCCAGAGGCGGATTCGACACAAAGTCACTTTTGGAAGTGACGGGAGAGGTGCCCCTCCCTCCACTTCCCAGGCTAACATTACCGATCGATAGCTCTGGGAACCATCCGGCATCAGCAGGGGTTTTCCATAGAGATAAGCGAGGGCTAGATGGCCACCGGTCAAACCAGGGCTTTACTTTCTCATCTGCTCATCCCCCACAGTTATTAACTTTTGTATTACCGTACTTGCTTCTTCTTCTAACCCTCTTGTCTTGAATAGTATTGTAACTGCACTGTCTCCTTTTATTTTGCAAATCACCGTGCCAACTGTTGGTGCTATACAAATCCTATATAATAATAATCAGGGCTTTTTTTCAATGGGAACATGGGAGGAACGCAGTTTCGGCACCTCCAGCACCGAATGTATGTAATGGCAAAAGTGGTGGTGTGTGCTGGAGGGCCTATTGTCAATGGGTGGGATCTATTGTTGCTAGAGGTGGGGTATTGTGTTGCTTTTAGGAGTCCAAGGCTGCTGGGGGGGGGGTCAATGGTTGTTGGTAGGGACCTACTGTCGAGCAAGGAATCTATTGTTGCTGCCTGTTGAAGGGTCGAGTGATGCTGGCTTCTGGGAGATTAATTGTTGATGGGTGGGATCCATGGTTGTGGGTAGGGGATGGGACCAAGGGACGGTGCGTTGAAGTGGGTAGAGGGTGGGACCAAAGGACGGTGCGCGGATGAATAATGCCACGTACACGCGGAATTCTCGTCTGAAAAAGCTCTGATGGAATTCCGCATAAGCGGTCACACCAAATTCCCATTGTTTAGAACGCGGTGACGTACAACACGTACGATGGGACTAGAAAAGGGAAGTCCAATAGCCAGTAGCCAATAGCTTCCGTCTCATAGTTGAATCTGAGGAATTTCCGATAGAAAGTTATTCCGTCGGGAAAATTGAGAACATGCTATCAATTTTTGGCTGGCGGAAATTCGGGCAGCTGAATGCCGATGGAGCACACACACGGCCGCATTTTCCAATGAAAAGCTCTCATCAGTCTTTTTCTGGCCGGAATTCCGATCATGTGTACGTGGCATAAAAGTCCTATGGGCCCAATATTGTTGTTGTATGTATACTAATTGGGACTGAGACCTCCACCCACCTCATGCCAAGCTCCTTCTTTTTCTATTGATCTCATCTATTTAGGGACTGAGCTGCACCCATATCCATGGTAATGTTGGCCTTCTGTATTTTGTGTATAGGATTAGCGGGTCAACTGCTCTCAATGACATCGGTTGGCAGACACAACTTCACCTAAATTCATATAAATATTTCATGGCTTATCTGTTAGGATGGAAAAGTGATGCACACTGAGACAGTGTCCTTGCCGGCACAGTAGCCTCATGTAGAGTGTGTGCCGCTCTCCCCTCCATTATGGCGCCATTATACATGATTGTACCTCTTCGTCATAGAAGGTCAGGTCTGCACGGTTCATTGTATTAACCTCCGGTGATTCGGTACAGGTCCTCTGTAGGCAGTGAGTCACCGGAGAAGACAGAAATGAAGAACATCCTTCCTGTTTAGTATTGCCCTCCCTTCACAATCAACCGAATGAGTCACCCCCTCACCCAATTACTCTCAGTGCCAATCGTGCGTTCGGGAACAAGAGGATATGAGCAGAATGTAAATTATTCTAGAAAGCACACTACTTCATAAGGATAGAATTTAAAAATATGAAATCACTTCCAAATTTATACTGTATAGAAAATATAGGATTACGTTTTTTACTCTACAGTTTTGCATTATCTGGGCAGTCAGTGCCTGACTACGGGGGGGACTAGAACCTTCAGTGCCCCGATACAAGAAACCATGAAGTGACCCCTGCCCATCTCACCAACTCGCGACAAAGGACTGGCCAATCTCACACAGCTCTGCCACTTGCGGAACAATGCCACTCTCACCTGCACAAAGATTTTCCAGCTCGCTGGACCACAATCTAGGTGCCAGCAGCCTGAGAGCGATGGTCACTGGGTTGAGTTTATTAACAACTTGCTTACTGGGCACTTAAACCCCCCCCCCCCCCCTTCCTGCCCAGACCAATTTTCAGCTTTCAGCGCTGTCGCACTTTGAATAACAATTGCGCGGTCATACAAAACTGTACCCAAATTCGATTTTTAGCATTTTTTTCCCCACAAATAGAGCTTTCCTTTGATGGTATTTGATCACCTCTGCGTTTTTTATTTTTTATATACAACACAAAATTGGCACTGAAGTGATAAAACAAGTAAATAAATCATGATAAATAAAATGTTGCAGCTGCTGCAAAAAAAGTGCTGTAACTTTAAATACGATAAACATGTGGGAGCAGCGCTAACAAATATACAGCAGAACTCAACATGTGTAAATATGTGAACAAACATCATAAATATAGAATTAGTGAAGTTTCTAAAATTATTAAGGATAATCAAATGTCATTAATGTGAATCCAAAATTCATACAAGTGCAAAAAAAAAAAGTGTATCCCCCTTAGGAGACCACACTCACCAAACAAGACGAGTCCTCAACTTTTCAGTACAAGAATCAAGCAAGTATACAGCCCCAGTATTAATGATGCAAAAGTTCCAAAGATAAAACGTTTGATGGGTACTTGATATGGGAACGCCACACTCCACCAGTAAAAAAGAGATGGAAAAATATATGGTGAAACACCATTAAACTGTGTAAAATGCCGCGCACTATGGCGCTACTTATAAAAACGGAGACTAAGAGCAAACACTCAGAAAGAACTTCCGCGGTGGCTGCTCGTTCAGCGTGCATTCCACGGAGGCAGGAAATGGCGTCACTGGTTAGGTTGTTGGGCGTAAATTACGTCGACGCATTTCACCCCTCCTCCAGAGCGTTATCAAAGACAGTTATCAAGAGGTTTTTATTTTTTGTTAATTTTTTTTTTAAAAGACCAATTTTTAAAAAAAGGATTTTTTTTTATATTTTGTTATAAAATTTTGCAAACAGGTAATTTTTCTCCTTCAAGAAAAAAAGAGACTGGTGCGCTAGTGTAGTACGGGTCTATATTTATAATTGAGTTACAAAGAACTTGGTATTATGAGTTATTAACTATGATAGTTTTAAGGTGATTACTTCTATATATGCAAGTATGTATGTTTCTGCAAACATTGATTTCACTGAGCTCACAGATGGTCACTCACAGATGGTCACGTTGTCTTGGGACCATTGTGGCTAGTCTTTTGTGAGTGCCAGATAAAACCAGCTTTTTCGCACTTCTTTCAAGCCTATAAAAGATCAGACAATGCACAAGGGCAGGGAACTTCACCCAGGACTGATTGTGCCTAGGACTTGCATAGATTGTCGATTTCCAGAAACTGTCAGAAGATTTCAGAAGTTGAGGGGTTCCCTGGATTGAATGCTGAATTTATCCCTGTATTGTATCATCTGTAACATATCTGTAATTCAATATCTATATGGACCGCCCTTGCATCAATTTTTGGGTTCTGATCTTGATCCCAATATATTAGAACTCAGTTGAATGGGACATACAGGTGTATTACCAATATGGTGTGTAGGTGAGATCACATTTTGGATATATATTATCTATATTATAAACATGTGTTTCAATGCTCTTTTCTTGATCTTTGTATACACTTCATTGTATCATGTAACTTTAAATCACTTTGTTTTAGTGCCAGTTAACACGAATTACATCTATGCATGTATTCAATTTATTTTGATCCATGTATGTATCTATTTCATTTACAGTTTATCTACTAGATATACCAACTACTCCTGAGGAAGCTCATTTTCGGAGCGAAACATGTTGAGTGGTATATTTCATAAGCTCCATAAACCTTATCAAAATTCTTAATCAAAGAATGTGATTAAGTGTTTTTACTTATTTTTTTATATTGTTTTGTATCTCTTGTGTATAATAAAAATTGGTGTTATTTTTACGTTATTTCCTTCTGCTTGACATTGTCTCTATTATGATATATAAGCACCTTTAAAGTCCCTAAGGGTTAGATCCCTTGCCCCTGTTGTGTGTTTTATCTGTAATTCAATATTAACCGAAGCTAATTAAATCTCCTTTTTACTACATTCTCTGTGTGTGTTTTAATCCTTGCATTTACTGACCACATATCTGAAAGTGTAAATATATGAATGAACCTATGTTTAAATGTAAATTTAACCCCTTATTACAGCTAGGCACGGCATATACCCCTAGGGATTTTTAAATAAGATCGACCAGTCCGTAGTTAAAAAAAAAATTGTTTTTATTAGAAAAATTGGTATAACACGTCTCACGCATATACAAAGGGTACTTCACAATACTGGTTTGAAGAAGGCTTGAAACATATGTAGTATGGAGAATGATGCCGACATGTTTCGGACTATCCATCCTTTTTCTTAGGCATAACAAAACATCTCGTATACACATAGTCTAGAATGTAAGCGTAATTAAATTAGTACAGATATGAGCAAAAAAAGGTGCATAGCTCTACATATTTATCCTTGGTAATTAATGCTGAAGGGAATAATTATACCCACAAGCCTGACACTATCACCGATGGTCAGCAGCAGGGGATGAAAGTACTCTAGTATAATTCAAAACATGAAGTATAGCAGTAGGTTACAAGTAGCTTTATGCAGCTAATGGGCCATAGAATGGCAGGACAAATTACTGTAGAGTAAGGTCCGGAGGTGCTATAGCTGCAGGATCTCGGCTGTCTGGTTCAACAAATAACCAGACCAGTAAACAAAGCGGCCAGTGTCCAAAAGGATAAGGTCTAGTAAAAAATAAAGGAAATACACCATAATCAGCAACAGCACAAACATGCCTGAGCATAAGAGTATGAGGCTGGGAGTGTGACAGCGAATAGCATGCTAACCTGAAACTGGAGTGCATATGGAGACAATCCTTGGTGGCGTGCAACCCACAGAGTGCTGACCGCCATGAGTGCAGCCCTTTAAATAACCCAGAAGAGTTATTATAATCAGTTGTGGAGAGGTGCCATCGGCAGGCTCCACAGCTGAGGCCGTTTGAGACGGACTGGTGCACCAATTGGCTGCACCAGTCCGTCTAGTGAGATCCCTGACGAGGCGGCATGGGGCGGGGCCCCGCCCACGAATGGGCAGGAGCGCGTCCTGCGTCGTGACGTCACCGACATGGGGGACACCCGGCTGCCTGCGCTCCAGAGTGGAGCGCAAGCAGGAAGAGCGCAGGAGGCCTCCTGCGCTAAATGGGCAAGAAAGCCACAAGCACCCCATGAGTATCATGGGGGCGTGTGGATCTCCCGCGCATCGGGCAGCACATTGACAAAGACCAGACAAAAAGACAGAGAACATCGCACTAAGGGAACCTTTACGTAATAAAAAAAAGTAATTTATTAAATGTTAAAAAAAACACACACACAAGAAAAAAGAAGTCCAACTTTAGAACTTAATCACAAATGTCTATATGAAAAACAAAATCCAAACTGTGATTATCAAGCCTTGTGTGAGTTAAAGCACTTGAACATAAGTTAAATACGAAACCGCCAAGCAGCCAGATCACAGGGGGTTAATACCATCTTGAGTCTCGATCATCTGAGAGAGATACTATCCCTAGATGGAAAGCAGGGACCAATGATGAGAGGGTGAACTTTCCTAATTCTCCCATTAGTGAGACAGAGAGTTACCCAGATCATTGAGCCGGTTAGAGCAAATTAAATAATGTAATGCCCCTGCTCAGGGTTACCGCTGTCTCAGGAGTAGGTTGTCGGACAGGCTAGAAGAGCCAGGCACCGCCGGAAGTATCGGTCCTACGGAGACCAGCGTTGGGGATGCCTCGGGCAGCTGACGTAATCTTCGTGCAGCTAATCTTGGGCGGAATACCTAGTGAAACTTCGGGTTGTCATGACGACTAGGACTAACATGTTTGGCGCGCATGCACTTTCTCAAAGTCGGAGCGGCTTGTGACAGCCCGGTTTTTAAAGCGGGAGTCCGCCGGGACTCCGCGTTTTTTTTTTTTTTTTAAAAGCCAGCAGCTACAAATACTGCAGCTGCTGACTTTTAAAATCGTGACACTTACTTGTCCAGCGCGCCCGCGATGTCGGCACCCGAAGCCGATCTCTAGATCGTCTGTCGTGTGCTGCCGCCGCCATCTTGGGTATGGGAATCAGGAAATGGAGCCTTTCGGCTTCATTTCCCGGTTCCCTACTGCGCATGCGCAAATCGCGCTGCGCAATAAGGACGGTCCCCGCTGCCTCTGGGATCTGTGTGTTTCCCAGCAGGCAGCGGGGCACTTGCGGAAAGGGGCGGGCACTTGCGGAAAGGGGCGTAATCTACGCCCCTTTCCGCAGAGAGCTATCCCGGAAGTGGGTGCAGAATACCTGTACTGTACAGGTATCTGCACCCCCCTCCCCCCTGAAAGGTGCCAATTGTGGCGCCGGAGGGCGGGAGGGTTCCGATGAGCGGAGGTCCACTTTACGGTGGACCTCTGCTTTAAAGGCAACTAGATGGCGGGGAATCGAGAGAGACCTCCCAGATCGTGTTAACCCCTTGGGTAACAGTGAACCTTTATAAGGTTCATAAGGATCGGTACTTTCATAAGAAATGGTACTATCAGCATTGTTTACCCAAGGAAAAAAAATAATAAGACAAAACTAAATAAAATGAAAAACAGAATGAAATAAAGACTGCGCTGTTCTCTGTCTTTTACTAATTTGCATCCATTTTTTTCCAAGTGGTAGACAGCTGCACAAAGGCACCAAAATTTCACATCAATGTTTTGAGATGACTGGGTTTCAGGGGCGGACTGACCAGTCGGTCACTCGGGCTCCGCCCGAGGGCCCGCGGACATTAGGGGCCCGGACTCGACCATATGAGAGGCCACTTGCAGCGGGCGGCTGAATTACATGCCGCGATGCAGATGCTAACTGTGTGCTGATCCCCGCCGGCCCCTCCTTCCCCCGTCCATCCCAGGCCAGGTGCTTGTACTGTATGCATTGTGACATCACCTGACCTGGGACCGACGAAAAGAGTGGAGGGGCCGGTGTCTTGTAAAATAGTGTCCTCCATCAGATGGTGTCCCCTGCGTACTGCGCATGCGCAGTACACAGGAACACAGATTCCGAAAATTGCCGAGGATGAACGGCGCCTGCGCCGTGAGTCCAGGTTCTATCCCCACTATCCAAGTGGACATAGAGTTAGAATAAAAAAGAGCCGAGCGGAGCGAGGCCGAGCCCGAAGCGTGGCGAGCGAAGCTCGCCCGCGAGGGGCCCTCTAAAATTCTTAACCCTATGTCCGCTTGGATAGTGGGGCTACCTCCTCCACTCACGGCGCAGGCGCCGTTCAGCTTCGGAGTTTTTCCGAAGCTTCGTCTGCTCCGTACTGCGCATGCGCAGTACGGAGCAGACAGCATTTGATAGGCGGACTCTATTAGGCAGAACACCGGCGGGGAGCAGCGCGCTGTTAGAAGTGTCTCAGGACTCAGGCTCAGCATCCAGTGACTCGGTGAGTGAAGCCGAGACACCAGGGGACCGCCACACGTGATGGGGGGGTACAGACAGATGCATGGGCCCCGGGTCCCTCCATCCCACAGTGTCCTCCTGGCTGTGTGCATGTCCTGTGTGCATGTCCCCCTGTGCTGTGTGCATGTCCTGTGTGCATGTCCCCCTGTGCTGTGTGCATGTCCTGTGTGCATGTCCCCCTGTGCTGTGTGCTTGTCCCCCTGTGCTGTGTGCATGTCCCCCTGTGCTGTGTGCATGTCCTGTGTGCATGTCCTGTGTGCATGTCCTGTGTGCATGTCCTGTGTGCATGTCCCCCTGTGCTGTGTGCATGTCCTGTGTGCATGTCCCCCTGTGCTGTGTGCTTGTCCCCCTGTGCTGTGTGCATGTCCCCCTGTGCTGTGTGCATGTCCTGTGTGCATGTCCCCCTGTGCTGTGTGCATGTCCCCCTGTGCTGTGTGCATGTCCTGTGTGCATGTCCCCCTGTGCTGTGTGCATGTGTCCCCCTGTGTGCATGTCCCTCCTGTGTGCATGTCCCTCCTGTGTGCATGTCCCCCTGTGCTGTGTGCACGTCCTCCTGTGTACATGTCCCCCTGTGCTGTGTAAGTGTCCTGTGTGTATGTCCTCCTGTGCTGTGTGTGTCCCCCTGTGTGCATGTCCCCCTGTGCTGTGTGCATGTCCCCCTGTGCTGTGTGCATGCCCCCCTGTGCTGTGTGCATGTCCTGTGTGCATGTCCCCCTGTGCTGTGTGCATGTCCCCCTGTGCTGTGTGCATGTCCCCCTGTGTGCATGTCCCCCTGTGCTGTGTGCATGTCCCCCTGTGTGCATGTACCCCTGTGTGCTGTGTGCATGTCCTGTGTGCATGTCCCCCTGTGTGCTGTGTAAGTGTCCTGTGTGCATTCTCCCTCCAGTGTCCCCCTCTGTGTGTGTGCGTTCTCCCTCTGGTGTCCCCCTGTGTGTATGTTCTCTCTCCAGTGTCTCCCTGTGCAGGTTTGGCTTGAGTGTGGAGACCAAGGGGGCCCCATGATCTTCTATTGCCCGGGGGCCCCATGAGTTGTCAGTCCGCCCCTGCTGGGTTTTGAACTAAACCTAATTTACCTTGATAGAGACTGTTCATGGAAGCCCCCAAAGACTTGTTTTGCGTATTACAAAGACCGGACAGCCTGATAAAACATAATTTGGAGATAAAAATATATAAAGGGGAGAAAAACACCATATGAACCCTGGTGGTGAGCAAGGGGAAGTGCAGGTTTGAATACAGAAGCGGTACAGCTCTGAAAATGACAGGCAGACATTAAAGGTTATAGTGGTACAACAAAGCACAGAGGTCAAAACAGAAATTACATAAAGTCATGACAATTATGTAATGAGCAGCGGGTAACATGTGGATGGATCATAATTATGCAAAAACATAATATGCTGTAGTAAACTTAATGAAGCACAAGACTAAATGGTATCATAAAAATAGAACATTAGCAGCAAGGTACAACAGTTGCATCCAACAATAACAAATATACGATAGAGAAGAGATAACAAGTTTATGGTGCATTCTATAACATCATACTGTGATGTTATATACTACTAGATACAACTAGTTATCTATTAATAATATCGTAGAGGTGAAATATTGACAGGATAATACAAAAGGTAAAAATGCATTGTAGTACAAAAATGGTGCAAAACAGGCAAGGTATGATTCTAAAGCAGCCTTTCTCAACCTTTTTAACACAGAGGAACCCTTGAAATAGTTCTCCAGGTCTCGAGGATCCCCCTGCTAAAAATTAGAAATCTACAACTCATGATACATTAGTGTGATGGTCAGTGAGAAGAATGGTCCTTACACTTGTGGTCATTGGGAAGAATTACCTCCTTACAGATAGCTAAAAAGATCAATGGTGTCGGTGGGAACTTGTCTGAGAGGCAGAAATTGCCCAATGCTGAAGGAACCCCTACAACCTCTGGAGGAACCCTGGTTGATAATCACTACTCTGGAGGAACCCTGGTTGAGAATCACTGTTCTAAACAAAGAGAAACAAGGAATGTTATAAATCAAGTTCACAGACCCCAGATTGGAAGCCATCAAGGAAGGGCTTGAAATTAAACACCTCATTGAGGCCGGGGGGGTGAGGTAGCAGTGGAATATCCACCTCAATTCACTCTGTAGTAATAATTTATTGTAATCGCCACCTCTAGAACTAGGGGGAATGTGGTCTAAGGCCAGAAAACTTATTTTACTAGTATGGTCAAGGTGTTCCGTAATGGTGCCCCGTAGGAAAATCTGGATCTTTTGTGTTAATATTAACAGTATGACGATAAATGCATTTCCAAAATGGTAGCTTAGTTTTTCCCACATAATAACAGACGCATTCACATGACAGGAGATAAACTACTCCAATGGTGCGACAGTTAACATAATGGTGTGGACGAAAAGGATGTCCGTTTGGTAGGAGAACTCTTTTCGTAGTATCCATATATTTGCAATATTCGCAGCTCCCACACTGAAAGGTGCCTCGGAATTTAGTAGTGTTAAAAGTATTTGTGGAGTGTTCACTGTTAACAAGTTTATCGCGTATGAATGGAGCTCTTCTGTATTTGAAAAGCGGCTGTGTGGGTACAAATGGTGCAAGACAATTGTCTGTAGTAAGTATCTGCCAGTATTTGGATAAAATGTTTTTTATCTGCTGGTACTGTTGGCAATATGTAGTGATAATACATAGGGGAGAACGTTGAGTTTCACGGGTCTTAACAAGAAGGTCACGTCTAGGTCTGGCCTTAGCTTTTTTATATGCTATTTTTAATGTTTTCTTAGAGTAGCCACGGGCTTGGAGTCTGTCTCAGAGTAGAGCAGCTTCCTGATCAAAAAAAGCATCGGTCCAACAATTCCGTCGGGTTCTCAAATACTGAGCAAATGGAATAGACTGATGTACGTTGATGAGGCGGCACTGATGGGCACCGATAGATGTCAGTGATGGGCACTGATGGGTGGCAATAATGGGCACTTATCGGTTACACTGATAGGCAGCACTGCTTGGTGGCACTGATTGGCACCACTGGTGGACATTGATAGGTGGCACTGGTGGGCACTGGCAGGTGGCAATGGCAGGTGGCACTGGGAAACTAGTGTGCACAGATGAGGCAAATGTCCCTTGCAGATGAGCCGGTGATCAGAGAAAAAAGAAACGATCACTGAGCTTTTGTTTACATCATGTGATCAGCTGTCACTGGCTGAGAGCTGATCACATGGTAAGGGGCCGGGACCGCACAGGGGAGGCCATCATATGACGGCCTCTCAGAAATTCAGGTGCGCGATGTGGCCGTCAATTGGCTATAGCACGGACATCAAATGGTTAAGCAATTAACCCTTTAATCACCAGCCGCGGATGTACCCGCTTAATGACCAGACCATTTTTTGCGATACGGCACTGCGTCATTTTAACTGACAATTGCACGACCGTGTGACGCTGTACACAAACAAAATTCATGTCCTTTTTTTTCCACACAATTAGAGCTTTCTTCTGGTGGTATTTGATCACCTCTGCGTTTTTCTTTTTTGCACTAAAAACAAAGAAAGAGCAACAATTTTGAAAAATAAAATAGAGAAAATTGAGTACTGTCCGTGATACTTTTTTTATTTGCACTAACATACAATTTTTTTGGACAGGCTTTCGGGGTATGTCCCCTTCTTCAAGGTCCAAGCAGTACTGATTCACACATTTTTAAGCAGAATGTTGAGGGAAAAAAACACATCTCTGAGGGAAAGGAGGGGAAAAAAAAAAGAGAAAAACAAACACACCTTGAAGAAGGGGACATACCCCAAAAGCTTGTCCAGAAAAATTGTATGTTAGTGCAAATAAAAAAAGTATCACAGACAGTACTCAATTTTCTCTGTCACAATTGCACTAATACGACTACAATCACATCTAGTATGATGAAAAATAAAATAATTTTTTTTACTTTCTGCTATAATACACATCCCAAAAAAACATGTAAAACATAATTTATCTATCAATTTAGGCCAATATGTATTCTTCTACATATTTTTGGTGGTAAAAAAAATATTTGCACAAAAGTTATAGCATCTACAAAAGTTATAGGTTTGCTCAAAAGTTATAGTGCCTACGAAATAGGGGATAGATTTAGGGACTCTGAGCCTAAGTGACACTTTTTGTGGACCGGTAACACCAATACAGTGATCGGTGCTAAAAAAAAATGCAATGATCAATGTATAAATGGGAAGGGGTTAACACTAGGGGGCATCAAGGGGATAACTGTGTTCCCTGGGTGTGTTCTAACTGTGTGGGGGATGGACTCACTGGGACAACACAGAGATAGCTGTTCCTGATCAGTGATCACTAGGAACAGCAGCTCTCCAAATTGTCCCCTGTCAGAACAGGGATCCGCCTTGCTTACATAGGCAGATCCCCGTTCTGCCTCTCTCTACCGTGATCGCAGATGGCCGTCGGACATTGAGTCCATGGGTCCTGTGCGCTCGCTCCCCTGGGTGTGTTCTAACTGTGTGGGGGATGGGCTCACTGGGACAACACAGAGATTGCTGTTCCTGATCACCAGGAACAGCAGATCTCCAAATTGTCCCCTGTCAGAACAGGGATCCACCTTGCTTACATAGGCAGATCCCCGTTCTGCCTCTCTGTACCGCGATCGCAGATGGCCGTCGGACATTGAGTTCATGGGTCCCGTGCGCTCGCTCCCCTGGGTGTGTCCTAACTGTGTGGGGCATGGGCTCACTGGGACAACACAGAGATCGCTGTTCCTGATCACCAGGAACAGCAGATCTCCAAATTGTCCCCTGTCAGAACAGGGATCCACCTTGCTTACATAGGCAGATCCCCGTTCTGCCTCTCTGTACCGCGATCGCAGATGGCCGTCGGACATTGAGTTCATGGGTCCCGTGCGCTCGCTCCCCTGGGTGTGTCCTAACTGTGTGGGGCATGGGCTCACTGGGACAACACAGAGATCGCTGTTCCTGATCACCAGGAACAGCAGATCTCCAAATTGTCCCCTGTCAGAACAGGGATCCACCTTGCTTACATAGGCAGATCCCCATTCTGCCTCTCTGTACCGCGATCACAGATCGCTGGTGGACATCAAGTGTGTGGGTCCCGTTTTCTCTCACCCCTGGCGTGTAACGGGTGCGCGCCCACACTATCACATGCACAGACTGACGTACAGCTTTGTCGGTTTGCGCAGCCAAGCCGCCTTGTCGCAGTATATATGTGGAAGGCGGTTCGGCAAGTGGTCAACCACCATCGAGTTTTACCAAGGAGTCGAAATTTCCACAAGATTAGCAATAACAACTATGATTTTTAGAATAAACGTCTATACCACACACTGTCATCCCAGAGAGCTATGTTCAGAGAGTTATACGACAGTAACACTCTTCAAGAGACTGGGATTTTTCTAGTTTGCATTAAAAAGTTTTAACACTTTTCAAAAAAAGGGCTTAATAATAAAAAGGTCAAAATAGTGCAAATAAAATACTGTATTTATCAACGTATAACACGCACCCCAAGTTTAGGAGGGAATTTTAAGAAAAAAAACTTTTTTAAGGAAAAAAACTTACATTTAAATGCCCATCAATGCAACCTTATCAGTGTCCATCTGCAGCCTTGTCAGTGTCATTTGCAGCCTTGTCAGTGTCGCTGCAGTTTAAATATGGCGCCGCCGAGATACACAGAGCCGGTCCTGTGTATCTCGGCTCCTCCCACAGTCCCGCTTTATGATAGACATAACACAGGTCTAATGGCAGGACTGGGGATGACTGTGAGCAGAGCTGAGAGGAGCCGAGCGCTGCCAAAATACACCAAATTCTGCTGGGAGTAGATTGTATAAAGAATCCTCAGTGTATAGAAGGCTCCTCTACGTGTTTCGCAGATAACTCCTATTTTTCAGGAGGAATATCATTTGATAACATCTGTTTTTAAAAACAGATAACATTGATGACACAATACTCTCAGAATTCTGCTAGGAGTAGATTGTATAAAGAATCCTCTGTGTATAGAAGGCTCCTCTACGTGTTTCGTGGTTAACACCGATTCTTCAAGAGGAATATTATTTGATAACTTCTGTTTTTAAAAACAAATAACATTGATGACATAATACTCGCAGAATTCTGCTAGGAGTAGATTGTATAAAGAATCCTCTGTGTATAGAAGGCTCCTCTACGTGTTTCGCAGATAACTCCTATTCTTCAGGAGGAATATTATTTGATAACATCTGTTTTTAAAAACAGATAACATTGATGACATAATACGCTCAGAATTCTTCTGGGAGTAGATTGTATAAAGAATCCTCAATGCATAGAAGGCTCCTCTACATGTTTCGTAAATAACTCTGCTTCTTCAGGAGGAATAATATTTGATAACATCTGTAACAAAAACATAATACAAAGTGACAGTAGATTGAAAATACACAGATAGCAATGCATATAATATATGCTATATATGCAACAATGAATGCTTTTTATTGGAGATTGATGTTTTTATCCTTGATATTGGATACATCAAATCCTTTTATTTTGTCTACTAAAAAAAATTATCTTTTTTATATTATGATTTTGTAAATATTTGGTTACCGAGATAGTCCGTTTTCTCCTTATCTGGTGGCTGAGTTGAGGCGGTCTCTGGTTTGTTCCTAATTTTATTTACAAAATATTTTTGAACTTTTTAGTTTATTTAGCACACGTATTGTGCACATTTGGTAAAGTGACCTTTTGGCTTCATGTAGATTAAATTGGATACATCTTCATCCTTTGGAACATATAACGTATACTTTTTGCTATATTTTATATAATGACTATTTCAGGCTATTAGATCCCCCTAAACTCTGAAGGGGATTCATTAATTGCTCCCTCTGTTGTGATTGTTCTTGTAGCTTTTATTCAATGCTGGCAAATTAAACTAATCAGGTTTGTTAAAATAACACAAGCGGGGGATTTTCTGCGGGTAATAGAATTGATTCAGCCCTCTCAGGAGCAGGCAATTAGAGGCACACACTTTACAGAATGTACATTACATTTTCTACTCCACTCATTTCTCCTCGGCCTCCTCCTTTTATCAGCGGGAACAATGCCTCCAGATAGTACAAAAGGAGCCGCTGTATACAGACACCAACACTTAGATGAGAAAATCAGCCTGCACAATGCAAGGTGATATGTTTTCGATGGTGATATGGAATTTTGCTAACATGGCGCTCTTCTATTTGTAGGATACAATTATTATGTTTCTGGGCTCATGCAGCAATCACTTATTTCAATGATAAAGGTTTCAAGCTCACCATACATGCTACAACCTTTATACCATCTGCACCGCCATGTCTTTGGCAGATCCAAGGACCACACCTGTATTGATACAATAATACAATTAATAATTCAATATAACTGATTGAACTGAATACAAATTGAAAACCAAAGACTTTCCTTTTGATTGGTTTAACAAGCTCTTGATTGATTTTAACAAGTTGATTGGACATGGTGCAATTGTGTTAACCACTTAAGGACTGGGAAGATTTACCCCCTTAACGACCAGGCCATTTTTTGCACTGCATCGCTTTAACTAAAAATTGTGCGGTCATGCGTCAAAATGTATGTCCTTTTTTTCCCACAAATAGAGCTTTCTTTTGGTGGTATTTGATCACCTCTGCAGTTTTTATTTCTAGCGCTATAAGGAAAAAAAGAGCGACAATTTTGAAAAAAAAATAATAATAATATTTTTAACTTTTTGCTATAATAGATTTTCAAAAAATAAATAAAAACATCAGTTCATCAGTTTAGGCCAATATGTATCCTACAGATTTTTGGTAAAAAAATAAATAAAATAAATTGCAATAAGCGTATATTGATTGGTTTGCACAAAAGTTATAGCGTCTACAAAATAGGAAATATATTTATGCCATTCTTATAATTTTTTTTTTTACTAGTAATGGCGGTGATCTGCGATTTTTATCAGGAATGCCACATTGCGGAGGACAGGTTGGACACTTTTTTGGGACCACTGACATTTATACAGCGATCAGAGCTAAAAATAGTCACTGATTACTGTGTAAATGTCACTGACAGGGAAAGGGTTAACACTAGGGGGTGATCAAGGGGTTAAGTGTCACATATATATATAATTACGCACTTCCAGGTTGCAGGCACGAATTTGCACCGACGCTGGCTCGTTAGCGCTGTGATTATGCACAGCGGGATCCAACCAGTAGGTACATCAGGCTCGATGTCCGCTGGCACCCGCCGATCGTTGGTTACACAGGCAGATGTAAAGAAGGCAGATAACCGTTCTGTCAGTACAGAAGGCATGGATCTGGTATTTCTGCAAAGCAGGGACATGCCTTCCACTAGTAAAAGCACCTCTCACACAGTGCACAAACACTGGCTAGGCGCAGAGTTAACCTTTTGATCGCCCCTAATGTTAACCCCTTCCCAGCCAGTGTCATTAGTATAGTGACAATGCATATTTTTTTTTAGCACTGATCACTGTATTGGTGTCACTGATCCCCAAAAAGTGTCATAAGTGTCAGTTAGTGTCCGATTTGTCCACCATGTTATTTCAGTCCTGCTATAAGTCGCTGATGGCCACCATTACTAGTAAAAATAAATAAATACATAAATAAAAAATTCCATAAAAATATCCCATTGTTTGGAGATACGATAACTTTTGTGCAAACCAATCAATATATGTTTACTTGGATTTTTTTTACAAAAAATATGTAGCAGAATACATATTGGCCTAAATAATGAAGAAGTTTTTTTTTTTTTATTATTTTATTAGATATGTTTTATAGCAGAAAGTAAAACATATTGTTTGCTTGTTTTTCAAAATTGTTGGTAATTTTTTTGTTAATAGCGCAAAAAATAAAAAACACGGTGGTGATGAAATACCACCAAAAGAAAGCTCTATTTGTGGGGGAAAAAAAAGACATAAATTTTATTTGGGATCAGTGTCACATGACTGCACAATAATCAGTTAAATTAGTGCAGTGCCGTATCGCAAAAAATGGCCTGGTCAGGAAGGGGGTAAACCTTCCAGAGCTGAAGTGGTTAAGATAGCTGATGCCAAATGATATTTAAAAAAAGAAAAGAGATACAAAATGGGTTTCTCCTCCTCAAACAATGCCCTTATTGAAGCATGCTTGGGTAGCCAGGTAGCCAGGAAAGGAGGGCAACATGTGCCCCCCATGACCATATTTGGTATATTCAGTATCCTGGATAGTTTGATGGCATACAGCAATGGGGATCTGTCATTTAGTGGCAGAAATGAAGGTTGTGGTGGTAGAATATATGGACAATGATGTCACCCAGGATCCCTAACTGCTTTTTTTTACAATAATGCAGCAGCCTGGGATCTGTCATTTAGCAATAGAAGTGCAATAGGCCAACATTATTGGGTGGCAGGTCATTGTGGCATCGTGGAAACATCATTAAATCATCGTGATCAACAATGGATTTACATCAGGGCTAAAACGGGACAAAAATTTGGCCCTGGACTTTATTATGACCGGCCCACTTTAACTTTGAGTGTCCCCATCAGAAGCCCCCTTCACATCAGAGTCCCCACCAGCTGCCCCCTTCACATCAGAGTCCCCATCAAGAGTCCCCACCAGAAGCCCCCTTCACATCAGAGTCCCCACCAGCTGCCCCCTTCACATCAGAGTCCCCATAAGGAGTCCCTACCAGAAGCTCCCTTCACATCAGAGTCCCTACCAGAAGCCCCCTTCACATCAGAGTCCCCACCAGCAGCCCCCTTCACATCAGTCCCCACCAGCAGCCCCCTTCGCATCAGTGTGTCCTCCCTCTCCTCCCCCTTCCACATGTACTCACAGTTTTAGAGGCAGCCTTTCGTTCCTCTCTCCATTCATGTGATAAAAAGTGATAAGGGTAAAGAGGAAGGAAAGTCTTCCAGCTCTGCCAGTGTGCCCATCAAATGCTGCCAGTGTGCCCATCATATGCTGCCAGTGTACCCATCAAATCCTGCCAGTCTGCCCATCATATGCTGCCAGTGTCCCGGGACACCTGGCTCACCCAAACCCCCCCTGTGCATGGATCGTGGGACACTCCGTTCCCACCTACCCCCCCACAGATGGATCGTGGGATACCCCATGCAGGAGGACCGGCACTTACCTTGGTAAGGTGTCCTCTTCTCTGGCGTCTCCTCTCTTCAGCTTCCCCCCGCTCTGTCCAACTTCTGCCAAAGCATTGAGCATCCAATAGGGACGCCTGGCGCTTTGGCCAATCAGGAAACAGGTCTCACTGACCTGTCACCAGATTGGTGGGGAGGCAATGTGGTGTAAAAATTGTGAATATTCATTCGCTATGGTCACACAATTGGGTGGGATCGGGGCGCAGAGAGTTCACCCTTTTTTGAAGAATATTACAGCTTCTGGCTCTAACCAGGTGCTTCAAAAAAATACACCATAGGAGTCCATACGTCCAGCATCTTGAAATGGGCTGGGTGCATGGATAGGGGCTTTTTCGTGGTGTGGGTTTCTTTATTTTGACTTTTTTTGGTTTTGAGTAAAAAGAGTTACTAATGTACTCTGTATCCATTCCCCTGGGGGAACAGGATATCTGGGGCCCCCTTACAAATAAAAGGGCTTCCAGATTCCTAAAAGCCCCCCCCCCCTCCGCTCCCCCACAGACCTCAACATCTTTTTTGGGTGGACAGGATATATGGAAGTATATGTAAGTGGCCTTTTTCCCTTAACTTGGGGACAAAGTGCCTTCGAATGAGAGGAGCTTTGCCCACCATCTCCTGGCCACCCAGGCTGCATAGAATTATTATTATTTTTTTTTTAATTCTTTATTTATACATTTTTCCAGTACATACACTGGGGGGGGGGGGGGGGCAAACATAGATTGGGTAAATTAACAAATCCATGTGAAAACATTTAATGGTTAACATAGTGTGAACTGCTGAAGTAATCTGAGTGTCTGCTGCTGGAACTGTTGTAGTTGCAGTGTCCACCAGTGTATGTCTTCCAGCAGCCAACAGATACCAGTAATCATTTTCCACCTGATGGTGGCTGCTGGGAGGGTATTTAGGTTCTCCACTGCTAATCTCTTTTTCTCCAGTATTTTGCTCTGCTGCCAGAGACTGTGTGCCATTTATTCTAATCTTGACTCTGATCTTGCTCTTGCCATCCACCCTGTGCCTCCCAGAATTTTTTTTTCAGTTATATCTTTTTTTTTATTCTTTATTTATATATTTTTCCAGTACAAAAACAAGGGGGAAAAAGACGACAGACATAGATTGGGCAAATGAACTAATCCATGTATAACATTTTATGGTTAACATAGTGTGAACTGCTGAAGTAATCTGAATGTCAGGACCTGGATCACCTGCTGCTGGCACTGTTGTAGTGTCCACCAGCGGGTGTCTTCCAGCAGCCAACAGATACCAGTAATTATTTTCCACCTGATGGTGGCTGCTGGGAGGGTATTTAGGTTCTCCACTACTCACAGGGCTCAGCAATCACAGAGCCCCTCACAATAGTACACAATAATTGGCGTGAATCAAAGCCTTTCATTGTGTACAACTGTCATGTGATCTGCTGTGATTGTCAACAGCGATCACAAGGGGCCGGGACAGTGACCTGTCATCAGCTGTGTTTGGTGGACACAGCAGGTGACAGATCGCACGGAGCATGGCCTGTGGGGCGCGATCCTGGGAAGACGTCATATGATGTCCTCCTAGCATAACAGGCTTCCCACTCAGCTGTTTTACAATAGGCAAGGTGGGAGGGAGTTAATCTCTGTGAGGCTTGTCGCTGCAGTGGGTAGCTGTAAGGGTTCACAACAAATCTAAATCTACTACTCCACCCAACACCACCCTCTCCACTGGTTGCCAATTGCAGTCCAAGTGTGGCTACACTGGTCCTCCATAGGTAGCGTGGAAGAGTCAGTAGAGCCAACCTAAGGCAGCATGTGTGTTATTAACAAGATCAACTGGTGAAAATAAAGAAAAATAAGTCTAAAAAAAAATAATGCAGCCACCACATCTAAGCACAATATATAATAATATAATATATATTAATTATATTATATTATATTATATAATATATATATATATATATATTTTGAGGGGGGGGGGGATTTTTTTTAAAGTGTTATCTAGAGTTGGGCTTTAATTCTCTTGTCTCTTATGTAAAGTTCATTTAGATCCATTATTCCTATCCATCTTAGACTACCTTGTCCACAGTGTGACAGCACTGCTGTGCGATTTCACTGCAGCATGAACAGCTCTATAACCCTGTTAAAAGAAGTGGAAAAATAATGGATCTACCAGCAGGATCAACAAGCGATAGAACTATTTGTAGATATATATGGATGAGTCGCCAATAATTTAATGCACCACATCCCATATATTGAAAATAGATAGAGAGCAAGTTGTTGGGATTTTTCAGGTGTGTGACAAGCAATAGAATTATGTTACTCAGAAAAACAAAACCTGCTGTGTTAATGCTATTGACAGACTGCATCATATATATAATTTCTTATGTTGCCCTTATTTTACAGTTAGTTACATAAAAGTACTAGCAAGGCTAAAAGGAAAAATATATACCTGTCTATATTTCTTTTGATTACACATTTTCCACTAGCAGTTTGTGCATTTGAGACCATTCTCCACCACTTCTGCGCCATCATTTTACTCCTATGTTTTTTTTTTAATGGCCTTAGTAATTGGATTTCTTGCTGTGAAGGTCTAAAACTACACAGCTGAATGAGTCAAAGAAGCCCCTCCCCACCCCTTTTCCTTCTGCTTTATGTAGCACCCCTACCTTACCTCTGATACCCCAAGGACAAGACATGTGCACAGCCCCCCCAAAAAAAAAAATGTTTTTGTTTTATTCTGTTTTTTATTTTTGTTTTTTGGGCCATTCATTATGATCAAAATGTATTATTTTGAATAAATTCGGAAATTCTTAAAAATTTGAATGTGGTACATTCCATTCGTATATATGCAAAATCAAGAGAACACTGCGCTACCCAAGGCTAAAATAGAAAAATAGCTGCTAACACAACAACTGGATAAGTTTGTTTCAAAGGTAAATGAATATATAGATTGTAGCGCTTAGTGGTTCTGCACCTAAAAAAAAAAATATTAAAAGCCACTTTATTGCAGCTGCTGAGTTTTAATAAAATCACACTTACCGGTCCCAGGGTCCAGCGATGTCGGCGGCAGATGACGAGCGATCGCTCGTCTCGCTGCTGCCACCGCCACCATCCTCTGTCAGGGAATCATGACGGCTTCACTGCCCGGTTCCCTACTGCGCATGCGCGAGTCGCACTGCGCGTCTCTTCAGATCCCCCACTGTGTCATGGGAACTGTGTGTTTCCCAGAACACAACGGGGGGGGGGGGGCGGCTGGGCGTCTGCGGGGGTCTGCGGCGGTCTGCCCGAAAGTGGGTGCAGATACCTGGATTATCCAGGTAACTGCACCCCCCTCCCCCCTGAAAGGTGCCGATTGTGGCACCGGAGGGGGGGAGGGATCAGATTAGTGGAACTTCCCCTTTAGGGTGAAGAACCGCTTTAAAATGACTAAAACAATAACATAGCTAGACAAATGTTAGTGCTATCATGTGTGAAAAAGACAAACTAAATAGTGACAGGTGCTAGTAGATAGTGGCAAATAATAACAACCAATCTTATGACACACTAAATAGTGACAAGTACTGGCAACCAATCTTGTAATAAGAAGGTGTCAGAGAAAATTGATAAACAATAAAAAAGTGACTAGTGTAATAACACTAGGATCATACATATATGAACATAAAATAAAATAAACATGAACTAAACTGTCCAAAGACAGATTTCAACATTGAAGCAAAAAACTACAAAAAGAAAATTAGGTAGCAAAAAGGATTATTTAGGTTGAAAAAGTGCATTAAAGATCGTACCAAAAGTCCCAAGTGATTGGTCAGAAGTTTGCACACTCTTCAAACGACCGAAAAAAACAAAGTGTCTGGCAATCATCAATGTGACAAGACCACCACCGGTGAAGATGTGAGCTTATCAAATAGCTCGGACCCACCAGAGCATACGTTCTATGAGTCAATAAAGCTTATAATGTCAGCAGACTGCCAAAGAACGATTTCTGCAGATGTGTCCCAAAACTTTTGGAGAGGCATGCCAAAACTTTTGGAGAAAGGTCCGTCTCCGCTTAGGTAAGTATAATGTCAGGAACATATGGAAATTCCAGTCTATATTCTGTTGCCACCTGCTGATTCAGCAGCCGCTGGGACTGTGCGAACCTGGGCAGAGCTCAAGCACTTCCATCCCCCGGGAGGCACAGAGGAATCTGGAGATTTACGCACTAGGGATGAGCCGAACACCCTCCTGTTCGGTTCGCACCAGAACCTGCGAACAGACCTAAACTTCGTGTGAACTTTAGAACCCTATTAAAGTCTATGGGACTCGAACGTTCACAATCTAAAGTGCTCATTTTAAAGGGTAATATGCAAGTTACTGTCCTAAAAAGTGTTTGGGGACCCGGGTCCTGCCCCAGGGGATATGGATCAATGCAAAAAAAAGTTTTAAAAACGGCTGTTTTTTCAGGAGCAGTGATTTTAATAATGATTAAAGTGAAACAATAAAAGTGTAATATTCCTTTAAATTTCGTAGCTGGGGGGTATCTATAGTATGCCTGTGAAGGGGCACATGTTTCTGTTGCTTAGAACTGTCCCTGCACAAAGTGTCATTTGTGCAGGAAAAAAAGTCTTTTAAAATCACTTGCGGCTAAATTGTCGGCTCCCCGTAATACAGAGAACACTCAATGAGTGTTCTCTGTATTAGCCGAAAATTCATTCATTCATTAATAAAAAAAAAAAAAAAAAGCGTGGGGGTTCCCCTAAATTCAATTACCAGGCCCTTCAGGTCTGACATGGATATTAAGGGGAACCCCGTGTCAAATTAAAAAAAAATTGACGTGGGGGTCCCCCTAAATATCCATACCAGACCCTTCAGGTCTGATATGGATATTAAGGGGAACCCCGCATCAAATTTTTAAAAAAATTGACGTGGGAGTCCCCCTAAAAATCCATACCAGACTCTTTATCCGAGCACGCAACCTGGCAGGCCGCAGGAAAAGAGGGGGGGACGAGAGAGCGGCCCCCCTCCCTCCTGAACCGTACCAGGCCACATACCCTCAACATTGGGAGGATGCTTTGGGGGTCTGTGAGGTGCCTGTGATGAGGACAAGGGCCTCATCCTCACAACCCTGGCCGGTGGTTGTGAGGGTCTGCGGGCAGGGGGCTTATCAGAATCTGGAAGCCCCCTTTAACAAGGGGACCCCCAGATCCCGGCCCCCCCCTGTTTGAAATGGTAAGGGGGTACAAAAGTACCCCTACCATTTCACAAAGAAAGTGTAAAAATGGTTAAATAAGACAAACACACTTTTGAAAAATTCCTTTATTAAAAATAAAAAAAATAAAAAAAAGATTCCAGCGGTGCTAATCCACTCTTGCTATCCAGCGACGGATCTCCGGGGTCCAGCGATGGATGATCATATCCAGCGAGGGGGATCTCTCAGTCCAGCGCTGTCCATACATCCTTCTTCTGTCTCCACTCCGGAGACACTGCAGAGAGCCCAGCGCTGACGTTTCTTATATTAGGAGGGCGGGGCCACCCGTCACCTGACCCCGCCCCTCTGACGCTGGAGAGGGAAGCCAGGGGTTCCCCAGTGACGGGTGGGTGACCCCGCCCCCTCTGATGTAACGCAGGTTTCCGTTACATCAGAGGGGGCGGGGTCACCCATACGTCACTGGGGAACCCCTGGCTCCCTTCACCAGCGTCAGAGGGGGCGGGGTCAGGTGACGGGTGGCCCCGCCCTAATAATATAAGAAACGTCAGCGCTGGGCTCTCTGCAGTGTCTCCGGAGTGGAGACAGAAGAAGGATGTATGGACAGCGCTGGACTGAGAGATCCCCCGTCGCTGGATATGATCATCCATCGCTGGACCCCGGAGATTCGTCGCTGGATAGCAAGAGTGGATTAGCACCGCTGGAATCTTTTTTTATTTTTTTTATTTTTAATAAAGGAATTTTTCAAAAGTGTGTTTGTCTTATTTAACCATTTTTACACTTTCTTTGTGAAATGGTAGGGATACTTTTGTACCCCCTTACCATTTCAAACAGGGGGGGGGGCGGGATCTGGGGGTCCCCTTGTTAAAGGGGGCTTCCAGATTCTGATAAGCCCCCCGCCCGCAGACCCTCACAACCACCGGCCAGGGTTGTGAGGATGAGGCCCTTGTCCTCATCAACATGGGGACAAGGTGCTTTGAGGGGTCACAGACCCCCAAAGCATCCTCCCATTGTTGAGGGTATGTGGCCTGGTACGGTTCAGGAGGGAGGGGGGGCGCTCTCTCGTCCCCCCCTCTTTTCCTGCGGCCTGCCAGGTTGCGTGCTCGGATAAAGGGTCTGGTATGGATTTTTAGGGGGACCCCACGTCAATTTTTTTTTAAATTTGATGCAGGGTTCCCCTTAATATCCATATCAGACCTGAAGGGTCTGGTATGGATATTTAGGGGGACCCCCACGTCAATTTTTTTTTTAATTTGACACGGGGTTCCCCTTAATATCCATGTCAGACCTGAAGGGTCTGGTAATTGAATTTAGGGGAACCTCCACGCTTTTTTTTTTTTTTTTTTTTAATCAATGAATGAATGAATTGTCGACTAATACAGAGAACACTCATTGAGTGTTCTCTGTATTACGGGGAGCCGACAATTTAGCTGCAAGTGATTTTAAAAGACTTTTTTTCCTGCACAAATGACACTTTGTGCAGGGACAGTTCTAAGCACCAGAAACATGCGCCCCTTCACAGGCATACTATAGATACCCCCCAGCTACAAAATTTAAAGGAATATTACACTTTTATTGTTTCACTTTAATCATTATTAACCACCTTCAGACCGGACCATTTTGCTGGTAAATGACCAGAGGTCTTTTTACAATTTGGCACTGCGCTGCTTTAACTGGTAATTGTGCGGTCATGCAATGTTGTACCCAAACAAAATTTGCGTCCTTTTCTTCCCACAAATAGAGCTTTCTTTTGATGGTATTTGATTGCCTCTGCGATTTTTATTTTTTGCGATATAAACGTAAAAAGACCGCAAATTTTGAAAAAAAATGATATTTTCTACTTTTTGTTATTAGAAAAATCCAATAAACTCAATTTTAGTCATACATTTAGGCCAAAATGTATTCAGCCACATGTCTTTGGTAAAAAAAAAGTCAATAATCGTATATTTATTGGTTTGCGCAAAAGTTGTCACATCTACAAACTAAGGTACGTTTTCTGGAATTTACGCAGCTTTTAGTTTACGACTGCCTATCTCATTTCTTGAGGTGCTAAAATGACGAAGATGCAGCGCTCAGTGCGCCTGTGCGCCGCTGTCTACAGCACATACGCCATAGACAGCGGTGGCTGTCTTCGGGCAAATATCGTAAATGTAGGCCTCACCACAGGAGTGTAGATAGTAGACTCCTCAGTGACCGCCCTCCCTTCATCACAGATCGGTAACATGAGCAACATTCTTGACTGAGCAAATCCCAAAAATATACCTTCTCACGATGAAATAATCTATCGGCTCATTTTTTTTTTTACTTGCACATGGTTGGATGATGGAAATGAGCAGAACTTTACGGCATTTACTAAGCTCTGGGGAAAATGAGTACAGCTGCACTTGCAAAGTGCACAGTCTATTTGCTTTTAGTAAATCCAGCCCACTCAGTTCTTAAAGTGGTAGTATAGTTATTTGTTAAACTTTTACCTACAGATAAGCCTATAATAAGGCTTACCTGTAGGTAAAAAGAATATCTGCTAAACCTGTACGGTTTAGGAGATATTCCCCTTGCAATGAGCCACTGACTTCAGATTCTTGGCTAAAAGTCCGGCAGACACCGAACCTTGCTGGAAAGAAGTCTCCAACACGCATGCCTGGGAGTGGCAACATCGCGGCTCTGGCCACTCACAGCGCCGGAGCCACGATACCCGGAAGACACGCCAAGGGAAAATGTCAGCTCCCTCGGCGTGGATCGGGTGAGATACCGGCACCTCGTTCTAAGGTAAGTATTTCATAATGAGCTAGTATGCGGTACATACTAGCTCATTATGCCTTTTCCCTTACCGGTGTAGAAAAAAAAAAAAGTCAGCAGGTTTACTACCGCTTTAATGAAGGAGGGGTGCAGGCTGTTCGAGATCTGCAGAAGGCTACACAACATTTATGAAGATGACACAATCGACAAGACCAGAGCGGTGTCTTGACATTGGTGACTCTTATCAATGGTGTCATCTCCATCAACATTCTGCAGCCTTCTGTGGATGTCGCAAAGCTTGCACCCCTCCATCAAGAACTCAGTGATGGCACATTGCTTCTATATCCACTTAAAGAGGAAGTAAACCCGCCCAAAAAAATTCCAATTTTCTACTGTTACTCTAATACTGTACATCAGCCTTCATCCTATATATGTTATTTCTCAAAACGAGCGCTGTAAATACCTTTTTTTATCGTTTCCAAACTATCTCCCTTCCGGGTATCGCCCGCGCCATTTAAAATTCTGGCTTTGACGTCCTTTCCGGACTTCATTTCCGCCCTTAGTTAGATTTCACTCCGGAAATCTCGCGCATGCGCCGTAGCGTCAATAGAAATCCTAACCAAGCCTCGATCTCGGTTGCCGTTACTAAGGCAACAAAGCATGTGACCAATATAGTAAACAGTCACAACAAGCTCTGCTCTGCTCTGCTCTCCTCTCCTCTGCTCTATGATTCATTCCCCTGCGTGACGTCTTCAGTCACAAGGGGGAGTGTCAGGAAGAGCAGGGATAGCTTTACAACGCGAGACTTCTCCTCTGCCGCAATGAGGAGAATGCCTCATATTAAAAAAAGGCAGAGAGGCAGGAAGATGAAAGTCGGCAATACAGTATACGCCGCATTCGCACGACCACACTGCGCAAGCGTGGCTGACGTCACGGAAATGTAAACGGCGGTTTTTACGAAAATGTGACAAGTAAGTTCACTTTCTCAGGCAGCGATCAGCTGCCTGAGAAAAGTATTATCTAACAAGCTAAACATGTTTAGGAGGGTTTACTTCCTCTTTAAGGACCAGGCCTCTTTTTCAGACTCGTCGTTTACACATTTAAAACTGTTTTTTTTTGCTAGAAAATTACTTAGAACCCCCAAACATTATATATTTTTTTTCTAACCCCCTAGAGAATAACATGGTGATCATTGCAATACTTTTTTTCACACCGCATTGCACAGTGGTCTTACAAGCGCACTTTTTTTTGGAAAAAAATCACTTTTTTGAATAAAAAAATAAGACAAAAGTAAAATTAGCCCAATTTTTTTATATTGTGAAAGATAATGTTACGCCGAGTAAATTGATACTCAACATGTCATGCTTCAAAATCACGCACCGCTCGTGGAATGGCGTCAAACTTTTACCCTCAAAAGTCTCCATAAGCGACATTCAAAAAATTCTACAGGTTGCATGTTTTGGGTTACAGAGGAGGTCTATGGCTAGAATTATTGTTTTCGCTCTACCGATCGCGGCGATACCTCACATGTGTGGTTTCACTACCGGTTTCGTATGAGGGCGCTACTCAAGTATGCATTCACTTCTGCGCGTGAGCTCGTCGGGACTGGGTGTTTTAAAAAAAAAAAAATTATTATTTATTTTACTTGATTTTATTTATTTTTACACTGTTTAAAAAAAATGGATCACTTTTATTCCTATTACAAGGAATGTAAATATGCCTTGTAATAGAAAAAAACATGACAGGTCCTCTTAAATATGAGATCTGGGGTCAAAAAGTCCTTAGATCTCATATTTGGACTTAAATGCAATAATAAAAAAAAAAATTTAATTTGAAAAAATGGCATTGAAAAAATGTTCCTTTAAGAGGTATGGGCGGAAGTGACGTTTTGACGTCGCTTCCGCCCTCTTATGGTATAGAAAGGAGTGGGGGCCATCTTAGCCTCCATACCCAGGCACTGAAAGGATCTGATCGCCTTTGCCGCTACAGCTCCGGCAGGCGGCGGAGGGCGCGGGAGAGCGGTGGGAGGGGGGTGGCACCCCCCCCGCCACCGATAACAGTGATCTTGCGGCAAACCCACCACAGAGGCCACCATTATCGTACACACCACCGCTTCCTGTAAAGATGGATATCTCGGTTGTGGCAGCAGCTACTGCCATTACCCAGCTATCCCTCTTCAAAGTGCCGACGTATATACACAGGAGGCGGTTGGTAAGTGGATATTGAATACATTATTTACCTGCAATGATAAAGAAGAAGAAAAAGGAGAGTTACTATAGAGGAGGAGTTACTCTACCAACATGTGAAATTTGAACAGCTGTTTTATCGTGGTTACAAGACCAGGGATCAAAAATATGTTCAACCAATAATCGCATGAAGACGCATCTATGTCCAATATAAGTCCAAAGTTAATGTTTGGCTTAATAATACTGCCTCCTCAGACTATTGCTGTAATTGATGCGTAAAGTCAATAGGGAATATTTCATTCACTCGTGCAAACAGTGCGGGTCTTCAATTAGAAAACTTCATCCCCGGTGCGCCACTCAGTGCTATAGTGTGTAAATGCTCTCACCAGAATTAATGCCCCTTATGGGGCTGGATGGACCTTCACAATGTAAGCCACTGTGTTGCTCTCTGGCTGCTGCTGGTGCACTGGGTGAAGTTTCACTATTCCGTCCGTGTGGTCTCCAACGTTAATTATATATGAGAAAAGACATATCCATAGTGTAATACATTCTTAACCAGATCGTTCGTTTATTTGTATAAAAAACTACTCACATTTGACATTAAAAGCATATGCATGTGGAAAAAACTCAGCCGTTCGTCTCTATCGCCTCCAGAGGACGTCAGAGTGACGAAACGCGTAGGGCGTGGCCACGTTGTGTGCACTCATTTGAACGGATAGAGACGAACGGCTGAGTTTTTTCCACATGCATATGCTTTTAATGTCAAATGTGAGTAGTTTTTTATACAAATAAACGAACGATCTGGTTAAGAATGTATTACACTATGGATATGTCTTTTCTCATATATAATTAACGTTGGAGACCACACGGACGGAATAGTGAAACTTCACCCAGTGCACCAGCAGCAGCCAGAGAGCAACACAGTGGCTTACATTGTGAAGGTCCATCCAGCCCCATAAGGGGCATTAATTCTGGTGAGAGCATTTACACACTATAGCACTGAGTGGCGCACCGGGGATGAAGTTTTCTAATTGAAGACCCGCACTGTTTGCACGAGTGAATGAAATATTCCCTATTGACTTTACGCATCAATTACAGCAATAGTCTGAGGAGGCAGTATTATTAAGCCAAACATTAACTTTGGACTTATATTGGACATAGATGCGTCTTCATGCGATTATTGGTTGAACATATTTTTGATCCCTGGTTGTTCTGATCCCTAGTCGCTTTTTTTTGCACTTTCTTTGCACGTATTTGCACAGTTTTTTCTGAACTAGCACACTGTTGGATACTAACAACATTTTCACCTATTTTGTATATCTAAATGAATGTTTATTATATTTTTGGTATTCACTCATAGTATGCTGACACGTATAAGATAATTTAATATCTATTTTGGATTTAATTATGATGGAACACACATGTTGATTCAATATTGATCACACATATATTTTTTAGTTTTTTTTTCAAGGATATACTTTTAGCATATATACTTTTAGGATATATACAAAATAGTTTTAGGAAATTTTTGCACGCTATTGTTAATAGCATTTCTTTTTAAATAACTCCAGTTTGTGGTGATAGGTCAATTTAACACACCACTGATAGGGTTTAGCGCCATAACCTTTTTATTTTATACTCTTCATTTCCCTCTCCTCCCTACTAAGGAGGTGAGGGCTTCAGGCATAGGCAGCTCTAACCCAGCATATTTTCTTTTCCTCCTTCACTTCTTTTATATTTTTATCACATTGGAGATTTTGCTTTGTTTTTTTGGTTTTTCCATAGCGCGACTTTATTTATTTATTCTATGTTGTATTTTAACCACTTGCCGACCGCCTCACGCCGATGTACGTCGGCAGAATGGCACGGGCAGGCATAAGCACGTAGATGTACGTGATTTGCCTCCCGCGGGTCGGGGGCCCGATCGGGCCCCCGCCCGGTGCCTGCGGCGGTCGGTTTTCGTTCGGGAGCGATCCCGGACGAGGGGACGGCCATTCATTCATGGCCACCCCCTCGCGATCGCTCCCGACGAATGGAAATCCCCGGTGACATCACTTCCTCTCCTGTAATGTAAACACAGGAGAGGAAGTGATGTATTCTCTCCTCCGTGTCGGTATTTTTCGTTCCGACACGGAGGAGAGCGGATCAGTGAGTTGCACCAACACATCCCACACACAGTAGAACATGCCAGGCACACTCACACCCCCCCTTTACCCCCCGATCACCCCCCCAATTACCCCTGCCCCCCAGTCACAGTGACACCAATGTCATTTTTTTTTTTTTTTTTTTTTTTTTGCATTGGTGTCATTTGTGACTGTAATAACTGTTAGGGCAGTTAGGGTTAGCCCCCTTTAGTTCTAATGTACCCCCCTAACCCCCCCAATAAAGGTTTAACCCCGTGATCACCCCCCGTCGCCAGTGTCACTAAGGCTGGGTTCACATTGCAGCGGTTTATGAGAACGAATGTGATTCGCACCGCACTGCAGTGCAAATCACATCCGATCTCTGTGCGATTCGAGTTCAGCCATTCGCCGCACCCGCCGCACCCGCCACACCCGCCGCACCCGCCGCAAATTCGCACGGGACCCTTTTTTTGGCCCGCAGCAGAATCGGATCGCATGGGTGTTCACACCATGCGATCCGAGTTTGCAGATCGCACTGCGATATGCGAACTGATCTGGGGGTGTCAGTAACATTTCACTGACACTCCCAGCAGTTCGCATAGGGCAGTGTGAACTGCCGCCGGGAGGCATGCGATGCGGGAACCCGCCGCGGATTCGCGGCGTTTCCGCATCGCTCCAGTGTGAACCCAGCCTAATAAGCGATCATTTTTCTGATCGCCGTATTAGTGTCACAGGTGACGCTAGTTAGGCAGGTAGGTATTTAGGTTCGCCGCAGCTTTTTATAGCGCTAGGGACCCCCATATACTACCGCATAAAGCCCCCTGATTGCCCCCTAGTTAACCCTTTCACCAGTGATCACCATATAACTGTTACAGGTGACGCTGGTTGGTTAGTTATTTTTTTATAGTTTCAGGGCACCCGCCATTTATTACCTAATAAAGGTTTAACCCCCTGATCACCCGGCAGGTGTCATTTGTGACTAATAACTGTTAGGGCAGTTAGGGTTAGCCCCCTTTAGTTCTAAGGTACCCCCCTAACCCCCCCAATAAAGGTTTAACCCCGTGATCACCCCCCGTCGCCAGTGTCACTAAGGCTGGGTTCACATTGCAGCGGTTTATGAGAACGGATGTGATTCGCACCGCACTGCAGTGCAAATCACATCCGATCTCTGTGCGATTCGAGTTCAGCTATACAGATAGTATGGCTGAATTCGTGTCGCACCCGCCGCACCCGCCGCAAACTCGCACGGGACCCTTTTTTTGGTCCGCAGCAGAATCGGATCGCATGGGTGTTCACACCATGCGATCCAAGTTTGCAGATCGCACTGCGATATGCGAACTGATCTGGGGGTGTCATTAACATTTCACTGACACTCCCAGCAGTTCGCATAGGGCAGTGTGAACTGCCGCCGGGAGGCATGCGATGCGGGAACCCGCCGCGCATTCGTGGCGTTCCCGCATCGCTCCAGTGTGAACCCAGCCTAATAAGCGATCGTTTTTCTGATCGCTGTATTAGTGTCACAGGTGACGCTAGTTAGGCAGGTAGGTATTTAGGTTCGCCGCAGCTTTTTATAGCGCCAGGGACCCCCATATACTACCGCATAAAGCCCCCTGATTGCCCCCTAGTTAACCCTTTCACCAGTGATCACCATATAACTGTTACAGGTGACGCTGGTTGGTTAGTTATTTTTTTATAGTTTCAGGGCACCCGCCATTTATTACCTAGTCTCACTAGTGTACCCCTAAATTTAGGGGTGTCTACTTTCTAAAATGGGGTCATTTGGGGGGGGGGGTTTGTGCCATCTTGGCATTTTATGGCCTTCAAAACTGTAACGCCCTTAGAAAGCCTGAAGGCGGTGCTTGGTTTTTGGGGCCCCGTACGCGGCTAGGCTCCCAAAAAGTCCCACATATGTGGTATCCCCGTACTCAGGAGAAGCAGCAGAATTTATTTTGGGGTGTCATTTCACATATGCCCATGGCATGCGTGAGCAATATATCATTTAGTGACAACTTTGTGAAAAAAAAAAAAAGTTTGTAATTTTCCCGCAACTTGTGGCAAAATATAAAATATTCCATGGACTCAACATGCCTCTCAGCAAATAGCTTGGGGTGTCTACTTTCTAAAATGGGGTCATTTGTGGGGGTTTTGTGCCATCTTGGCATTTTATGGCCTTCAAAACTGTAATAGGTAGTGAGAAGTGAACTCAAAAAATTACGCCCTTAGAAAGCCTGAAGGCGGTGCTTGGTTTTCGGGGCCCCGTACGCGGCTAGGCTCCCAAAAAGTCCCACATATGTGGTATCCCCGTACTCAGGAGAAGCAGCAGAATTTATTTTGGGGTGTCATTTCACATATGCCCATGGCATGCATGAGCAATATATCATTTAGTGACAACTTTGTGAAAAAAAAAAAAAAAAAAAAAAAAGTTTGTAATTTTCCCGCAACTTGTGGCAAAATATAAAATATTCCATGGACTCAACATGCCTCTCAGCAAATAGCTTGGGGTGTCTACTTTCTAAAATGGGGTCATTTGTGGGGGTTTTGTGCCATCTTGGCATTTTATGGCCTTCAAAACTGTAATAGGTAGTGAGGCGTGAAATCAAAAATTTACGCCCTTAGAAAGCCTGAAGGCGGTGCTTGGTTTTCGGGGCCCTGTACGCGGCTAGGCTCCCAAAAAGTCCCACATATGTGGTATCCCCGTACTCAGGAGAAGCAGCAGAATTTATTTTGGGGTGTCATTTCACATACGCCCATAGCATGTGTGAGCAATATATCATTTAGTGACAACTTTGTGTAAAAAAAAAAAAAAAATTTTTTTTTTGTCATTATTCAATCGCTTGAGGCAAAAAAATAAAATATTCAATGGGCTCAACATGCCTCTTATCAATTTCCTTAGGGGGTCTACTTTCCAAAATGGGGTCATTTGGGGGGGTTTTGTACTGCCCTGTCATTTTAGCACCTCAAGAAATGAGATAGGCAGTCGTAAACTAAAAGCTGCGTAAATTCCAGAAAACGTACCTTAGTTTGTAGATGTGACAACTTTTGCGCAAACCAATAAATATACAATTATTGACTTTTTTTTTACCAAAGACATGTGGCTGAATACATTTTGTCCTAAATGTATGACTAAAATTGAGTTTATTGGATTTTTCTAATAACAAAAAGTAGAAAATATCATTTTTTTTCAAAATTTGCGGTCTTTTTACGTTTATATCGCAAAAAATAAAAATCGCAGAGGCAATCAAATACCATCAAAAGAAAGCTCTATTTGTGGGAAGAAAAGGACGCAAATTTTGTTTGGGTACAACATTGCATGACCGCGCAATTACCAGTTAAAGCAGCGCAGTGCCAAAGTGTAAAAAGACCTCTGGTCATTTACCAGCAAAATGGTCCGGTCTGAAAGTGGTTAATTGCATAGATGGTTTATTAGAGTATAGTTTTAACCACTTCAGCCCCGGAAGGATTTGCACCCTTCCTGACCAGAGCACTTTTTGCGATTCTGCACTGCGCCAATTTAACTGACAATTGCGTGGCCATGGGACGTTGTACCCAAACAAAATTGACATCTTTTTTTCCCCACAAATAGAGATTTCTTTTGGTGGTATTTGATCACCTCTGCGGTTTTTATTTTTTGCACTATAAACAAAAAAAGAGTTTCGAAAAAAAGCAATCTGTTTTACTTTTTGCTATAATAAATATCCCCCAAAAATATATAAAAAAAACTATTTTTTTCCTCAGTTTAGGCCGATATGTATTCTTCTACATATTTTTGGTAAAAAAATAAATAAATAAATAATGCAATAAGCGTATATTGATTGGTTTGTGCAAAATGTATAGCTTCTACTAAATGGGGGATAGTTTTATGGCATTTTTATTATTCATTTTTTTTATTATTATTAATGGTGGAGATCTGCGATTTTTATTGGGACTATGACATTATGGCGGACACATCGGACACTTTTGACACCATTTTGGGACCATTGTTATTTATCCAGCGATCGGTGATATAAAAATTCACAGATTTATTATTCTTTTTTTTTTATTGTTAGTAATGGCGGTGAGCTGCGATTTTTATCGGGACTGCGACATTATGGTGGACACATCGGACACTTTTGACACTATTTTGGGACAATTGTCATTTATACAGTGATCAGTGCTATAAAAATTCACTGATTACTGTGTAAATGACACTGGCAGGGAAGGGGTTAACCACTAGGGGCGATGAAGGGGTTAAGTGTGTCCTATGGAGTGATTCTAACTGTGAGGGGGTGGGCTTCAACACACATGACAGCGATCACTGTTCTCGATGACAAGAAGCAGTAGATCTCTGTCATGTCACACAAGGCAGAACGGGGAAATGCTTTGTTTACAAAGGCTACAAAGGCATCTCCCTGTTCTACCTCTCCGTGACACAATCGTGGGCAACCGGCGGACATCGAGTTCATGGGACCCGTGGTCACAGAGAATGTGTCAGGCGCGTACCACGTACCTGTACGCCCTTTTTCCCACCTGTGTCATTCTGCCGACGTATATCATCGCGCAGCGACCGGGAAACGGTTAAGGACCACCCCACGTACATATATTGCCTTAAGCGCAAAATCATGTACCTGTACATGATTTTTTTTCTTCAGCTCCAGGGCATGCACATGTGCAGTTGGAGCCATGCTCCCGCTGTGATTGGACACAGCATGAGCCAATCAGCAGGTTCTGAGGAGAGACAGAACGGAGGTCTGCCTTTGTAAAGAAGGCAGATCGCCGTTCTGCCAGAGCGGAAAATGGAGATCTTGTGTTTCTGCTTAGCAGAAACACGGATCTCTGTTTTCTCCAGTCAAAGCACCCCCCCTCCACAATTAAAAAGCACTTCCTAGGGATACACTTAACCCTTTGGTCGCCCCTGATGTTAACCCCTTCCCAGTCAGTGTCATTAGTACAGTAATGTCCTGTACACACGGTCGGACATTTCAACGTCAAAATCCGTCAGATTTTTTCCGACAGATTTTGGCCCAAACTTGTCTTGCATACACACGGTCGCACAAAGTTGTCGGAAAATCCAATCCGTTCAGAACGAGGTGACGTAAAACACGTGTAACGGGACTATAAAGGGTCCAGAAGCCAATCGTTTTCGTCTCGTAATTTATTCTGAGCATGCGTGGCACTTTGTGCGTCGGAATTGTCCACACACGATCTAAATTTAAAAGATCGGATTTTGTTGTCGGAAAATTTTAGATCCAGATCTCAAACTTTGTGTGTCGGAAACTCAGACGGAAAAAGTCAGATGGAGCCCACACACGATCGGAAATTTCCGACAACACGGTCCGATCGCACATTTTCCGTCGGAAAGTCCGACCGTGTGTACAGGGCATTATAGTGCATTTTTGTTAGCACTGATCACTGTAATAATGTCACTGGTCCCCAAAAAGTGTCAAAAGTGGCAGTTAGGTGTCTGATTTGTCCGCTGCAATGTCGCAGTCGCATTTTATAAAAAAAATTTCAGTAATGGCGGCGATCTGCAATGTCGCAGTCATCGCAGATCACCGCCATTACTAAAAAAAAAAAAAAATATATACAAATTCCAAAAAAAAGGATCCCATCATTTTTAGATGCTATAAGTTATGCTCAAACCAATCAATATACGCTTATTGGGATTTTTTTTTTTTTGTTTACTAAAAACGTGTAGTAGAAAAAAATATTGCCCTACATTGATGAAGAAATGTAAATTTTTTTATTGGATATGTGTTATAGCACAAAGTAAAAAATATTGTTTAGTTTTTTTCAAAATTGGCCGTTTTTTTTATTTTTTTGGGTACAACGTCGCACAACCGCACAATTGTCAGTTCAACCAACGCAGTGCCGTATCGCAAAAAAATGGTTTGGTCATTAAGGGGGTAAAACCTTCCAGGAGCTGAAGTGGTGTAATTTGTTTTATTTGGTACCAATTGTTGTTATTAGTAATTTTGTTGTGTCTTTGTGTCTGTTCATTGTTGTGATCATGTGTTGTCTTTGTTCAGTGTGGCTATATGGAAAACATTTTCCTTTGGGATTAAGGCTGGGTTCACACCGCTGCGGCAGTGAGAACCGGATGTGATTCGCACCGCACTGCAGTGCAAATCACATCCGATCTCTGTGCAATGCGAGTTCAGCCATACAGATAGTATGGCTGAATTCGCATCGCACCCGCCGCAAACTCGCACAGGACCCTTTTTTTGGTCCGCAGCAGAATCGGATCGCGTGGGTGTTCACACCATGCGATCCGATTCCTGTCCGAGTTTGCAGATCGCACTGCGATATGCGAACTGATCTGGGGGTGTCATTAAGGTTTCACTGACACTCCCAGCAGTCCGCATAGGGCAGTGTGAACTGCCGGCGGGAGGCATGCGATGCGGGAAAACTCTGCGGATTTGCAGCGTTCCCGCATCGCTCCAGTGTGAACCCAGCCTTACAAAGTATTCTGTATTCAGAGGTCAAGATATGTACTTCTTTACGACTGTGTGCTTGTAAAAATAAAGAATAAAAAAAAAAAAGCAAACAAAAAAAAGAAGCAAAACATAAGTGGCTCTTCAAAACATTTTGCAAGATATTACCAGGAACTGAATTAGCTTCCAAAAATCTTAACCGAGTTAACAAGGCTGGATAGGTAAGAGCGCTCATGGATGAATGAAAATCTCAAGAGTGTATTCCATGTAAAATGCATGAGCTATAAATAAAATATGGAAATGACCCACCATGTCACATTGGCGCTGTACAACATAAAAGGAACAAACAGAAATGTGCGTCACTTAAGAAGTCATACTTTCAAACGTGCTGCGGTCTGCATTTCTTAATTCAAGTAAGTTTGGATTTTGGAAAGGATTGAAAAACTTCTGGCATAAAAAAATAATGGGAAAACGCTTGCCAAAAAATTACTAAGGGAGGGATACATGCTACGAGAGATACAGTATATGTGTTTTGTTTTTTTTCACTTGCCGACCGCCTCCTGTACATATACGTCGGCGGTTTAAAGATGGATATCTCGGTAACGGCAGCAAGCTGCTGCCACAACCGAGGTATCCATCTTTTTCGGCCGGTGGTTCTGTTTACGATAATGGTGGTCTCTGCGGCGGATCACAGTTATCGGCGGCAGGAGAGGGGCCACCAGCCCTCCGCCGCTGTCCCGCGCCCTCCTACGCTTACCGGTGCCGTCGGCAGTGGCGGAGGCGATCAGGACTTGTTCGTGCTGGGTATAGAGACGAATGAGGGAAAGATGGCCCTTACCCGTCTCCATACCATAGCGGGGCGGAAGCGACGTCAAAACGTCACTTCCACCCATACGTCTTAAAGGGCCATTTAAAAAAAAAAAAATCATTGCATTTAAGTCCAGATATGAATTCTGAGGACTTTTTGACCCCAGATCTCATATTTAAGAGGTCCTGTCATGCTTTTTTCTATTACAAGGGGTGTTGTTTACATTCCTTGTAATAGACATGTGCATTCGTTTTCGTCCAAATGCATTTTCGTCCGAATTTCGGCTATTTTCGTTTTCGTTTTAACAAACGATAATGAACGTGCAGAATCCAAAAACCGAAAGATCCTTAGCTCTATTAGTCCAAGATTATTCTACATAGAGAGAAAAGATTCGACATAGAGAGAAAAGATTTGGCATAGAGAGAAAAGATTCGACATAGAGAGAAAAGATTCGACATAGAGAGAAAAGATTTGACATAGAGAGAAAAGATTCGACATAGAGAGAAAAGATTCGACATAGAGAGAAAAGATTTGACATTATAGAGAAAAGATTTGACATAGAGAGAAAAGATTCGACATAGAGAGAAAAGATTTGGCATAGAGAGAAAAGATTCGACATAGAGAGAAAAGATTCGACATAGAGAGAAAAGATTCGACATAGAGAGAAAAGATTCGACATAGAGAGAAAAGATTTGACATAGAGAGAAAAGATTCGACATAGAGAGAAAAGATTCGACATAGAGAGAAAAGATTTGACATTATAGAGACAATAGCAAAAAAGGTTGAATGTGCCTAACCTAACTCTATTAGTCCAAGATTATTCAACATAGAGAAAAAAGATTGGACGAAGCAGTCGCCGCAAGTGGACATTTATGGTCAAATGCTCCGCCCATAGGCTATAGAAGAATTCTAATGTTGGTTGACTAGTAATAATAATTAAGAAATACAATTATTACTAGTGTCATACAACATAAAAATTCTACTATAGCTTGTAGGAGGAACATTCGACCAGAAATGTACGATTGCGGCGTCGTACAGTTTAGCTGCTGCGTCGAATCTTCTTAGAACATTCGACAGACACCATAAGCCTTCAGTGACAGATTGGACCTTAATTATTTCGGATTTCTGGATGAATGCATTTTTTAACGAAACAAAATAAATAAAAACGAATTTCAGGTATAACTAAATAAATGTATTTTTCGGACGAAAACGAAATTCCGGAACAAAATGTTTCAGTGTGCACATGTCTACCTTGTAATAGGAATAAAAGTGACCCAATTTATTTTTATTTTTTTTAAAACAGTGAAAAAAAAAATCAAGTAAAATAAATAAGAAAAATCTTTTTTTTAAAGTGCCCTGTCCCGACAAGAGCTTGCGCGCAGAAGCAAACGCAGACGTGAGTAGCGCCTGCATATGAAAACGGTGGTCAAAACACACATGTGAGGTATCGCCGCAATCATTAGAGCGAGAGCAATAATTCTAGCCCTAGACCTCCTCTGTAACTCAAAACATGCAACCTGTAGAGTTTTTTAAATGTCGCCTATGGAGATTTTTAAGGGTGAAAGTTTGATGCCATTCCACGAGTGGGCGCAATTTTGAAGCGTGACATGTTGGGTATCAATTTACTCGGCGTAACATTATCTTTCACAGTATAAAAAAAAATTGGTCTAACTTTACTGTTGTCTTATTTTTTTATTCAAAAAAGTGCACGTGTAAGAACGCTGCGCAAATATGGTGTGACAAAAAGTATTGCAATGACCGCCATTTTATTCTCTAATGTATAATGTTTGGGGGTTCTAAGTAATTTTCTAGCAAAAAAACTTGTTTTTAACTTGTAAACAGCAAGTCTGAAAAAGAGGCCTGGTCTTTAAGTGGTTAAATGGATTATTTTACATTTTACAATTTTTTTCACTTTTTTATATATTTACATTTTATTTACAGCATTTATGTTTACTTTTTACAGTTAAGGGTTCTGCCATAGAACAGTTTTTAGAGACTTCTGTCATAGAAATTCTTTTACCCCTCAGGAAAGATTTAAAAACCCAGATTCCTCAAAAGGTAGAAGTGTTTTGCTTTTAGAAATTACCGCAGTGGCAGCCCATGCACTGTGGCACCGGACGCATGGATTCCTATGGCAGGGCTAGGAGGGAGTGGTACTTTTTGAAGCACCTGATTAGAGCCAGAGGCTCTAATAGGCTTCAAAATATGGTGGGCTCAGGGCGCAGAGAGTGTGCCCCGATCCCACCCAATTGTGTGACGATAGCGAATACATTTTCGCTAATTTCAACACTAATCTTCCTCCCTGCCAATCATAATGCAGGGCGTCAGACCTGTTTCCTGATTCGCCAAAGCGCCAGGCCACCCTTTTGGATGCCTGGCATTTAGGAAGAGGAGCGGAGGACTCGGAGACACGTGCTGCATGCGCTGAGGAGCTGCTGCCTGGCGGTAAGTGCCACAATGTCAGAGCCATGCGCGGGGGGAGGGGGGTGTCAGAGCCGCAAGCCGTGAGTGGTGGGGGGGGTCGGTGGGCACATTGGCTGCATATGATGGGCACAAGTGGCTGCATTTGATGGGCACAAGTGACTGCATATGATGGGCACAAGTGGCTGCATATGATGGGCACAGTGGCTGCATATGATGGGCACAGTGGCTGCATATGATGGGCACAATGGCTGCATATGACAGACACAAGTGGCTGCATATGATGGGGCACAAGTGGCTGCATATGATGGGCATGAGTGGCTGCATATGACGGGCACAAATGGCTGCATATGATAGGCACAAGTGGCTGCATATGATGGATAGAGTGGCTGCATATGATGGGCACAAGTGGCTGCATATGATGGGCATGAGTGGCTGCATATGATGGACACAAGTGGCTGCATATGTTGGGGCACAAGTGGCTGCATATGATGGGCACACGTGGCTGGCTGGCTGCATATGATGGGCACAGTGGCTGCATATGATGGGCACAATGGCTGCAATTGATGGCCACAGTGGCTGCATTTGATGGGCACAGTGAGGCTGCAATTGATAGGGGGGGGGGGTTCGCAGTTAAAGTAACGCAGTACCGTATATTCAAAAAATGTCCTGGTCATGAAGAGGGGGGGGGGGGGTAAATCTTCTGGAGGTCAAGTGGTTCCCGACAAAGTTTTCTGTTCTGTTTTGCAAAAACTGCTATTTTCTGTGTACTCTACGGGCAAAAACACATGAAACAAAACACAAAATTCTAGTCTGACTATCGATAGTTTTAGAATAATTAGAACAACTGTAGGTAAAATGTCTTAATTTTTTATATTATTTGTCATAATGTTCATAATGATACTAAAATAATTAAAATCAGATGCATGTGCTGCTCGGCATACATTAATGCTAACAGGCAGGGGAAGAAGTTGTAACAGAAGAGATGGGTCTCTTCTATCATAAAATTCCTGCCTGTCAGCAATTTTTATTTTTGGAGAGTTTAATTGCACTTTAAGGTGAGGATTGAAAAGTGCTAACTATGGTTACCTAAGGGGCAAAAATCAATTAAACAGGATTCATTTTTATTAAAAAAAAATATATTCAAACTTGTGAAGTTGTTCTAACCAATGTTAAGAAGTAGTGCAAATATGTAGCGCTCATAGCAATGTCACAACGTACACTATATTACCAAAAGTATTGGGACGCCTGCCTTTACACTCACATGAACTTTAATGACATCCCAGTCTTAGTCCGTAGGGTTCAATATTGAGTTGGCCCTCCCTTTGTGGCTGTAACAGCTTCAATTCCTCTGGGAAGGCTGTCCACAAGGTTTAGGAGTGTGTCTATGGGAATGTTTGACTATTCTTCCAGAAGTCCATTTGTGAGGTGCATTTGGCTCGCAGTCTCCACTTTAATTCATCCCAAAGGTGTTCTATTGGGTCAGGACACTGTGCAGGCAAGTCAAGTTCCTCCACCCCAAACTCATCCATATCTTTATGGAACTTGCTTTGTGCACTGGTGCACGGTCAATTTGGAACAGGAAGGGGCCATCCCCAAACTGGCCCCACAAAGGTGGGAACATGAAACTGTCCAAAATGTCTTGGTATGCTGACGCCTTAAGAGTTCCCTTCACTGGAACTAAGGGGCCAAGCCCAAATCCTGAAAAACAACCCCACACCATAATCCCCCCTCCACCAAATGATTTGGACCAGTGCACAAAGCAAGGTACATAAAGACATGGATGAGCGAGTTGGGGGGGGGGGGACATGACTGGCCTGCACAGAGTTCTGATCTCAACCCGATAGAACACCTTTGGGAAGGAATTAAAAAGGAGACTGCGAGCCAAGCTTTCTCGTCCGACATCAGTGTTTGGCCTAGAGTGGGGACTGTAAGCCAGGTCTTCTCATCCATCAGTGCTTGACCTCACAAATGCGCTTCTGGAAGAATGGTCAAACATTCCCATAGACACACTCCTAAACCTTGTGGACAGCCTTTCCAGAAGAGTTGAAGCTGTTACAGCTGCAAAGGGTGGACCAGCTCAATATTGAACCCTACGGACTGAGACTGGGATGCCATTAAAGTTCATGTTCGTGTAAAGGCAGGCGTCCCAATACTTTTAGTAATATACTGTATTTATCAATGGTCACATACCATCTGGTTACTATCAATTATACTGCCTAAACAACCACGCAAGTGGACGAGGACCATATGTAGTACACCCAAGTAAATTCATTGTTTTGGGATTGTCTTTGTGCGTGCAAGGTCTACAAGTGGTTATGATTAGGGATGAGCTTTGTGTCGAATTCCGAACATTATGGGCCGTGCGCGCCAAATTCGAGTGGCGCGTCACGGCCCATAATTCACATCGCAGTGCATTGCTGGCTGCTGATTGGTCAAGCATGCTCTATGACCCGCATGCTTTGGCCAATCACAGCGCAGAAAAAATAGAGAGCAATGATTGGCCAAAGCCAGGGTGGCTTTGGTCAATTATGTCTCAGGGAGTTTAGTACACGCCCCACACTATATAAAGCCGTCTGCGCGGTGGCCTTGTGTAGTGTGTTGCGGTGGCGGAGAGAGATAGACAGAGAGACAGTGTCATTTGATTTAAGTTAGATAGAATAGACAGGCGAATCATTTAGCTTCAGTTACAGTGTGTAGAGGATATATATGCATCCCAGGTGTGTTGTATATATATTTATACACTGTATTCAGTTTAGCTAGAGCTGTTCCTGTTATTCTCTTCATAATATACTGACAGGCAGGGAGCTGCACTATTTTCACTTAGTGTACTGTGTCCTTTGCACAGTGTGCACCTAAAGCTTTACCTGAATACAATTGCCGGTGTTCTCATACAAATACAGGCAGGGAGCTGCAGTATTTTGTTTTAGTGTTCTTTGCACAGTGTGCACCTAAAGCTTTACCTGAATACAATTGCCAGTGTTCTCATACAAATACAGGCAGGGAGCTGCAGTATTTTGTTTTAGTGTTCTTTGCACAGTGTGCACCTAAAGCTTTACCTGAATACAATTGCCGGTGTTCTCATACAAATACAGGCAGGGAGCTGCAGTATTTTGTTTTAGTGTTCTTTGCACAGTGTGCACCTAAAGCTTTACCTGAATACAATTGCTGGCGATCTCATACAAATACAGGCAAGGAGCTGCAGTATTTTGTTTTAGTGTCCTTTGCACAATGTGCACCTAAAGCTTTGCCTGAATACAATTGCCGACGTTCTCATACAAATACAGGCAGGGAGCTGCAGTATTTTGTTTGTGTCCTTTGCACGGTGTGCACCTCAAGCTTTACCGGAATACAATTGCCGTTGTTCTCATTCAAATAAAGGCACGGATCTGCAGTATTTTTTTTTGTGTCATTTGCACAGTGTGCACCTAAATCTTTACCTGAATACAATTGCTGGCATTCTCATACAAATTTAGGCAGGGAGCTGCAGTATTTTGTTTTAGTGTCCTTTGCACGGTGTGTACCTAAAGCTTTACCTGAATACAATTGCTGGCGTTCTCATACAAATACAGGCAGGGAGTTGCAGTATTTTGTTTCAGTGCCCTTTGCACAGTGTGCACCTAAAGCTTTACCTGAATACAATTGCCGGTGTTCTCATACAAATATAGGCAGAGAGCTGCAGTATTTTGTTTTAGTGTCCTTTGCACGGTGTGCACCTAAAGCTTTGCCTGAATACAATTGCCAGTGTTCTCATACAAATATAGGCAGAGAGCTGCAGTATTTTGTTTTAGTGTCCTTTGCACGGTGTGCACCTAAAGCTTTGCCTGAATACAATTGCCGGTGTTCTAATACAAATATAGGCAGGGAGCTGCAGTATTTTGTTTTAGTGTCATTTGCACAGTGTGCACCTAAAGCTTTACCTGAATACAATTGCCGGTGTTCTCATACAAATAGAGGTAGGGAGCTGCAGTATTTTGTTTTAGTGTCCTTTGCACAGTGTGCACCTAAAGCTTACATGAATACAATTGCCGGTGTTCTCATACTATAATATATACGTCCCAACTTTGTGCAGCTACATCTCTATGCAGGCCATTAGTATGTCTGGAAGGACAACAAGGAGAGGCAGACAGTCATGAGCCAATAAAAGAGGGCAAGCAGGCTCTGTGTCTAGAGGCAACAGTGCTGTTCATGGACACGGTGCATCCTCATCAGCAGAGTGGATGACCAAGCCATCCTCATCCTCCTCCTCCTCCTCCTCTCTCACCCAGGCTCAGGGTACTTTGTCTGGCAAAGCAGCTGCCAATGCAGCTTATTCCCTTGGCTCAATGGCATCAGTCACTCCTTCCCTAGCCCCACCATGTCCTCCTGAGGAGTCCCTCGAACTGTTTGACCACAGTGTTGGGTACATGCTCCAGGATGATGCCCAGCGTTTTGAAGACTCTGATGATGGTACCAAGGAAGAGGAAGGCAGTAACGTGAGCCTAGAGAGAGGGGGTGCCCAAGAAGGACAGCAATCTGGCAGTCATGTTCCCCCAGCTTCAGCATACTGCCAGGTTTGATGAGGAGGGAGGGGATGATGAGGTCACTGACTCCATGTGGGTGCCTGATAGGAGAGAGGAGGCACATCTCCAACAAGGCAAGATGCCCTCCAGGGACCAGCTTAAGGGCAGCACACCGACTACATCACACCTCAGAGCTCCGCATGTGCAGGGCACTGCTGTCTCTGCGCGTTATTCCAAAAGTTCTTTGGTTTGGGCCTTTTTTGAGATGAGTACATCAGATCGCACCGCTGCTATTTGTAACATATGTTGCAAGCGTATCTCGCGTGGCCAAAACAGCAGCCACTTGGGCACCACATGCTTGACCAGACATATGTCGACCTGCCATGCAGTTCGTTGGCAAGTGTACCTAAAAGACCCACACCAAAGAACAAAGCAGACCTCTCCTTGCTCCTTACCAGCTGGAATCTCCAACCCCACTAGACCTTCAGTCCTCTCTGAAACCTGCTCTGAGAGGAATGAAGGTGTAGAATTAGGTGTGTCACAGCCAAGTACTTGTGGGCAATCTGCTATCGGTACACCGACGTCAGATTGTATCAGGCAAATTTCCCTGCCCCAGCTGCTGCACCGCCGAAAGAAGTTCACTCCCAGCCATCCACATGCCCAGCGGTTGAATGCTAGCTTGGCTAAATCGCTAGCAATTCAACTGCTGCCTTTTCAGTTGGTAGACTCTGCCCCCTTCTGGCGATTCCGGCTCACTACCGGCATGTGGAAGGCAATGTCTTGGCCTCGCTGCACAGGTGCATATTACCACTGGCTTATGGTCCAGCAGGCATGGACAAGGACGTTACCTAGCTTGGAAGGATGCAGGACAAGGTGCAGTAGTGTTGGAGGTTGTTCTGCCACCACGCCTCCAAAATGCTACTACTAGTGATTCTGACACACCTCTCTCCTCCACCCCCTCCTCTTCTTCTTCCTCCATGGCCTCTTCCTGTGCTTTGTCCTCGGAACCAGCGGTGCTCCGTAATTAAAATTTTTGATGCAATATTTTGCAGGAGGGTTTATTGCTGTGCTCAACTACAATATCTGTGAGTGGTTGCAGTGTTGTGGCAACAGCACCAGTGCCTAAAGCCCAATTTTTCATCCCTTGTTTAACAGGGGCGTGTAATTACAATTTTTGATCTAATATTTCACAGCAAGGCGTTCCAGCGCCCACCAAGAGTAACTGTGAGGACTTACAGTGTTGTGGCAACACCAACACCTTAGGCCCAAATTTCTACAGAGCATATAAGGCAGGCCCCTACTTTCAAACACCCAACTTACAAACGTCTCCTACTTGCAAACGGAAGGAGACAACAGGAAGTGAGATGAAATTTACCCCTAAGAAGGAAAATACTCTCCTGTAAGAGTTGATATGGGAAAAACGTGTCTCCTCTCCACTGATGCTTTATCAACAATCCTTGTTTCACTAAAAACCCCAAATTTTCAAAAAAAAATTGTCATTGGGACAGAAAGTGAGGTGAAATCTTCTGAAAAGGTGCACAGACAGCAAAAAAAAAAAAAAAGTTACAGGGGTGATAACCTTTCAATATGTTTTCCAAAAAGCTTAAAAATAGATTTTTTGACTGGAGCTACACTTTAAAAATGTACCAGTTCAAAATTACAAACAGATTCTACTTAACAACAAACCTACATTGTCCCTGTCTTGTTTGCACCGCCTGTATACTGCTGTTCAGAGTATATATACCTTTCCCTTTTTTAATGTGGGTGCGGGGCTCCCCTTAATATCCATACAAGACCCAAAGGGCCTGGTAATGGACTGGGCGGGGGGGGGGGGGGGGGGGGTGGTACCCATGCCATTTGTCTCACTGATTTTCATCCATATTGCTGGGACCAGACATTACATTAAAGCCGCAAGCAGTTTAAAATGACTTTTATTCCTTTAAAAATTTCATTTTGTGCAGGGACTGTTCTAAGCACAGGAAACATGCGCTAGGCATACTATAGACAACTACCAGGTATGATATTTAAAGGAATATTCACTTTTTTTTCACTTTAAGCATCAAATCACTGCTCCCCAAAAAACGTCAGTTTTTAAAACTTTTTTTGCATTGATACATGTCCCCTGGGGCAGGAGCCGGGTCCCCAAACCCTTTTTAGGACAATAACTTGCATATTAGCTTTTAAAATTAGTACTTCTGATTTTGAACGTTTGAGTTCCATAGACTTTAACGGGGGGTTCTAAAGTTTGCGCAAATTTTCGGTCCGTTCGCAGGTTCTGGTGTGAACCGAACGGGGGGGTGTTAGGGCTCATCCGTAGTTATGATATCTGAGGTCATGTAAATGTGGTGGTAGCAGTGGTGAGGGATGCTACATACTTTAGACTTTCAGTGGACACACAGTACATGCAATGGCCATCTCATTAGGTCAGGTTAGGAAGGAAGTAGTGTAAATATGTGGTACCAATAGTAATGTTACAACATATTCATCAATGATCATTTCTGGTTACCAGCAATTGCAGTGCTGTGAAAAAGTATTTTACAACTTTTAATATTACACAAAGATAACCAGAGTAAATACAAAATGCTGTTTTCAACCGCTCGCCAACCAGCCCCCACAGTTATACTGCCTCAGGTTGGCACGTCTGCGCAAATCGCTGTAGCTGTACGTTGCATACTTATGACGTCACAGCAGGCGCGCTCGTGCCTCTGGCAGCGCGTGTCCCTGGAACAGATGCGTGAGCCCGGAGGGCATGATGTAAACACACAAATCCCGGTTCTCTCAGGGGAGAGGAGACAGATTGCGTGTTCATACTAAGTATGAACACAATCTCTCTCCTCCCCTAGTCAGACCCATCCCCCCACAGTTAGAACACACCTAGGGAACACAGTTAACCCCTTGATCACCCCCTAGTGTTAACCCCTTCCCTGCCAGTGACATTTATACAGTAATCAATGGCTATTTTTAGCTCTGTATAAATGTCAATGGTCCCAAAATAGTGTCAAATGTGTCCGACCTGTCTGCCGCAATGTCGCAGTCCTGATAAAAATCGCAGATCGCCGCCATTACTACTAAAAATAATAATAATAAAAATCAAATAAATCTATCCCCTGTTTTGTAGACGATATAACTAAAATCAATCAATATACACTTATTGCACAAATATGTAAAAGAATACATATCAGCCTAAACTGAGGAAAAACATATTTTTTTTTAATTGGGATATTTATTATAGCAAAAATGACAAAATGTGTGTTTTTTTTTTTCAAAATTGTCGCTCTTTTTTTGTTTATAGCGCAAAAACTAAAAACGGCAGAGGAGATCAAATACCACCAAAAAAAAAAGCTCTATTTGTGGGGGAAAAACAACATAAATTTTGTTTCGGTACAATGTCACATGACCGCGCAATTGTCAGTTAAAGCGACGCAGTGCCGTATTGCAAAAAATGGGAAGGGGGCAAATCCTTCCGGGGTTGAAATGGTTAAAAGATGATTTAATTTATAAGGGGAAAAAACCTACCTGTGAAAAAGTAATTGCTAAATAATGAATGAACTGTGATTAACCAAATTTTTTGGAAAGCTGAGTTACATTTCACTTGACCCACTCAGGCCTGATTACTGCCAGACCTGTTGAATCAAGAAATTACTTAAATAAAAGCTGTAATAGATAAAAGTCAGAGATCATATGAACACACACTCAAGCCTGTTTCCTGTGTCTCATTTGATCTCTCACGGATCCGAGGGTCCCAGTGGTCTGCCTGCATAAACCAGAGTGGTCTTCAAGGTGTACAATTTCTTTCAGAAGCTGTCTGACAAAGTGAAGCACACTAAAAGATCTAAAAAAGCAACACATTGTGCCATGATCTAAAGAAATTCAAGAACAGATGAGAAACAAAGTAATTGACATGTACCCCTGAAGAAGTCACGTAATGTGACGTAACACGTAGGGCATGGCCGGAGTACACAGTGGACCAGAAGTGACGTAAGAGGCGGAAAACACAGATGTTTTTATCTACTTGTGCGCAGCTTGCTGTATTTAGATGTAAGCAAGTATATTATTTTAATAAATGATTCATGTTAATGGTACTTCACTATTGGAGGCGTTTGTCTACTTCACCCCCACATGTGAGTACGGATTTCTGCCTGAGGATTAGTGGGGGAGTCTTTGGAGGGATGGATCATCTAAGCCATATTGGATATGTTGAAGTCAAAGGCTTATGTTATGTGTCTATGAGGTGAAAGTTCTGTGAGCACTGAGGTGTTGGTCGAAGTGGAAAGATTCTTTGGGATTATTCTATCAAAGGAATATTGATCAGCTTTATTAGAACACTCAATTTTCACTATATATTGGACAGCACATTTGTTTAATTATCAATTATTATATTTTATTATTATTGTTTGTGATTTTTCACATTATTATATATGTTCATTGTGTGTTACATAAACTTACACGTTATGGAATTGCGCAAGACCACTTTATTTATTTAATTGTCTGGAAAGGGTTACAAAGCCATTTCTAAGGCTTTGGGACTCCAGTGAACAACGTTGTGAGACAATTATCCACAAATAGAGATAACTTGGCCTACCAAATTTACAAAAAGAGCAAGACGACAACTCATCCAGGAGGTCATAAAAGAACCCAGAACATCTTAAGAAATGCAGGCCTTACATGCCCCAGGTAAGGTCAATGTTCATAATTCAACAATAAGAAAGAGACCGGGCAAAAAATGGCATCCGTGGGAGAGTTCCAACGCCAAAGCCACTGCTGACCAAAAAGAACACAAAGGCTCATCTCACATTTGTCCAAAAAATCTTGATTATCCTCTAAACTTGTCCCAAGCCGTGTCATGACATTTTTATATTTTTCACTACCTCATTACCATTTCACACGGGCGGGAGGCCAGGATCTGGGAGTCCCCTTGTTAAAGGGGGCTTCCAGATTCTGATAAGCACCCCGCCCGCAGACCCCCACAACCACCGAGTGAGGGTTGTGGGGATGAGGCTCTTGTCCACATAGCAGGGATGAGGCTACCCCAAAACATCCTCCCCATGTTGAGGGCATGTGGCCTGGTACAGTTCAGGAAGGGGGGGCGCTCCCTCATTCCCCCTCTTTTCCTGCAGCCTGCCAGGTTTCGTGCTCGGATAAGGGTCTGGTATGGAATTTTGAGGGGACCCTCACGCCATTTTTATTCTATTTTGGTGCTGCGTTCCCCTTAAAATTCATACCAGACTTCGGGTCTGGTATGGATTTTAACCCCGTGGCATTTAAAAAAAAATTTGGAGCGAGGTTCCAATTAATATCCATACCAGACCTGAAAATGAACAGAATTCCTTGGGGGACCCCTGCGCAATTTTTACAAAAAAATGTGTTCGGGGTTCCCCTTAATATTCATACCAGACCTGAAGGGTCTGGTAATGGACTGTGGGGGAATCCCATGCCGTTTTTTTCAATGACTTTTATGTGTATTGCCAGGAACGAAAATTCATTATAGCCGCGAGTAGTTTTAAATGACTTTTTTTCCTTTAGAAATGTAATTTTGCTCTCGGACTGTTCTAAACACGGGAAACATGTGCCACTTTACAGGCATACTATAGACACCCCCCAGGTACGAAATTTAAAGGAATATTTCAATTTTATTGTTTCACTTTAAGCATTATTAAAATCCCTGCTCCCGAAAAAACTTCTGTTTTTAAAACTTTTTTTTGAATTGATACATGTCCCCTGGGGCAGCACCCGGTTCCCCAAACACTTTTTCTGACAATACTATGCATATAAGCCTTTAAAATTAGCACTTTTGATTTCTCCCATAGACTTTTAAAGGGCTTCCGAATTTGCCGCGAACACTCCAAATTGTTTCGCTGTTCAGCGAACAGCCGATGTTCAAGTCGAACATCGGGGCTCATCCCTACAGTGTAGCAAAGTGTAATTTCTTCAGTCTTGTCACATGAAAAGATATAATAAAATGTTTACAAAAAATGTGAGGGGTGTACTCACTTTTGTGAGATACTGTATTTGTGCAATATTTGCTTATCCCCAGGCCTAGATTTAACAGGAATATCAAAACAAATAAAGAACAAAAAATGCCTGTCTAGTATCTACTTTCCCTTTATGGGATTTCCAATGTGTTCTGCAAGTGTGCACTACATATTATAGTCTGAATAAAAGAATATGCATCTTGTATTTAGACAGTACCGTATTTATCAGCGTATAACACGCGCCAGCGTATAACACGCATCCCAAGTTTAGGAGGTAATTTTAAGGAAAACAACTTTTAGGAGGGAAGTTTAAGGAAAAAATTTACATTTAAATGCCTATCAATGCAGCCTTATCAGTGTCCATCTGCAGCCTTGTCCATCAGTGTACCCTTGCCCAGTGTCCATCTTCAGCCTTGCCCAGTGCCTTTGGAGCTTTGCCCAGTCACTTTGCAGCCTTGCCCAGTCACTTTGCAGCCTTGCTCAGTCACTTTGCAGCTTTGCCCAGTCTCTTTACAGGATTGCCCCGATTTAAATTTGGCCGAATCCCCCGCTGACTGAGCGGAAAGGAGCTAGCGGAGCCAAGATACAAAAAGCCAAAGTATACTCGACTTTACTCGGCTCCTCTCACAGTCCCGCCCACCTGCACTTATTGCGAGAGGAGCCAGCGCCGCTGACATACAGAAAACCGAGTGTACTTCGGCTAGACTCGGCTCTGCTCACAGTCAGAGGCGGGACTGCGAGAGGAGCAGAGACTAGCCGAAGTACACTCAGCTTTCTGTATGTCAGCGGCGCTGGCTCCTCTCGCAGTCAGTGGAGGTAGGCGGGACTGCGTGAGGAGCCGAGTAAAGCCGAGTGTACTTCGGCTTTGTGTATCTCGGCTCCGCTAGCTCCTCTCCCCACAATCAGTGGGAGATCGGCTGGGATCGGCGTATAACACGCACCCACGATTTTCCCCTGATTTTAAGAGGGGAAAAGGTGCGTGTTATACGCCGATAAATATGGTATTTGCTTTTCCCACAGTACAGCTTTAAAAAAAAAGTTGTTACCCAGAGGTTTTTTTAAATTTTTTGCAACTAGACAAGATGTGTGCTCTTAAAGTATTTTTTTTTTTTTTTGGCTAGAGCAAGGGAGGATTGTAACCCCTGTCAGTTTTTTGTCTTTTTCCGCTATCAGTGTCCAATTGCGGAGATCTGCCTTCACTTCCTGTCCCATAACCAAACAGGAAGTGAGAGCAAATCCCTGCAAATTAACGGAATTCCTTGGGGACCCTCAGATCACCAGAATTAGTGTTGCCATTGGAAGATTTTCCCTCTATCACTTTTCTGGGGACAATCCCAAAATGTGGTGTTTTTTCTTTTCCTCTTACTGTCAGTGATAATGGTAAACAGGACACATAGAGAGGGTGAGTCTCTCTTAACGGGGACACAGACAGCCATAAAACCTGACAGGTGTTCTAAAAAAAAAGAGTTTTGCCTTCAGTTATACTAAACCCAGGACAATGCATGGACTAGATCGGATCTCCCACGCTACACAGAACTATTATTTTAGTAAATATAAACTGCTAAATATCTTTTTCTCATCAGCAGTATATAGCAGTCTTGTGACTTCTATCAGTGTCTGGTTAAAGGAAGAGTTTTTTTTTTCTCCTCTGACTGTCCTATGAGGCTGCAGGACCCCCGACCCTCTGTCTGGACTGGTGATTCTCAACCAAGGTTCCGTGAAACCCCAGGGTTCCTCCAAATGTTGCTAGGGGTTCCTTCAGCATTAGGCAATTTCTGCCTCTCAGATAAGTTCCCACTGACCTCATTGATCTTTTTAGCTCTCTGTAAGGAGGTATTTCTTCCCAATGACCACAAGTGTAAGGACTATTTTTTCCATTGACCATCACACTATTGTATCATGAGTTGTAGATTTCTCATTTTTAGCAGGGGTTCCCAGAGACCAGAGAACTATTTCAAGGGTTCCTCTGTGTTGAAAAGGTTGAGAAAGGCTGGTCTGGACCGTGCTGATTGGCCCTGTGCCAATCACATGCACCCTCCCCAATAAAAAAAATATCTCTAGCAATAAACACCAAACTGAGCATGTGCAGAGCTCCCCCAAGGCTCTGTTCTGTCAGGAGATGGATTGGGGATAGTGGAAGTAGGGGAGGAACAGAGAAGACAGGAACAAACAGCCATTTTTCCACAGTGAGTATACCAAGCATGCTTTACTGTAAACAAAAATTTGTTCGTTTTCATTTTTTTGCTATTTTTGGAAATTCAAAAATTTGGAAATTCCAAAATTCTAAATTCGGAAATTCCAAAATCCGAAAAGAAAGAAAATCTGTTAAATTCAAAATAATAACTAACTATTAAATTATAGCTATTGGAATTTCCTTTCAAATTTGGTTGTTAGTGAATGTAACGAATACAAATTTATCAGAAGTTACGAACTATCCGAAATAACGAATACCGCATCTAAACAAATGGCATTGAACAAATTAATAATAAACAATAATAAAAAAGGTTTTATTATTATTATTGTTATTTATTATTATTAGATCGTTATGTTCCATTAGTTAAGATACGGCATTCTATATTCAGATAATTCGTAACTTCAGATAAATTCGTACTCGTTACGTTCACAAACAGTCAAATTTGAAAGGAAATTCCAATACCTATAATTTAATAATAAGTTATTATTTAGAATTTTACTGATTTTCTTTTTTTTCAGATTTTCCAATTTTCGGATTTTCAAATTTTTTAATTCCATAAATTTTGGAAATTCGGAATCTGAAAATTTAAAAATTCAAATTTTGGAAATTTGAAAATTCAGAATTTTGGAAATTCGTATTTCGGAAAATCGAAATTCGAAAATTTCAGAACTAAACGAATTGCACATGTCTACTTTACTGCATATACAGACTGATTTTACTGTGGGGTTGTTATTCAGGGATTGGGCTCGGCCCCTTAGTTCCAGTGAAGGGAACTCTTAACCACTTCAATACCGGGCTATAGTCATATGACGTCCACAGATAGGATCTCCCATCCTGGGTTGGCGTTATATGACGTCCTCGATATCTCGCCGCTCCTGCGGGCCCCCGGGAGCCGCAGCGCGGCGATTGTGGATGAAATGTGTCCCGCGGACACAGCCCATCCCCAATTCGTGTGATCCTCCTCCCCGATCCACGTGACCGGCTGTGTCCAATCACAGCCAGTCACATGTACTGGATACATGCATGGAGCTCGTGCATGCCCCTAGGGTGCATGCAGAGCGGTGATCAGGGACGAGGCTTGTCACCCTGTGACCGACTGTGTCCAATCACTGAGGCGGGTATCAGTCCAGGCACCTGGCACCTGGCGGATCCCGACTTCCATTGTCATGATGACGCGGTGCCTGGACTGATTTCTGTGACGTCAGCAGAGAGAGGACTTCTGACCACTCTCTGCTGAAAATGGTTACAGGAGTGGAAAACGAATTGCACTCCTGTGATCCATAGGAGAAGCTCAGCCAAACGAGCTTTGGCTGGACTTCTCCTTAAAGAAAGGATAGCTTCTATTTAAAGCTGAACTCCAGACAAAACTCATTTTGACTAAATCCATTCCTCGTGTGTATTCTTCTTTGGTCTCGGTGTGCTTTGTGCATTTCTTCCACATCTGTGTAGTAATCCAGTGTGAGACTTTCCCTCTGTGCAGGAGCTTCCTGTAATAAATAGACATGTGCAGAGTAAAATATTTCGTTTCGGAATTTCGTTTTCGTCTGAAAACTTAATTTATTTAGTTACTCCCGAAATTCGTTTTTATTTATTTCATTTTTCGTTCAAAAATTGCATTCGTCCGAAAATCCACATGAATCACGGTCGAATCTGTCTTTGAAGGCTTATGGTGTCTGTCGAATGTATAAAGAAGATTCGACGGAGCTAGTATATAGCATACTTTAGAACCCTATTAAAGTCTATGGGACTCCAACGTTCAAAATCTAAAGTGCTCATTTTAAAGGCTAATTTGCAAGTTACTGTCCTAAAAAGTGTTTGGGGACCTGGGTCCTGCCCCAGGGGACATGGATCAATGCAAAAAAAAGTTTTAAAAACGGCCGTTTTTTCGGGAGCAGTGATTTTAATAATGATTAAAGTGAAACAATAAAAGTGTAATATTCCTTTAAATTTCGTAGGGGGGGGTTGTCTATAGTATGCCTGTGAAGGGGCGCATGTTTCCCATGCTTAGAACTGTCCCTGCACAAAGTGTCATTTATGCAGGAAAAAAAGTCCTTTAAAATCACTCGCAGCTATTATGAATTGTCGGCTCCCTTAATACAGAGAACACTCATTGAAAGTCATTGATAAAAAAATAAATAAATAAATAAAAAAAAAAGCGTGGGGGTCCCCCAAATTCAATTACCAGGCCCTTCAGGTCTGGTATGGATATTAAGGGGAACCCTGCCTCAAATTTAAGAAAAAATTTGACGTGGGGTTCCCCCTAAATATCCATAACCAGACCCTTCAGGTCTGGTATGGATATTAAGGGGAACCCCGCGTCAAATTTAAAAAAAAATTGACGTGGGGTTCCCCCTAAAAATCCATACCAGACCCTTTATCCGAGCACGCAACCTGGCAGGCCGCAGGAAAAGAGGGGGGGACGAGAGAGCGGCCCCCCCTCCCTCCTGAACCGTACCAGGCCACATGCCCTCAACATTGGGAGGATGCTTTGGGGGTCTGTGACCCCTCAAAGCACCTTGTCCCCATGTTGATGAGGACAAGGGCCTCATCCCCACAACCCTGGCCGGTTTATTTTTAATAAAGGAATTTTTCAAAAGTGTGTTTGTTTTATTTAAACATTTTTTACACTTTCTTTGTGAAATGGTAGGGGTACTTTTGTACCCCCTTACCATTTCAAACAGGGGGGGGGCCGGGATCTGGGGGTCCCCTTATTAAAGGGGGCTTCCAGATTCTGATAAGCCCCCCGCCCGCAGACCTCCACAACCACCGGCCAGGGTTGTGGGGATGAGGCCCTTGTCCTCATCAACATGGGGACAAGGTGCTTTGAGGGGTCACAGACCCCCAAAGCATCCTCCCAATGTTGAGGGCATGTGGCCTGGTACGGTTCAGGAGGGAGGGGGGGCCGCTCTCTCGTCCCCCCCTCTTTTCCTGCGGCCTGCCAGGTTGCGTGCTCGGATAAAGGGTCTGGTATGGATTTTTAGGGGGAACCCCACGTCAATTTTTTTTTGAATTTGACGCGGGGTTCCCCTTAATATCCATACCAGACCTGAAGGGTCTGGTTATGGATATTTAGGGGGAACCCCACGTCAAATTTTTTCTTAAATTTGAGGCAGGGTTCCCCTTAATATCCATACCAGACCTGAAGGGCCTGGTAATTGAATTTGGGGGACCCCCACGCTTTTTTTTTTTTATTTATTTATTTATTTTTTTATCAATGACTTTCAATGAGTGTTCTCTGTATTACGGAGCCGACAATTCATTATAGCTGCGAGTGATTTTAAAGGACTTTTTTTCCTGCATAAATGACACTTTGTGCAGGGACAATTCTAAGCACGGGAAACATGCGCCCCTTCACAGGCATACTATAGACAACCCCCCCCCTACGAAATTTAAAGGAATATTACACTTTTATTGTTTCACTTTAATCATTATTAAAATCACTGCTCCCGAAAAAACGGCCGTTTTTAAAACTTTTTTTTGCATTGATACATGTCCCCTGGGGCAGGACCCGGGTCCCCAAACACTTTTTAGGACAGTATCTTGCAGAATCTTTTCTCTCTGTCAAATCTTTTTTCTCTGTCGAATATTTTCTCTATATAATCTTGGACTAATAGAGGTAAGGTTAGGCACATTCGAACACAGGTTCTATAGACACAGATTGTTGTCAGAGTCATGTCGAATCTCCTATTCTATATCGAACTGTTGTAACAATGAAAACGAAAATAAAGCATTTATTTATGTCGGATCTTTCGTTTTTCGGATTTTGTGCTTTCGTTATCGTTTGTCAAAACGAAAACGAAAATAGCTGAAATTCGGACGAAAATGCATTCGGACGAAAACGAATGCACATGTCTAGTAATAAAGACCACTCACTGCTGCTCTCTCCTTGTGCAGGGTGGCTGGTCTTGTCTCCGCCCCCTCCTGTAGTTTTCTGCAGGCAGCCTGTTGTGGGTGGAGCCTGCTGGGTCCCTCCCACCTCTCACATCTGCCCTTTCTCCTTGTGCAGGGTGGCTGGTCTTGTCTCCACCCCCTCCTGTAGTTTTCTGCAGGCAGCCAATAGTGTGTAGCGCTACCCTTGTGAGGGCCGCTGATAGAATCTGTACCCCACTGGTTGCCCCGGCTCTGCAAGTCCTCTGACACCTCTGACACCCTGGGTTCAGTCATTTTTACAGACTGTCACCAATAACAAGAAACTTACACGTGAAACAGTTCTAGTTTATTTACTGTAGCAAAAAGGACACATGAAGATGCATAAAATAACACTGTAGATCACAAAGGTATTTTATCTGAACACTATATCACAGTTTATGATTTTCTATTTGGTAGACATCTACAATTCATTTAGTTCCGAATTAGTTTTTTAACAAATGTTGACAAATTTCTTAATTTCCAAATTTCCAAATTTTCGACATTTCAGGAAATTTCAGGAAATGGGAAAATTTGAAATTTCAGAAATGTAAAATTTTGAAAATTCGGAATTTTGGAAATTGGAAAATTAAAAATTTCAGGAATTCGAAATTTCTGCAATTCGAAAATTTGAAATTTTAGAAATTCAAAAAATCTAAATTTGGGAAATTCAAAAAATCTAAATTTTGGAAAAATTTGAAAATTCGAAATTTTGGAAATTCAACATTTTGGAAATTTGAAATGGCAAAATTTAAAATTTCAGAAATTCGAAGTTTCTGCAATTCGAAAATTTGAAAATTTCAGAAATTAGAAAATTTGAAATTTTGGAAATTCAAAAAATCGAAATTTTGGAAATTCGAAAAATCTAAATTTTGGAAATTCGAAAAATCAATATTGTGGAAATTGGAAAATTCAAAGTTCGAAATTCAAAATTTAGGAGATTCAGAAATTGGAATCTTGGAAATTTCGGAAATTGGAAAACTCAGAAATTGGAAAATTTTCGTTTTTCCAAAAAAAGAAAAAAAACAATAAAACGAAAACAAACTAATTTTTTGTCAGTACACGTCTACTATTTGGTAATTGAAAACCTTTCAGTAGTGAGGAGAAATATAAAGTATGCAGTAACCCAAATTCAGTTGAACCTTACCTCTATAAAGGCTAGGAGGTGCTTGATGTCCTCTGTCGCTACTCTGGGGCATGAGGCTAGAAACCTGCAGTAGGCATTCCAAGTGATGTGATAGGCCTTCAGTGTTGCGGGACAATGACTGATTAATGAGTTGGGCTGCGTTGTGAAGGTGTGCCTTTAATCCATGGTTAGCTGCAACCAAGTTGGGATAGGAGATACGGTCGGGTCGGTTCCAAGTTGCGACGTTGCACTTGCCTGGGACATAAATGCAGTGATAAATATGGTATTTGCTTTTCCCACAGTACAGCTTTAAAAAAAAAGTTGTTACCCAGAGGTTTTTTAAATTTTTTGCAACTAGACAAGATGTGTGCTCTTAAAGTATTTTTTATTTTTTTTTGGCTAGAGCAAGGGAGGATTGTAACCCCTGTCAGTTTTTTTTCTTTTTCCGCTATCAGTGTCCAATTGCGGAGATCTGCCTTCACTTCCTGTCCCATAACCAAACAGGAAGTGAGAGCAAATCCCTGCAAATTAACGGAATTCCTTGGGGACCCTCAGATCACCAGAATTAGTGTTGCCATTGGAAGATTTTCCCTCTATCACTTTTCTGGGGACAATCCCAAAATGTGGTGTTTTTTCTTTTCCTCTTACTGTCAGTGATAATGGTAAACAGGACACATAGAGAGGGTGAGTCTCTCTTAACGGGGACACAGACAGCCATAAAACCTGACAGGTGTTCTAAAAAAAAAGAGTTTTGCCTTCAGTTATACTAAACCCAGGACAATGCATGGACTAGATCGGATCTCCCACGCTACACAGAACTATTATTTTAGTAAATATAAACTGCTAAATATCTTTTTCTCATCAGCAGTATATAGCAGTCTTGTGACTTCTATCAGTGTCTGGTTAAAGGAAGAGTTTTTTTTTTCTCCTCTGACTGTCCTATGAGGCTGCAGGACCCCCGACCCTCTGTCTGGACTGGTGATTCTCAACCAAGGTTCCGTGAAACCCCAGGGTTCCTCCAAATGTTGCTAGGGGTTTCATAGTTTCATAGTTTCATAGTTAGTTAGGTTGAATAAAGACACCAGTCCATCCAGTTCAACCTGAGTGAGTGTCTACAATTGTCCCTATCCCTGTACATTGCACACTCACATCAGTCCCTACCCTCAAGGAGCCCACAATCCAAGGTCCCCATTCATATACTAGGGCCAATTTTGGACAGAAGCCAATTAACCTACCTGCATGTCTTTGGAGTGTGGGAGGAAACCGGAGTACCCAGAGGAAACCCACGCAGGCACAGGGAGAACATGCAAACTCCAGGCAGGAGTCGTGGTTGGGATTTGAACCAGCGACCCTTCTTACTGCTAGGTGAGAGTGCTAACCACTACACCACTGTGCTGTTCCTTCAGCATTAGGCAATTTCTGCCTCTCAGATAAGTTCCCACTGACCTCATTGATCTTTTTAGCTCTCTGTAAGGAGGTATTTCTTCCCAATGACCACAAGTGTAAGGACTATTTTTTCCATTGACCATCACACTATTGTATCATGAGTTGTAGATTTCTCATTTTTAGCAGGGGTTCCCAGAGACCAGAGAACTATTTCAAGGGTTCCTCTGTGTTGAAAAGGTTGAGAAAGGCTGGTCTGGACCGTGCTGATTGGCCCTGTGCCAATCACATGCACCCTCCCCAATAAAAAAAATATCTCTAGCAATAAACACCAAACTGAGCATGTGCAGAGCTCCCCCAAGGCTCTGTTCTGTCAGGAGATGGATTGGGGATAGTGGAAGTAGGGGAGGAACAGAGAAGACAGGAACAAACAGCCATTTTTCCACAGTGAGTATACCAAGCATGCTTTACTGTAAACAAAAATTTGTTCGTTTTCATTTTTTTGCTATTTTTGGAAATTCAAAAATTTGGAAATTCCAAAATTCTAAATTCGGAAATTCCAAAATCCGAAAAGAAAGAAAATCTGTTAAATTCAAAATAATAACTAACTATTAAATTATAGCTATTGGAATTTCCTTTCAAATTTGGTTGTTAGTGAATGTAACGAATACAAATTTATCAGAAGTTACGAACTATCACGAATACCGCATCTAAACAAATGGCATTGAACAAATTAATAATAAACAATAATAAAAAAGGTTTTATTATTATTATTGTTATTTATTATTATTAGATCGTTATGTTCCATTAGTTAAGATACGGCATTCTATATTCAGATAATTCGTAACTTCGGATAAATTCGTACTCGTTACGTTCACAAACAGTCAAATTTGAAAGGAAATTCCAATACCTATAATTTAATAATAAGTTATTATTTAGAATTTTACTGATTTTCTTTTTTTTCAGATTTTCCAATTTTCGGATTTTCAAATTTTTTAATTCCATAAATTTTGGAAATTCGGAATCTGAAAATTTAAAAATTCAAATTTTGGAAATTTGAAAATTCAGAATTTTGGAAATTCGTATTTCGGAAAATCGAAATTCGAAAATTTCAGAACTAAACGAATTGCACATGTTTACTTTACTGCATATACAGACTGATTTTACTGTGGGGTTGTTATTCAGGGATTGGGCTCGGCCCCTTAGTTCCAGTGAAGGGAACTCTTAACCACTTCAATACCGGGCTATAGTCATATGACGTCCACAGATAGGATCTCCCATCCTGGGTTGGCGTTATATGACGTCCTCGATATCTCGCCGCTCCTGCGGGCCCCCGGGAGCCGCAGCGCGGCGATTGTGGATGAAATGTGTCCCGTGGACACAGCCCATCCCCAATTCGTGTGATCCTCCTCCCCGATCCACGTGACCGGCTGTGTCCAATCACAGCCAGTCACATGTACTGGATACATGCATGGAGCTCGTGCATGCCCCTAGGGTGCATGCAGAGCGGTGATCAGGGACGAGGCTTGTCACCCTGTGACCGACTGTGTCCAATCACTGAGGCGGGTATCAGTCCAGGCACCTGGCACCTGGCGGATCCCGACTTCCATTGTCATGATGACGCGGTGCCTGGACTGATTTCTGTGACGTCAGCAGAGAGAGGACTTCTGACCACTCTCTGCTGAAAATGGTTACAGGAGTGGAAAACTAATTGCACTCCTGTGATCCATAGGAGAAGCTCAGCCAAACGAGCTTTGGCTGGACTTCTCCTTAAAGAAAGGATAGCTTCTATTTAAAGCTGAACTCCAGACAAAACTCATTTTGACTAAATCCATTCCTCGTGTGTATTCTTCTTTGGTCTCGGTGTGCTTTGTGCATTTCTTCCACATCTGTGTAGTAATCCAGTGTGAGACTTTCCCTCTGTGCAGGAGCTTCCTGTAATAAAGACCACTCACTGCTGCTCTCTCCTTTTGCAGGGGGGACTGGTCTTGTCTCCGCCCCCTCCTGTAGTTTTCTGCAGGCAGCCTGTTGTGGGTGGAGCCTGCTGGGTCCCTCCCACCTCTCACTGCTGCCCTTTCTCCTTGTGCAGGGTGGCTGGTCTTGTCTCCACCCCCTCCTGTAGTTTTCTGCAGGCAGCCAATAGTGTGTAGCGCTACCCTTGTGAGGGCCGCTGATAGAATCTGTACCCCACTGGTTGCCCCGGCTCTGCAAGTCCTCTGACACCTCTGACACCCTGGGTTCAGTCATTTTTACAGACTGTCACCAATAACAAGAAACTTACACGTGAAACAGTTCTAGTTTATTTACTGTAGCAAAAAGGACACATGAAGATGCATAAAATAACACTGTAGATCACAAAGGTATTTTATCTGAACACTATATCACAGTTTATGATTTTCTATTTGGTAGACATCTACAATTCATTTAGTTCCGAATTATTTTTTTAACAAATGTTGACAAATTTCTTAATTTCCAAATTTCCAAATTTTCGACATTTCAGGAAATTTCAGGAAATGGGAAAATTTGAAATTTCAGAAATGTAAAATTTTGAAAATTCGGAATTTTGGAAATTGGAAAATTAAAAATTTCAGGAATTCGAAATTTCTGCAATTCGAAAATTTGAAATTTTAGAAATTCAAAAAATCTAAATTTGGGAAATTCAAAAAATCTAAATTTTGGAAAAATTTGAAAATTCGAAATTTTGGAAATTCAAAATTTTGGAAATTTGAAATGGCAAAATTTAAAATTTCAGGAATTCGAAGTTTCTGCAATTCGAAAATTTGAAAATTTCAGAAATTAGAAAATTTGAAATTTTGGAAATTCAAAAAATCGAAATTTTGGAAATTCGAAAAATCTAAATTTTGGAATTTCGAAAAATCAATATTGTGGAAATTGGAAAATTCAAAGTTCGAAATTCAAAATTTAGGAGATTCAGAAATTGCAATCTTGGAAATTTCGGAAATTGGAAAACTCAGAAATTGGAAAATTTTCGTTTTTCCAAAAAAAGAAAAAAAACAATAAAACGAAAACAAACAAATTTTTTGTCAGTACACGTCTACTATTTGGTAATTGAAAACCTTTCAGTAGTGAGGAGAAATATAAAGTATGCAGTAACCCAAATTCAGTTGAACCTTACCTCTATAAAGGCTAGGAGGTGCTTGATGTCCTCTGTCGCTACTCTGGGGCATGAGGCTAGAAACCTGCAGTAGGCATTCCAAGTGATGTGATAGGCCTTCAGTGTTGCGGGACAATGACTGATTAATGAGTTGGGCTGCGTTGTGAAGGTGTGCCTTTAATCCATGGTTAGCTGCAACCAAGTTGGGATAGGAGATACGGTCGGGTCGGTTCCAAGTTGCGACGTTGCACTTGCCTGGGACATAAATGCAGTGAACATTAAATTGATACTGCAGGGACAACTGTACCAGCCTACACAGGAAGGACATATTGGCAAGCGACTTGGACCTGCCTTTGTTTATGATCTTGGCCGTGGCCTGGTTGCCTGTGGCAAAGACCACCGTTTGTCCTGTCTAGGTATGGTCCCAGACCTGAGTAGTTCGAAAAGCGAAGGATGACTGACTGAAACCGGGGATTAGAAGGATTTCTGGTTGCTATTGCCCTGCAAACCAGTAATGGACAAAAATTGCAGCAAAGCCTGTGGAGGCTGCGGCATCCGTGATTACCTGAGGCGATGAAGCTGATGCTGACAGAATAAACATGGATATGCCTTTCCAGTTTGCAAGGAATTTATCCCACATTGAAAAATCCGCTATAGCTGCTGGGTCCAGCCTAAGAACTTGATTGGGGTCTTGTACCTGAGAGAGGAACAACAAGAGAAGGGAAATAAGGGACCGCCCCTGAGGGATAGTCCTCATGGAAAAATTAAGCATCCCTACCAGGGATTGTAGCTGTCTCTTAGTACACCCTTGCGAAAGGGTAAAGTCGTGAACAACTGACCTGATTCGGGCCAATTTGTCGGGAGGTAGACTGGCCTGCACGAGCAAGTGTCAAGAGCGATACCTAGAAGGGTGATGGACTGTGCCGGGCCTTCCATTTTGTGCTCTGCTATGGGCACATTGAGATTGCCAAATATCACTCTTAGTCTGCCTAAGTCTACTGGGGGCACGCCGGGCTGTTTGATGAGCAGAAGGTCATCCAGACAGTGCACTGCTCTTGGTGCAACAGGATCCAGGTAAGGGACTGGGCGAAAGTATCAAACAGCCACAGGCTGCTTTTAGAGCCAAAGGTCAACTTGGTGGCAAAGTAATACAAACTTTTCCATTTGATGCTGTGCCATCTCCAGGGGGATGGCTCAATGGGCAGTAGTTTAAACACATCTGAAATGTCAGCTTTGGACAGCCATGCTAATAATGGCCTGGATAGCCAGGTCAAGTGATGCATGTTTAAGGGAGAACTCCTCGGAAAGGATTAGGGAATTTATACTTGGGATGTGGGAAGACAAGTCGTACACCAACCAAATTTAATTTAAGAACTTGCCCTTGACAAGCCCAATAGGGCCGACTCTCCATATAGTGAAATGTGCAAAAGGGCCGATGATGAACCCTCGGTCCAGTTTGACCTGCAATAGACTTGTGCACAATGGAAAATTTTGTTTAGTTTCGGTTCGTTGTCATTCGTAAAATACATAATTTCGTTCTGTTATATTCGTTATGTTACGTTAATATGTTTTCGGATAATTCGTTATTATTCGTAGAGTGTCGAATTCATTCGTTCGTATTCGTTGAAATTCGCTATTTATGTATGTATAGACATTCGTGATAATGATTCGTAGTTTGGAAAGTCGCTTCTTTATTGAATCTTTTAACACACACAATCAGAACTTCTCTTCTCTTCGGCTCAAATACAATACAACACCCTTCTAACTCAGTTCTCCGGAATGCACTTTGCCAGTAATCCATCCTCCGGCACAAAATTAATTAGCTGATTGGACTATAAGATTTACTTTGAGCTGACCTTTTGTTTCATTAGATCTGTAAAGAATTACCGAATCATGTTGAATTCATTTGAATTCATTCGTTATAGTTCTTTCGTATTCGTTGTAATTCGTTACTTTTTTATTCGGACATTCGGATGCATCCGAATGTCCGAAAGATGCAAAATTCGGCCGAATTTCGATTCGTTACGAAACGAATTGCACAAGCCTAGCCTGCAATAGACTGTCTGTAGCTTGTTCATCGTGGCAGCTAAAAAAAGGAGGTTCCCGCACTCGTGAGTTGAGCAGGGTAGTGTGATGAGGCCAGTGTGAAACCCTGTTGTAAACCTGTGTACCAGGAAGGCGGCCAGTGAGGGAGTCAGGTGTGTATGGAGGTAAAACTCCAACCACCAGACATCCACATAACCTAGTCAGGAAGTGTTGTCCTGCTTGAGATTGCATGTGATTTTTCAGGTGTGCTCTGTGGCACATCGCATAAATGTGAAGTTATTGCTCTGTGTTAATAACACTCCAGTTCGTGTGGCCAAGCAAAGGTTGTCGCTAAACATCCCAAAGGTCAATACAAACTCAGTGACTGTTAGCTTGCGGTTGAGCCAGGGGTCTTTGGACTTAAGGACCACTGAAACATCCCCCCCCCCCCAGGCGTATGACTTGTTCTTGGCCAGGCCATGGACCAATATGAGGAGGGAAGCCAGATTGACATCCTTGCCATCCAAGATGTCCTTCCTGATACTAGCTGGGACTAGATGAGCAGGGAAGATGGTAGAACTCATCTCTGGCAAACAGCCACTGAGTCTGGGAGGGCCACAACTGGGCATACTTCGAGGACTCCCACTCTGACCTGGATGTTGGAGACTGCTGTAGACATCGTGGTCACCATGGAGTGAAGCTGGGCAATGGCTTTCCTGGCCATAGGGGGGTAGGGAACGCCCCTATGCCGCAGCTCTGCTGTGAGCTTGGGGATGGTCCATCCCCTGAGGGACTGCATGCTGCCGCGCTCTGAACCCATGGAGGGGCGGAGGTGAAGTCTTCACTGCCGGCCTGCGACATGGTTCCAGCTATAACACCAGGAGAAAGGGGGTGCATGTGTTAAAAGGAGTCATAAAGGTAGGAAAGGGAAGAGGAGTTGCATACAGAAAATAAACAAGGAGGAAAATAAGAAGGACAGGTAATGGAAGGACAGGTGCAGTGAAGAAGCCGGTTTGTGTTCTGAAGTGTTGAATGCTGTTGAGTGGAAACACAAAAGAGTGTGTGGCAACCAAGGTGAGCCAGGAGGTGACTGGCCAGGTTACCGATGACTTGGGTGCCGATCTGTGCTGAGCACAAACCTGTGAACCAGAGCCCCAGGGCATACTGGGGCGAGAAGCTGAAGTCTAGTGTGGCCTAAGTAGGAATGTTGCGTTCTGTAATTCATGACCTGTGCTCGGCCTGCCAATGCTTGCACTGCCAGCAAACTCAATGTTTAGCGCCCTTGTCTGAATAGGTGAAGGGTCTCCCTTCAAAAGCAGGGTGTAATGCAAATACATTTGTGACAGTTGCTAACACCTGATGAGCAGCCCAAATCATATATGTGAAGTGAATATTTCGAGAAAGGGTGCTGCAGGGTGATGTGAGAGTGGAACCCATGTACTATACACCTGACTCAACGCCCTAATTGCGAAGTTCTGATTGAGGTTGAGAACTCAGTTGACCAGGAATCTGTAGCAAGGACGACATAGAAGTCCATTTAAAAATTTTTTTTATTAAAACATTTTACCTGAGGAAATAACGTCCAACCTGGTGCAGGATGGAACAACCTGAACTCGACTGACCTAAAGTAGAAACGACAGACAGAAAGCGGTGAGTGGCTTGATTGTATGCCACTGGAGACGATGAGTGGCCGGACTGTGTGCCACTGAAGACTTGCTTGCAATGATTGCAAGAAAGTAGCCTTATCAGGAAGGCGAAAAAAACAACAATAGCAGAAAAATTGAGTTTGTAGGAATTAACTTTGATCAGAAGCGATTGTCAACAGTGACTGAGAGTTTATGGAATGGATCCAATACGAATCGTTGTGTCGTCGACGCGACTAGGTTTGAATCAAACAGCAGAGTGTATGAAATGGATCTGATATGAATCATTGTGCAGCTGACACAACTGAATTCAAATTGGGTTGTAGAGTGCATAAAATGGATCCGATACAAATCGCTGTGTCGCCGATGCGACTAGGTTAGAATCGGGCAGTAGAGTAAATTAAATGATCAGGTACGAATCGCTGTGCCGGTGATGCAACTAGATTCTAATTGGGCTATGGAGTGCATGAATCGGCCTAACAAAACTGAGAGGCCTGTGACTGGCCGCAAGCGGTGTAACGGTGTGGTATTTTTACGAAAGTAAGAAATGAGTTTGTGGTTAAAACAAAGACTGCGCACGGAGACCTACGAATGATTCGTAAGTTCCGCTATGAAAGCCATAAATACGAAATGGGGAACACAACGAGTCGAAACAACTATACTTGATACGAAGAAAAGGTAATTTTGGTAAAGATGTAATGAATCGCGCACCAGAACCAACAAAGACCACAGCTGAGTGGTCTGCTTAAATACCCCACCAGACTCCTCCCAAAAATTCAGGCCACTATAGTGGCATATATATATATATATATATATATATATATATATATAGCCACACCATAAGTGTGCACACCCTTTTGCATTAGGGTGTGCACCTCAAAACTCAAACATACTTGTGTGTGTATGTATATACAGTATGTGTGTGTGTGTGTGTGTGTATATATATATATATATATATATATATATATCAGTGGACGATGTCAGTAGGGCAGAGGTTGGTGTCAGTAGTTTATTTTTATTCTGGTTTTATGATAGCTTTTTTACAATTTTATTATCGTTTACAATTTTTTTTTACAATAATTTAAAAATAATTGTTTTTTTTACATTTTCTTAGGAGCCCATTGGGAGGTCTAAACAGATCCCCGATGTCCAGGGTTGCCAACCTCCTGTAGCATTTTTTACTGACAAAACATGGAAGATTTACTGGCAGAGCACATTTTTTACTGGCAACCTGAGAAATTACAGAACTCCTATTGAAATCTAATGCAGTGAATATTTGAACAGTATAAACATGAAATGAAAACACTGACAATACCTATAATAAAGTAATTTTCTTGATTTACACTTAAAAAGTCAACACAGCGTGAAATTATCAGCCAATGATATTTACTGACAGTTGTAAAAAAAACACACACATTTTTACAAACTGTCAGTAAATTTATTGGCGGTTGGCAACCCTGCCGATGTCCCACTTTTGAGACAGAGAAAGAGACTGAGGACAGAGATTCCCCATTCCCTTTCTCTGCTGCCAAGCAGCAGGGACAATCTGCACAGCACAGCGTGATCAGGAAGTGCCCAGGCACACCTGGCACACCCTGTGCGCACGCCTATGACACACACACAGTATCTCACAAAAGTGAGTACACCCCTCACATTTTTGCAAATATTCTATTCTATCTTTTCATGTGACAACACTAAAGAAATTACACTTTTATACAATATAAAGTAGTGAGTGTACAGCTTGTATAACTGTAAATTTGCTGTCCTCTCAAAATAACTCAACACACAGCCATTAATGTCCAAACTGCTGGCAACAAAAGTTAGTACACCCCTAAGTGAAAATGTCCAAATTGGGACCACAGTGTCAATATTTTGTGTGGCCACCTTTATTTTCCAGCACTGCCTTAACCCTCTTGGGCATGGAGTTCACCAGAGCTTCACAGGTCAGGGCCGGACTGGCCTACCGGGATACCGGGAGATTTCCCGGTAGGCCGCCTGCCCTGGGGCTGCTTTTAGTTGCTGTTGCATTTGTGCTCTCTCTATGGATTACACAGAGCTGGCTGGCTCTGTGCTCGGCGGCCGCTCTGCAACCCAGTCCCGCCCCCCCCAGATCTGCTTGTGTGATAGGCAGAGCGTTGATTCTCTCTACTATCACATGAGCCCTGTGTGCCTGGATAGGAGGATCAGCAGGGGGGCTGCATATAGAGGAAATTAGCTTTCTAGGTAGAGGAGGAGAATCAAGCATTCAGTGGCTGGATGGAGGAATATAGAAAGCTTATTTCCTCTATATGCAGCCCCCCTGCTGATCCTCCTATCCAACTTCTTTTACTGCCCCCCCCAGTTCACCTTGTGCTCCCTGCCCCCCCCCCCCACAGTTCTCTCCACCCCTGTTCTTTCTGCCCCCCGACCCCAACCTGCTCTCCAGTTCTCCCCATCCTTCTCTAGCCACCATCCCAGTGCTATCCACTCCCCTC